>NC_135327.1:59842547-60144369 GCF_023851605.1 Tamandua tetradactyla | reverse complement strand
GTTCCAGTGTCCCTGATAGCGATGTACCAGAATGCGGCCACGCCGCTGGCCTCTCCGAGACATCTGGTTGTCCTTGCGTGCCCTCAGTGCAGAGGCAGAACGAGACCTCCGACCCAGGAGCAGCTGGAAATGCCCGCTAAGGCCCGGCAGAGGCGCCAGCTGCCTCCTACGCAGATAGGGCTGTTTTTCTAGATGCCCTTGCATGAACCACATGAATTGGGAGTCCCCACTGCGGGCCAGTTGCAGAGGGGAAAACGTGGGGGGACAATGCAGATGCGGCCTTGCCTGGGAACGGCAAGGCCAGGAGGGTCCCAGAACCAGGGTCGACATCAGCATCACCAGGCCTGGGGGGGCGGTGCATGTCCAGACCCAGTCCTGGGGGGCCCAAGGGACCTTAGGGGCTTGGGTAACTGGGGAGCCTGGGGGGCCTGGGGAACAGGAGGACCTGGGGGACCTGGGCCCAGGAGCCAGGACCAGCCTGGGATTCTGGTGCGTGTCCAGACCCACCTCCCATTGTCCTTTCTTTCACAGGGAGCAGGAGATTGAGGGAGGGGGTCTCGCAGGCCCTGGGGGACAGAGCCTGGGTGGACCCTGGCGGTTCTCTCTTGTCCGGAGCACTCCTGCCCATCCTGAAGCGTCACACAATGCTGAGAAGTCCTGCCTGCTGGAGCGGGGCCTCCCTCTGGGGTAGGGTCCCCCTTGCTGGAGTAGGGCCACCCCTTGCTGAGGCCGTGTCCCCTTGCTGGGGTAGAGTGCCCCTCATTGGGGCAGGGTCCCCCTCGCTGGGGTAGGGTCCCCCTCGCTGGACCTGGGGTGGGGTCCCTCTTGCCAGGGTAGGGCCCCCACCCGGATAGGAGGAGGGCCAGGGCCTGATGTCACTGCAGCTGCATCTCATCAACAGGAGAGTAGTGAGAGGAGGGGTGGCTGCAGGGAAGGCGGGATTTTCCTCTTCTTGGCGGGAGCTGCCCTCGCAGGGAGCTGGGGTATTTCACACTGAACTGGCAGGTGCTTCCACACCCAGAGAAGGGGGATGAGGGGGTGTCAGAATGAGGAGCTCCCTCTCAGGCCGGGGGGTGGGGTGGGACTTCAGGGGCCCA
The DNA here is from genome assembly GCF_023851605.1 of Tamandua tetradactyla. Taxonomy (NCBI): domain Eukaryota; kingdom Metazoa; phylum Chordata; class Mammalia; order Pilosa; family Myrmecophagidae; genus Tamandua; species Tamandua tetradactyla. The sequence goes on along the minus strand of NC_135327.1, from coordinate 60,143,272 downwards.
GGGCCTGGCAGTGTCCTCATGCCTTGTGGCTTGGGACTGGGTCATCCCAGAGGCAACCACGCACAAGCCCCTTGGCCACTCCAGCTCACCCTGGCCTGGGAAGGAGCGACGGCAGCCCCTGGGGGGCTCCGGGCAGAGCGCCATACCAGCCAGCACTCTGGGGGATCCCCCCACCTGCCCACACCCTGGGCCAAGCACACACACAAGGCATGAGAAGGGGGACATCGACTCTCACGGCTCCCCCTTGGGCCAGGGCCGCTTGGGCGCCTCGGCGCTGCTGGCCACCTGCGGGCCATCCTCCTTGGGCGGGATCGGTGAGGGAGGGCGGGGGCCCCAGCTGGGGTGGGACTCACGCTCGAGGTCGCATCCTTGGTGCCGAGGGCCCTGCCACCTGTGCCACGCTGGCCTCTGCCGTGTCCCCCCGCCGGGCCGGGCGGCGTGATCAATGCGCAGCTACAGCTGGTTGAAGGGGACCAAATCCATTGAACAGTCGATTTGGTTCCATTTTACCAGCTTTAGCAAAGCATTTGGCTCCCGGGTGCAGGAGGGACGGCGTCGGCGACGCAGGAGGCTGCCCCCACGGCGCGGTGACCACAAGGGCCCCGCCTTCCCTGGCAGAGTGTGCAAGGAGCAAGTGTGAGCAGGGCAGGGGTGTGCACACTCACACACACTCAGACACAGATACACACATTCACACACACACTCATAGACACAACTCATAAAAACACGCCCACAGATGAACACTTGCATACTCATATACAGACACATTCAGATACACATGCCCACTTGCACAACTCATGCACACACACACACATTTGCTCACACACTCACACCCTCGGCTCCCCTGCCATATCCCATGGAGCTCCCCGGTCACAGACACTGGGGGGAACTGAGGGGGTGGTCCCATCTCCCTTGGGTCCGGGACCCTCATGTGTTCGTCCATCCTATTCCCCTATGCTCCCGTCACATCCTCGGACCTGGGGTGCAGCACGAGCCCCCAGGACCCCACCCCTTTTCATGATCATGCCTGCGGCCTGGCTGACTGCCCTCGGGGGCTACAGGGCAAGTCTGGCCAGGGGTGGGTGGGGGGCTTCAGGTGGGGTGAGACAGGACATTCTGTTGAAGCCCACCTTGCAGCGGCTGTGGAGTGAAGGGGCCATGCCTAGTCAGCAGAGGGAGCTGGTGGGGTGGGGATGCCATCAGGGACCCAGCACCTGTCCCTGACTGCACTTGCCAGCCCCTGCCACGAGAATCACCCACTGCAAGAGCCCCCTCTGCGAGCAGCCCCACATCCGACAGTTCAGAGTCGGGCTCCGAGCACCAGCCCCTGCATCTGGGATTTGTGTGCAGTGGCCAGCTCAGCTTGCGGGGGTGGCCCTGTGGTCAAGGTGGGGCCCGGATAGGTGGGCTGAGGGCCACATGCCCTCACTTGCCTCAGGGACGCAGGGAGCAAGTTCCCTTTTGGAAAATTAGTTTCCTACAGAAGCCCATTCCTCAGAGATAATGACGCCCAGAGGCGCACGGCTTTGGCTGGCTGGGGCCATGGCGTCCCAGGCTGGACAACCCTGGAAGCATGCACATGCTCACCACATAGTGCCCGGCACTTTCACCCCTACCATCCCCCGAAGCCCCATTGGAGCCCCAGGGGTAAGCAGGGCATCTAAGCTTGGTGGCCCTTAGCAGAACTCGGCCACCTGGGACAGGGGCGTCCGGGGGCTGTCAGCCTCACACGAGACACTGGACCCCCCAGCCAGCTCTGCAGACCCCTCCTCTCTGCTACAAGCCCTGAGGTGCCCTAGAGCCCGACAGCCAGCTGCCGGCTGGGCTGAGCGGGTATTTCCCACGGCTGCTGAGAGCCCGCAGAAGCCAGGGGTCAGCCCACACTGGGCCTTGAGTCTCTCCACGCCACCCACTCCCAGCGGAGGCCACCTGGACTGCTGCTTCCCCCAGGATAACCATAACAACAACACCCCCTGCACAAGGGGCGGCTCTGTCCCAGGCCCCGCTGGCTCCCCTTTCCCCTGGAGAAGCACACTCTCACTTCCACATCAAAACTCCTTTCCTCCTGCAGAGGCAGCCCCACACGGCCCCCGGGAGGTCACACCTGGCCTGGGCTTACTCGTGGCCGTTTGGAAACCAAGCCAGCATGCCAGGGGGGTGGGGCGGTGGCCGCGGCAGAGAAAAAGCAGGTCACCTGCCCCACAGGACACTATGTGGCTGCAAACCCCAGGCCCAGGCACGGCGCCAAGCTCCCAGCCCCCCAGCTCCATCCCAGGGCATCTAAGCACTTCCTCGCGGGAAGGCGTCTGCGTCCCCGAGAACCGCCGGGCACCATGTCCACAGCCCGTCTAGCACTGGGGGCCCCGCGGAGGCCCCTGCTGACTTCCGAGACCCCTGTGCTCGTTTCAGTTCTTCTGGCAGATGTTTCTGTGCCCGTCCTTCTGCATCCCGAGGTCTCAACATCCAGGGACTTGCGGGGTGGGGGGCGGTTCTCCCCGGGCTCTCCACCTTCCTCGCAATCAGTCTTTTCTTTCTCTTTGAGAAAGGTCAAGATGCGAAGATTTCACAAGCTTAAAGCCTCTTGGACAGTTCGGTGGCTCACATGTGGGGGTTTATGGAGTCCACCACTCCCAGAAGCTGCCTCCCCTCCTTCTCAGGCCCCGGACCCACCTCCGGCCCTGAGCTGCTTGCCTCCCTCCTCCTAACAGGCTCCTGAACATCTCTCACTGCAGTGGCAGGCTGTGCGCCTGCTCCATGGGGAGCTTCTAGGTACCTGTGACCCCAGGACAGAAGGAAACACAAGGGAGCATGACAGGCATGAGCCCAGGGACACGGAGGCCTCCTGGCCGGAGAAAGTCAGCAGGGCCACTGCTCGCCCCTTCTCTGGGGACAGCCCTGACAACAATTTGCAGCTGTGGAGTAACTTCTGCATTTAATTGAGGATGCCTCCCCCACCCCCACCCCACGTAAGCCCGTAGAGAGCAGAGATGGGGCCTGCTGTCTCTGTGGCTGCCCCAGGGCTTTGTGCCAGGGCCTGGCGGAGACACTGCCCCAAGCGCCCCCTGGGAACTTGCCACTTGCCCAAATGGCAGGGCCCTGGCTAGATGGAGCCTGGGTGCAGCTTCATTGGAAAACCCAGCCAGCCGCTCTCCCTCCTTTACAACGGACCAAAAAGAACAAGGCTGCAGCGAATCCGGCTTGTGCATTTTACGAACTAAACAATTAAATAGGTTTTAAAGCATCTGCTGGTGGAGACATCCCATGGGGGAAGGACACTCAGCATTTGTGAGCAGTGACTGGTCCGGGAGGTGGGGAATTTCTGCCGAAAACAACAGCAGTCCTGGTAAAATCGATAGAAAATTAGATGCTATGAAAATGCAATATGTGTCCAATTAGCTATAATTGGAGCAAATGGCGATGTGGATAAAGGCGCAACTGGGGCACTAGCACCTGCCTGCGTGCAGCGGCCGGGCTGCCCCTGCAAAGTCCTGGGTGGGGAAAGTCGCTGCTGCTACCTTGTGGGGTGGGGGGCCGGGGGGTCTCCATGCCCCTGGAGCTGCTTGTGTTACTCATTAACACCCCCCAGGCCTGCACAGGGGCTTCATCCCTCATCCACCTTCCATAAAGGTCCTGAGACTCTATTCTGGACATGGGGGGACCTGCCCTGCAGCCCCAGGAGGCAAAAGGCAAGGTCTGCGGGCTCACCGGGCAACCCCAGCTGTGCCACTCTGCACACAGAGCGAACCCCAACTGTCCCAGGGTCTGACCTTTGGGGAGGCAGAGGCAACCTTGGGATCTGGAGCCGAGGTCCTAGGGAGGCTCCTCGCCTCTCTGAGCCTCTGTTTCCCCATCTGGGAAGTGAGGGCAGCAGCAGGGAGGGGATTGACTGAGGACAGGTATGTGAGCACTCAGCCCCCAACCGGCCACGGGGGGGGGCTGGTAAATGTGGCTGCCTCTCCCCCGTGAGGGCCCGGTGGGGGATCTGCCCCCGACTTGCTCCTCAAGGTCAGCAGGAGCAACGCCCTGACCAGCCGGCCTGCACCGCTCAGCCCAGGACATAAGGAAAGCTTTGGGTAGAAACTGCTTGAGATGCCCCAGGGAGGCCTTCCCCTGCACAGCAGCCCCTCCCCTGATATAGCACCCCCCTCTGCCAGTGCAGCACCCCTCCCCTGGTATAACAACTGCTCCCCTGGCATAGCGCCCATCCCCTGACACAGCAGCCCTTCCCCCAGTGCAGCGCCCCTCCCCTGGCACACTGGCCCCTCCCCTGGTGTAGCACCCCTTTGCCAGTGCAGGGTCCCTCCCCAAGTGTAGCAGCCCCTCCTCAGGTGCAGTGCCTCCTCCCCTGGCATAGCAGCCCCTTCCACAGCATAGCACCGCCTCTGCCAGCACAACACCCCTCCCCCAGCATGGCACCCCCTCCCCTGGCACAGTGCCCCTTCCCCCAGGACAGTGGCCTCTCCCCTGGCACAGCGGCTCCTGGAGGAGCTCCCACCTACGTCCTCACCCGGAGATGCAGCACCAGCCACCTTTGGTGCCAGGACAGCAGTACCTCCCCTGCAGGCAGCCCACCCATGCTGTCCCCTGAGGGTGGAGCCCAGACTGTGCCCTTCAGCCAAGGTCATGGGGGACCCCAGGGAGGACCCAAGACTAAGCCAAGGGCCTGCAGCTGGGCAGACCCCTGCCCTACCCAGGCCATTCCGCACCCACCTGGGTGTGCAAGGAAGGGGGTATGCCGCTCCAAGGACAGCCTGCTGGGAGGGTGCTGCCAGCACTGGCATGCCCAGCGTGGTTTCTTCTTGTGGGCTTTTAAATTTTAAAAGTAAATAATCTAATATTTCTCTGCATGGCAACATTACCTATTAGTGAGAAATTAATTTTTAATTCCAGATTTTGGTTAATTATTAAAACAAAGACTTAAGGTCTGCTCCAGTGTCATGGCAAGCCTGGGGGAGCCTCCCTGGGGGACCCCATTTGGGAAATCTAAAGAGAGAGCCCCAACTGCAAGGCAAAAGGAAACCCACCCCCTAAAAAGCAGCCCTGTTTCTTCCTATCAGCCATGCTGACTCAGCCAAATGCTGCAGGACCTGCTCAGCCCAGATATATAACTTTTCTGTCTATTAAAAAAAATGTATTATTTCTCAACACTGATAAAAGTTTAATACCGAGTTGCCCCGGTTTTTAATAAACTTGTCAACAAAAGAGCACGGCAAATTGATGGGGCCCTTCCCAGAGATAAATTCAGCCTCAAATAGACCCAAAGAGCAGGGAGGACAGGACGGGGTGGGGGCAGGGGATGGGAGGGGAGCTTACGGTTGTTTTGCTGTTCTTTGCAAAACTGGCAAGATAGATTTTTGCGTCTTGTTATCTCTTAGATCAGGCCCCAGTAAACGCTGATTTAATCTGACGACAGAAAGCTGCTCAGCTGAGAAGCCGATCAGAGAGCCCCGAAGTTGGAGAGGGAAGGGAATGGGAGCCAGTTCAAGGCCACTGTGGCCAAGATAAAGGAAGGTCACTTGTCCCCTTCTCCCCGAGCCCCTGCCACAGGAATCAGGTGGACCCTGGAGGCCCGGCTGCCCCTCTGCCCAGTGCACCCTGCTGATTAGCAGGAACATGTCCCAGCAGCCACCAGAGAACACAGCGGGAGCAGCCGCATCACAGAGAGCAGATAAATCAGCCTAAGGCCCAGCACCCATGGAAGTGCCGCTGACTGCTGGGCCTAAATGACTCTAGATTCTGCCACAGGAGCTCTCTCCTCTCACCCGGGTGGGCACTGAGCCCCAGGGCGTGCAGGTTTTCAGCATGCTCGGCCTCAGAGTTGGCGAGGGTAATTATTTCCAGGCCGTGGGAGTGGCGCCCTGTGCTTTGGGGTGTACCCAACCAGCCCCTTTACCTTCTCACTCAAGGACGTCTGCTCCACAGGCCTCGAGGTATATGAAATTCCACCCATTAGAGATTCACTTCCCGAGTTAAAGAGGAAGGAAAGCAAGTTTCCCTGGGATAAAACAAGCTGCTCTACTAATCTTTTGGCTGCTCAGCCTCTGAGGGGTGTTGCCATATCTGTCAGGAGACAGAAGGAATTACCGAAAGCAGGGTCAGGGAGGGGCAGGGGACCCCCAACTATACCCTACATGCTGCAGGCCTGAACCTGGGGGGGTGGGGGCAGGGTCAAGCCCCCCGCACACTGCACATAGCCCCTCCTGTCTGAGGCTTGGGATCCTTGCTTGACTCCACTTCTTGGTGGGCAAAGACCCTTTCCTGACCTTGGGATGGGACAACAAGGGCTGCCAGTTCCCACCACCTTCCCTGAGCCTGCAAATGAGGTAGGTGGGGAGTGAAGTCACTCCCGAGGGGGGCCCGAGCCTCACCCACCTGCTGCCACCAGGTATGGGCAAGTGGGTAGCTGGCGGGTGGGGGTCACTGCTCCTGTAGTGACCCAGCAGGTGGGGATAGGCATTATTCCTGTGCCCTCCGGCGGGTAGGGATGGGCGGGTGCTGCTCCTGAACCCCCAACCCTGGCATCATCTGAGCTCGGCCTCTTCTAAAGGGCAGCTGAGAACAAGGACTATTTATACCGGCCGTGGCGGGCATCAAGCCGGAGAACTCACACCACCCGCGTCGCCATATCTGGGCATGACCAGTGGCACGCACGCCTGGCCACGGGACGGGCGCCGACAGCTGCATCTGTCCTGGGCGTCCTTCAACTTTGCACAGTTCCTGCCGATACCCCCACCCCATGACAGCTTCCAGGGACAGCTGCCTGCTCCCCGCCCACTGCCACACTGTTAAAAATACTCCAGGTCACTCTCCTGCCTATCCCCAGCCTCGGCCGAAGAAGCCCCAGAGCCTGTCCCCAGCTGGAGGCTTCGTGGCAGGGGATGGTACCCCAGACCCCCAAGCACCACATCTCGGAGTGGCCACCCATCCAGAAACAGCCAATGACATTTCTATCCCCCACCCATTGTCACGGTGGGTCCCCTCTCCTTTGCTGCCTCTTGGGGGAGGCAGGAGTTTAACGGTGAGCCCAGGAGGTGGGAGAAGCGCCAGGGTGCATGCAGGGAGCTGACCCCCTTGCAGCCCTGGTGGGTGGACTTTGTGACTGATCCTGGGGGGACCTACCCTGATGGCAGCGGCCCTTCCCAAAGAGTGCTTGGGCAGGGCCAGGGCCTGCAGGCAGCTATGGGCTGCGGCCCGGCCCTCACGCCCCTGCCCTTGAGACGCTCGGCCCTGCTGCTGCCTGCACTGCGGCGTCCCAGGCGGTGAGCAGCTCTGCAGCAGCCTGCACAGCTCCCACGGCCGGCAGCTCTCCCCGACGCGACGCAGCAGCCCTCCGAGGACTGGACGGGGGAACCGGACGCTTCCTCCCTGGGCCACCGGGTCTGCGTCTGCCTGGGCGCCAGCCCCGGGGCGGCCTGCTCTGGGGTTTCCCTGGAGCGGGCCCTTAAGTGCCGGGTCAGCTGGCCAGGCCATGGGCCTCCCCGAGGGGCAGCTACAGGGGCAGGCGGGACACACACAGAGCTTCTGCCAGGTGCCCACCCTGTGCAGCAGGACCTTCCCTTCCCCGGAATTCTGCCCGTCCTCCTGCGGTGACACTCCCCAGGACTCCAGGAAAGGGGCAGCTCTGGGTCAAGAGTGGGGGCCAGGCCAGCTCCCTCCGAAAGCCACGGCCTCCTGTCCCCAATCCTGAGCCGTTTCAGGCCCCGCGGCCCCAGAAGCCAGGCCCTGCCCGGTGGGTGGCAAAGGTAGGAGCAGCTGAAGTGCCAGGCTGAGCCCCCAGCCCCACCCCCATCCCCCGCAATCGGACGTGCTGCACCGAGGCTGAGTCAGCACATATCCGGACCGTGGGCTGAGTAATGGTGCTGGCCTTTATGCTAAGGTGGCAGCAGTTAGTGCAGGAGCTCCCACCCCTCCCACCCTCCCTGCACCACAAACCCCCACACCGTGGCTCTAAAATTACTCAGGTTCTTTTATGGTTAATTTAGGACATTTTGGGGGGGAAAATTTGCAATGCAAGCATTGTTCACTTTGATTGACTCGGGCTGCGGCAGCTAAAATATCCATCCTGCAGGTCAATCTAATCATGCTTAATAGCGGTTTATTCTTTCAATGCAACATTTTTCACAGGAGGGCGACAGTTTTAAATGAGACTGCTGGGGCCCCTCGCTAATGCTTCCACAAGGGCCGGCACCCACTTTGAAATACTTGAGCAATAAAATGTGTTCTTGCACTTGATGAATGTACTGTGAAACCAGAGGAGGTGCCGGAATTTATTCGGCCACCTGGCTAAGCTCATCGACGCACATGCAAGACGCGGCGCTGTGCCTCCCGGTGCTTCCCAGTGCTTCCCCGTGCGTGCTCTGCCCTAGCGCGGTGCTGGTCTCGCTCACAGTTTGTTAGGAGAGTGGCTAGATTTTGTGAGCCACAATGAACCCAAATCTAATTAATTGGGTTGCCTGAATTGATGAGCTCCATGATGCTCAGAGCGGCTGTTTGCACCAGCAGGACCTCAAGCCATGCCTCTCTTGGCCATGGGGTGTGTTTCTGGACTGTTCCAGGAGCTCCGGGAGCCTCCAGTTGGTGCCACCCTACTCTGTAGAGCTCAGAAAAGGGCCCTGCCAGATGACGTTTCCAGATCTCTCTCCAGAGCCACTGAAAGCCACCCGAGCCCCCAAGTTAGCAGCAAGTCCAGAGAGGACAGAGTGGTCCTCTTTTTTCTCTGCATTGAGGTGCATGGCACCTGCGCCCACCCCTCCCCACCACTCCCCTCTGTGCCCATGTGGGTGGAAGCACCTCATGCCCCTACACACCGCTTGGCTGGGACCTTCCCTGGCTTCTCCCTTAGTAAACCACAACTCGGAGCCTTGCTCAGGGGGTCCCAGGACCCGAGTCTACCGAGCCCCGGAGCCCCTGGGCCTCTTCAGGGACACGACAAAGTGGCTCCATGTTTAATTCAGCAAGTCCAGAGGCCAGGGTGATTTATGGCCAGGCAAGCCCTGTTCCTCCCCCGAACTCTCAGTTTTACTGCTCAGTCAAACCTAATTCCAAAACACTAATGCTTTTATTTAAACACCACATCCTGCAATAAAGCTTTAATGTAAGAAGGGGACGCACCCAGGGGAAGCAAGCGGCGTGTCTGCAGCGGGCAAGCAGCTCTGGGGCCAGAACTAGCAGAGAGTAGGACGATGAGACCTTCTCAGGGATGCCAGCCCCTCCGTGCCCACTGGCCAGCCAGAAGGAAGGCGGTGACCAAGGACAGTGTCCCTCCCTTGCTGTCATGCCTCGACCGGGGGACGGGGGTTGGTCAGAGGGTGAGGCTTTGGGAAGGAAGACATGATATCTGGGATGGGGACACACCAGACCCCAAGGCGGCGCTGCCCGTACTTCCGGGAAGGGCAGCTCACGGGCTGGCAGCTCTGTCCCCACTACTTGGACTGCGCCTCAGCTGCTCAGGGAGTGGCTCCCCGTGACCCCGTGCTCCCAGCAGCTGAAGGAAGGGGCTGATCCACCCACCCCCTCTCTGTCCACTCCCCAACCGAGAGCCACCTTCCTGCCAAAGGTCAGGGTGTGGGAGGGGCCAGGACACCTGCCATGTCCAGTACCAGAAACACCAGGGATGGTGGAAATGCGGAGATGACAAGCTCAGAAAAATAAAGCCGAGGCCCGTGGAGAGTGTGCCTTGATAGGGATGCCTGGCCCTGATCTGGGCTGCAAGGGGCTCTGCTTCGGGGCGGGGGAAGAGAATGTGGCCGAGCCGGCCCTCCCAGCAGAACACCCGGGCCCCCACCCTGGGGACGCCCCCCACCTCTGCCCTCCACCCCATTAGCCAAGGCCTAGCAGCATGGGATGGGGCGTTCCCCAGTTGGCTCTGGCCTGTGGGACCCCAAGGACGCCAGGCAGGAACCCGCCCTTGCGTGCAGGATGCTGGGCAACGCTCTTGCCTGGTGGGGAGTGGGGGTGGCTGGGTCACACCCCCACACCACTCTGCAGTGAGGCCTCGCCTGCCTGCAGAATGAATTGAGTGAAAAGAGAGGAAAAGCCTTCGGGGGAAGCAGCATCAGAAAGTGCAATGTGGATGGGCTGCTGTATTCAGGGGGAGCAGATGGCAGCCCCTCTCATTTCTTTACCTCTTACAAACGGCCAGGTATCAGGTGTACCCTCAGGTCCGGGTGGGGTGGGGGCTTAGGGCTCTACATCAGGCATCCCCATCCAGCAGCCCCCCCAAGTGGCAGCAGTAGCATGCGGGGTGACCAGCGAGAGCAGAGGGAAGATGGGGTGTAGGGGTGTTGCTTCCCGCAGAGCCTTCTGCACGTCAGGAGCAGGGGCTCAGCCCCTTCCCCGCCTGCCTTGGTGCACCCACCCTTGCGGGACCTTTTGCTTCCCCTGTGCTGCTGAGCCGTTTCTGCCCCCAGCTACCAAACCCAGCCCTTCTGCTGCTCAGAAGCTCTTTTAGGGTAGCGAAAAGTGATGCCCTAAAGCCTCTGCACCCCCAGCCCCTACAGGCTCCCCCCGGGACCCCTAGACAGCCACAGGGTGGCCTCCCCAGCACTGGTTTCTCCCTGCCGCAGTCAGCATGTTGAATATTTAATGTCTGACAAGTGCTTCCACCTGCTGACACAGGCAAAGTGACAGAACAATGCCGGCCTGGGGACGCGGCCTTCCACGATGGCCCCGCAGTCTGCCACGCCTACACCCAGGCCAGGGCCAACCGTCGGTCTGTCCCACCCGGCTCCTGTGGGCACAGACTGCCCTTTAGTCCGGCGAGACAGTTCCCAGCCTGAGATACATACTTCTTTACATTCCATAGCTTAGCAGGTCCACATGGGCATATAAAGAAGTATGTCTCCCAAGCAGGTGGCTTCGTACGCACCTCCGTGCCCCACCCAGGGGATGGGCACATGCCCTTCCCGTCTCTACCACTGGGTCACCTCGGGTCACATGCAGGGGTGCTGGCAACCCCTGCTGACCCCAGAGACCCCCACCCTCTCACGCACACCTGCACCCAGTCAAAGGGCACCCCAGTAAGCCTTGGGGTCTCACCATTTGCCCCCACAGTTGTCGATTTTGCATCCACGAAACCAGAAGTCAGAACGGGCTGCACCCCCCACGCCCAATCACATCCCCAAACTTTCAGAGACGGCGCATGCTAGCCAGCCAGCCCCGGCCCCTATGCCAGGCCCCATGGCTGCAGGAAGAGAAAGGGAAGCTGGGATGGTCGCCCAGCGAAGGGCAGGAGAGCAGGTGGCCGGGCAGGCGCAGGGAGGCCAAGCAGTTAACTGAGCTCTTACCTGGGCAGTGGACGGCTCCGGGGCAGGTCCCTGGTGAATTCTGCCTCCCGAGGGGGCTGGCTGCTCCTTTCCTTCGAAACATGAGTGAGATGTGGACTCTGCATACTGGAGAGTGGCCTGGAGCTCCGGAGAGGGTGCCCACTTCGTGGCCAGCTCTCATGGAGGCCAGCCAGGCATGGAGTGGACGCCCAGCCTGGGGAGGCCCTCGCAGGCTGGCCCTGGCCCCTGGCTTCTCCCTCTCGCCTCCTGCTCCTTGGGCGACCTCCCTCTCCCCTCTTCCTTCCCGCTCTCTCCTCCTCCCATTGCCTCGTCACCACTCTGAGCTAGCCGTGCAGCATGGCCCACCGGAAATGATGCTCACATGGAGGAGGCGACAACCACAGGCACCCAGGCACCCAAGGGTCCGCGGGGCACCGCCGGTTGGTCAGCGCTGCGGCCGTGGCACCTCTGGACGGTAGTCCCCTCACCTGCCTCTTTGTGGCCTGCCGCCCAGCCTCCACCAGCCTCTAATCAATACCAATTTACAGGCAAATGCAGGGTGGCGCCTTCCTGCTAATGAATATCCCCGCTTCTCACGGGCTTCTAATGAACCCTTTACAGAGGGTTTAAGTAAACTGAGCAAGCGGCACGCCAGGCACTACAGAATATTTCACAGACTCGATGTTTTCTCCACTGCATTTAGAATTTCTCTGTAAGTGGAGAAGTGTGTGCTTTTCCCTCTTCCCATCAACTTCTGCAACTAGCATAAAGCCAGGGGGTGGACAAATACGGAGAAAAGGCCAAAGGAGAGTGGTTGTACCCCAAGGTCAGGTCCCCAGTGGCGGGGAGGGCTGCCACCTCCACCGGGTGGGTGCTGCCCACTGGTAGGCGGGAGGGACAGTGGGGAGAGCCCCCGGGTATGGCCAGCTGACCCTACCAGGGTTGCCTGGAGCACCAAGGTGAGAGCAGCAGGGAAGGCGGCCGGGGGGCGGCTCGGAAAGGGGTGCTCCTGCCTGCCCAGGGGGAGGGCCTGGGCTTGGGGGTTCGCTTGGGGGTGGGAGCCTGATGGACGGGGGTGCAGAGGGTCTGCAAAGCCGGCAAAGTCCAGGGGCGCCAGGGCTCAGGGCTGGTCCCCTCAAGGGCAGCCAGGGCTGTGAAAGCATTTGCAGGTATCCCTCTGTCAGCAGGGCCAGGTCTGGCCTGACCCTGCCCAGGGATAACCCAGAGAGCGTGCCTGGACCCTTCAGCCACCGGGGGCAGGGCAGCAGCTCCACAGAGCTTGCAGCAGCGTGTGGAGGCCACCAAGCACCGTTTTCAGGTCCCTGGGCGCCAGTGGCTGTGACCTTGCCAGGGGTTGGGGTTTTAGAGGGTGGGCTGGGGCTCTGCAGGGCACGTCTCTGAAAAAGCGCAGCATCACCAGGCAGAAAGAAACGGAAGCCCGATGGCCCATCTCCTGTGGCTGTTCCTGTTTACCATTGTCATGGAGCCAAGGATAAAAAGGGCACCTGAGAGGGCAGCCAGTGCCACCCAACTTTTCCTCATGCCTGGGGTGATTTAGCAGCTTGCCAGCCCTTCCTGGGAGAGCCCTGCGTGGTGTGGGTGAGAAGAAGCCTCTGGAGACCTCAGGGGCCAGAGATGGGACCACATCTGCACCCTACCCCACCCTGGGCTCCAGCCCACACTGGCCCTGGACACAAGCATTGACAGGGGTGCGCCTGGAGATCAAGGGGCAAGTCTGGGGGCCCAAAGGACAGGAGAGTCCCCTAGGTCCCACTACAGTCCGTGTGAGCCTCTACCCATTCACAAATGGCCACTTTCCCAAAACTTTCCATCTATATAGAAAAGGAGTGTTCCACCACCTCCAAGAGCACCTGAGGGTGGGGGGGGGGTGCCTTGTAACCTAGCCCTCCCCCAGTGCCAGCATCACAGTAAGGCCACGTGGGAGAAACGCTCCCCCAACCCCCAACACCACAAAGATCTCCAGCCTCCCCAAATCCACACAGCCCTACAAAGCCCCCCATTGCGGCACAGTCTTGCATTCTCCCCTCAAGCCCCTTAGCGTCCCACCCACATGTGCCCTCCATCCACCACAGCGGGACAGAGACAGAAATCCAGAGCCCCAACCAAGAGCAACTCCCACCTTTTTGATTCCAGGGCTGGACCCTGCTGTCAAGCCCCCTCCCGTCGGCACACCCCCGCCCCACCCCCACCCCCAACATCTCAATGGGTGAAACTGCCGTCCCGCCGCCACTTTAGCCTCACTCTGGCCACCTAAGCTTTGTTGCAGGTGGACCCGGCCTCCCCACCGCCGCCCGAGCCGCGATCCCAGCTCCTTCCAGCGCGCAGGGCGCCACTCGCTCCCGCAACCGCCCGCACCGCGGCAGGGCAAACTTGGAGCACCCCGGGCGGAGCGCCCCGGGCCTGCCGGCGGCCGGCTCTGCAGTTTTCCAAACGCGGCAGCGACTAGCAGCCGCAAGAAAACTCCGTGCACCCCGAGCCGCCGGCGGGCGCACCCCCACCGTCGGGCAAGTTCGCGGGGCGGCGCCGGTGGGCGGTGGGCTCACCGGGCGGCGCGGGCAGGGTCGGCTCCCCCGGAGATGCGGCAGCGGCCGCCGCGGCGCCATCCTCCTCCTCGCGGAGCCAATCGCGAATGCAGGGGGGGTGGCCGGGGCGCGGGCTCCGTCCGCATGCGGGGGGGGTGGGGGCGGCGAGAAAGAAGACACCAGGCACCCCGCGCTCCGCTCCCCGGCCCTTCCCCCAGCCCTCCTGCAGCAGCTCAGACTTGGCGGGGAGGGACATCTTGGGAGGAGGGCGGGAGGCGGGCGGGAGGCGGGCGCAGGAGCCGGCGGATGCGGAGTCGGGGAAAGCCACCTCGCCGCGGCCCGGCGCACCTGGAGACCCGCGCCCGGGCTCGGTCCGTGGGAGGCGCCCGCACCGCCCCGGCCGGCAGGGTCAGCGCAAGGTAGAGGTCAGGGAGGAACAAAAGGGGCCATCCCGCGGCGTGCCGGCTTCCACGCGCGCCCGCTCCCACTCACACCCACGCCCACACGCGCTCACGGCCGGGACCCAGAGCCCCGTGCGGCGGGGGAGGGGGGGGCCGCGAGGGGCTGCGGCCGGCTTGGGGGCGCCCTCGGATCAGGAGCCGCCTCACCTTGGCAGCGCTTATATACCCGGCCAAGCATCCCAAACACGCGGCCGGGCCGGCGGCCCCCTCGGGCTCTGCTCCCTGACCATATTTAGTCAAGCAGGGGAAAAAATAGCCTGTCAGCTGGGCCGCGGCTGGCCGGCGGGAGCAGGGTGGGAGCGCCAGCGCCGTGGCCGCGGCCCGGGTCCCCACTGCCCCGCTGCCCCCTCCAGCCCTCCCCGCAGGCCCTGCCGGCTGTCCCTGCCCTGCCAGGTTCCGCTATTTTTAGCTTGGCCCAGTGCGGAGGCGCCTCCTCGGCAGCCGCCAGCGCCCTCTGGCCTCACCAGCCCCTTGGGTCGGAGAGCCGGAGAGCCGGGGGCAGACCCAGGCGGCTCCCAGGGTACCAGGCCAGGGGAAGGGAGACCTGCTGCCCCTCTCTGCTCGGACCTCCCAGGCTGCCCCAGCTGCAGCCCCCACCCCCACACCAACACCCCCTTGGCTCTGCCCTTTGGCCCAGAACCGAAATCAGACTCAGAGCCTGTGATGGGGAAGCCACCTGGGGTTCGGGAATCCCAGAGCCAGCCCGGAGTCATGTCGAGCACAGGTCACCTTGGAGAGCCAGCAGGGCTGACGCAATGCCACCCCCACCCCAGGCCCTGCAGGCGGGGAGCGCGCTGGCCCGGAGACCCCACATCCATGCTGCTGCCTGTACTCGGGAGCCCCCATCTTGAGTTTTGGACCTGGACTGTGTCACAGGCGGGGCCCTGTCTGCGGGGAGCTTGCCCTTGGGGTGCAGGGCCTGGGGCCCAGGACTGGGCAGCCCCGGGGCCCCCCACAGAACCCCCCATGCAGGACTAGGGGCCACGGACTGGAGCAAGGCCTGGAATTACTAGGGACTGCCTCATCACAGACCAGGTGGGGTTCGCTGGCACCCCTGCTCACCCCCAGGGGGCTGAGAGGTGGCCCTGTGCCCCTGGGACCCGCAGGGCCCTGGTTCCTGGAAGTGAGGCAAGGCAAGGGCTCCGCACAGCTCACAGCTTCTCTCCCCACTTGGGGACGAGGCCTGTGGGCGAGGGAACCTGGGGCAGCAGTGGCAGTGCAGACTGACGATGGTGTCACGGTCTCTCGGCCAGAGAGCCAGGGGTGCAGGGGGGTGGCCGAGGGGGCCTGGATTTGTAGAGGGGGCCTGGGGTGCAGAGGGGGCCGGGGTAGCAGAGGGGGCCTGGGGTGCAGAGGGGGTCCAGGGTGCAGAGGGGGTCCAGGGTGCAGAGGGGGTCCAGGGTGAAGAGGGGGCCGGGGGTGCAGAGGGAGCCAGGGCCTTCCTGGCAAGGCTGCAGCTCAGCCCATCCTGCAGCAAGAGTGGGGTCAGCTGGTGGTTATGGTTGCAGGCCTGGGGGACAGGTGCTTTGGGAAGCCTCCGGCTGTTCCACATGACTGGTAGTGAGAGGGGGACACGGCTGGCCCTGATCCCTGCCTCTGGGGCTGAGCCAAGGGCCCCATGCTTTACCCTGAGGGGGGCAGGGAGCATGAAAAGGTTTGAAGCCACTGTGTGTCCCAGTGCCTTTCTGGAAACCAAATGGACACTTGACCTCTAGTGGACAGGGGCTTGGCAGGTGTGAGGGGCAGGAGGCCGTCAGGAAGGTCGAGGCTGCCAGGCACCTGTGCTGGGCCCCCCAGTGGGCCTGGGGAGTGGGGGGAGGGGGCAGTGTGGCGCACACCTGGGGACTGTCCTGAGACTCCCAGAACCCGCGTTCCCACCAGTCACCTGGGTTAATCCCACCACGGGGGCTGCCCGGGGCTCGTAGACCGGGGCAGGGGTAACGGCTTCCCCGGGTGCAGGCGGGTGCGAGGCTCTGAGCAATGCAGCTCTGGGACAAAGCTGTCAGCCGTGCGTCAGCATTGTGCAGAAGCCGGCAAGACTGGGGGCTGGGAACTCCAGGGCAGGTTCCAGAGGCTTCCACGGATTGTCTCGGTCAGCCCGAAGACGTGGGAGTTTTGTGCCCCCACTTTGCAGAGGGCAGACTGGCAGCTCAGAGAGGTGAGCAGAGCTGCCAAGGCCACACAGCCAGTGGGGCCAGGCCAGCGGGTCCCAGGACTGGCTGGTCCTACCCACAGCCCCACAGGGCCAGAGCCACCCCTTATGGACCGGGCCCCTAAAGCTTGACAGGCGGAGATGCGTGAGAGGCCCATGTCCCCAGGCAGCCCCTCTCCCTGCGCCCCAGGAGATGATCCAAGGAGAGTCGGCATCATTTCGTGCGGCATGGAGAAATAAAGGCATGAACTTCATTCATTCAGGCCATGGAGTTAGTAAGCACAGCCGTGCACCTGGAGCTGGAGGGGGCAGTGCGAGGACCAGCATGAAGGACGCAGGCAGAGACCCCGCTGTGGGGGACTGGCAGCCCATCTGCACCACCCCCTGGAATGACCTGCAATGGAGGAAAACATCTGCACTGTCCTCGATGGCTGCCAGGCTCTAGAAATGGGCAGATGTGGCTGAGCCCCCGAGTTTGTGATTTTATTTAAGTGCATTGAATTTTATTTGCGGCCACCACATGTGGTTGTGGCATTGGACAGTGGGAGAGAGAGAGAGACTGTGCAGTCAAACAGAGGAGTGAAGACCAGAGCACAGGGGGCTGTGGAGAGGGCTGAGTGTGGCCTGGGGGCTTCTAGGTCGGAGGTGAGGGAGGCCTCTGTGGGGGAAGAAGAACGGGCCCAGTGAAGTCGGAGGCAAATACACCAACGTGGGGGGCAAGCAGGGCCCAGGGCATGTCCAGCCAAAATGAGGAGGCCGGGGTGTTCCCCGGAGGACGGGCCCTGGAGGGCTTTCACAGGGGTGTGGCTGGATGAGAATGGCTGCAGGGTGAGGGTGGAGGCTGGGGGAGGTGGGGACAGGCCCAGCGAAATGTGGGGCAGGCTGCTCGGATTCTGGCTGTATGTGGAAAGCATTGCCCACAGGATTTGCTGGCCGCGTGGATAGGGCTGCAAAGAAAGATTTGGGATGATCTGAAACCGGGTGAGGGGAGCGGGATGCCCTTTCCTGGAAGAAGTTGGGGTGGGGGTGGGGTGGGAGACTAACATGAAAGAGCTCTCTCAGCCCTGCTTTCCAGGTGGGGAAACTGAGGTTCGGAAGGTAAAGCCCTTGCCCAGAACACCCCTAGGGGCCAGCTGAGCCCCATCCCACCCCTACCACCCTCTCCTCGGATAGCCAGAAACCAGACCCCAAGGAAAGGAAGGAGGGTGGGGCCTTCAGTGTGTTTCGGGGGCGACCTCTGCCTGGGTGGTGGGGGATGGCTCTGGCCCTCGCTGGAGCAGGAGGAGGCCAGGCTGGTGGGGAGGACTTCCCGTCACAGAGGCTGCCCCAGGGACCACCTCCAGGGGCTGGGGAGCTGGTGGAGGAGGCCTGTGGACCCCTGGCCCCGAGGTGGGGCCGGTCTTGCGCTGCAGGGTGGGGGGTGGGGGGCCTGCGCTGAGAGCAGCAGTTTCCTGGAAGCGGAGGACGGTAATGGAGCCTGGAGGGGCCATGGGGAGCGGTGGCTTCTCGTGGAGAGCATCGTTTCCAGAAGCTCCCAGGGGCGCGGCGGCAGCAGCCGTAAGCTGGGCTGGGGGGCTGGGGCTGGTGTGGGGAAGGCCGCTCCCCAATTCTATGGTCAAACATGTTGTGCAGCTCCCGATGGGGGACCTCAGTTGTACCCCTTAAGCCCCTCAGTGGGGGTCAGGGGGAGAACAGGACACCAACCCCATGTGAAGGGTTGTGCCAGCTGCCGCGGGTCCCGCATGGCCTTCGGGTGCTCACGCTGCTTCCTCCCAACGCCCTTGGTGGAGGTAAGGGGTCCCCTGTTGGGGACACACCAAGGTGGGGCTCCAGGAATGGGCCCCACCGCCCAGGAAGGGGAAGCCCCTGCCCTGGGAAGGCGCAGTTGGCCCGTGGCTGCACCCTGCACTGGAAGGAGGGATCCGCCACCCCTGCAGCCCCTTGGCTTCCCTGCTGGGCGCAGGGCCGGGGGGCCAAGGCTGGCGAGGGCGGCCCCGGGAGGAGGAAGGCACTGCCGAGCCCCACCCTGGCCTGTGTTCTAATCCTGCCCTCCACTCGCAGTGAGGCTGAGGCTTGTCGCGCCTCGCTGGGCCCCAGGTCCCCGCTAAGATGGGCTTAGACCCTCCTTGGTGGCCAGGCCCCAGGGAGGGCAGATATGGCGGGCCGTGCTTGCCCTCAACATTGCTGTGTGGACATGTGTGTGCAGCTGGGAGGAGACCCCAGGCCCCCAGAATCTGTTTCTCTCTCACCTTTGGGATTTCCACCACCTGTTTCTGGTGCTTAGGGTATCTATTGAATGAATGAATCAGTCGATCAACTGATCAGTGGATTGATCGACCACTACACGCCCCGTGGGCAGCACAAGGGGCAGACCTCAGCAGGAACCACACTGATGTGGGTCTGGCTTGGGGGGAGGGGGCTCAGTCCGAGGCGGCGCCGGCAGTGCAGATGCCCTTGGCTCAGAGGGCAGGGCACTCCCAGTGCCCACCTCTCCCGGGGGCAGCGAGAGCGCGGGCAGCAGCAGCTGTGATATGAACTGCCCTGCTCGCTGGGGCCTGTCCCCTGGGTTGCGATCTGCAGTCACTCTCCTCTGGGGTCCCGGAGTGGGTCCACCCTCGGGGTCCACAGAACCCATGCTCTCTAGGTACTCCACACCAGGAGACGGCCACCCTGACCCTGCTCGGGGACAGGGAACGGGCAATCTGACCAGACCCTGTGGCTGCTGCTTGGCCACACGTGGGGCCCCCAATCCCCATGGGCACCCCGTCCTCTGTGGACCCCACGCAGTTCTTGGTTCCAGAGACCTGCCTTCCCTCCAGCCCCTGCAGGTCACTGCCTGCTCCAGTATCCGAGCCACCTCTGTGAGACGGAAGCGGGTGACCTGCCCAGCTCACCCATCTGTACCTGCAGGACAGAGTCTCCCGTTCACCCTCCTACCTCTGCCCTGTTCACCTGTTGGGAATTGGCCTTCCCATCCCTGAGACTGGGACCAACTTCCTCCTCCACCAGGAAGCTCTCTGGGCCATTCCCACCAGACCCCCAACCTCTCCCTGACCTCCAAGCTGAGCCTTTGGACTCTCAGGGGCTGGCCTGCGGGGAAGAGCTGGGCACTTCGGTGGCAGCCCCAGCCTTGCCTTTCCTGGGGCACTGCCCCATCGAGCCTCTGTCGTGGGCTGGGCAACTGTCAGGCTCCTGAGCTCCTTTCTCCTTCAACTCCACCTGCGGCATATGGGTCCCCACATTCCAGGAGTGCAGGGCTTGTCAGCAGTGGAGCCAGGACCCTCCGTTACCCTCCAGTGACTCGGGGACCCTGGCTGCATTGCTTTGCTGTCCAAAAATCTTTAAAACATAACCTAGGTTTTATTTCTTTAATTTGGCTCTAATTTTAGACAACAGCCACACCTGCTCTGCAATGGCCCCTCCCACTTAAGGTAAGCCCCGCCCATTAAACCTGGGCCAAGGGCTTGAGCATCTCTAAAAGAAGACCTGCAAGTGGTCACCAGGCCCAGGAAAAGACGCGGCCATCCTCAGCCATCAGCGACAGATCGGTCGAGACCACCGAGATTCCATGTCTCAGCCCAGGGATGGCTGCAGCCAAACACCCGCAAGGTGGGGGCCGTCAGAAGCCCCCCTGCCTTGCTGGTGGCAATGGAGAACAGTACCGCCGCTGGGGAAAACAGCTTAGTGGGTCCTCAAAACATGAAACCGGGTGACTCAGTAGTCCCACGCCCAGCACATGCCTCAGGGGACTGAGACAGGCTGGAGTAGGTGGAGGCACCCCCCGCTGCGAGTCCATACAGCCCTAACTGGGCACCACGTCCCGACCAGGCCATGGCATGGGCAGCCTTTCACACAAGCTCATGGAAGGAGCAGGTCCCCAAAAAGCGTTTATGTGAAATGTTCAGAATAGGTGAATCCATAGAGACAGAAAGCAGGTGGGGGCTGCCTGGGGGAGGGCGGGAATGGGGAGCTAATGGTTAAGGGGTTTCCTTTAGGGTGATGAAAATATTTTGAAATTAGATCGAGGTGATGGTTGCAAAATACCATGAACGGGCTAAATGCCACTGAATTGAGTACTTTAAAATAATTAACTTTATGTCATGCATTTCATGACAATTTTTTTCAAACGAGAGAAGCTCAGCTCGGAGTCAGGCCACAGCTCTCTCTCCCCACAGGCCCCACCCCCTCTGGGCTGCCCAGAGCACGAGGCTCCTTGGGGCCCTGCCCTTTGGGGAGGCCACAGCTGGCCCTGACTTCACACCCCTGGTCCCCCAGGCTGCTGCCCCACCTGGCTGGGGGCAGGGTGGGGTGGAGTCTTCCCAGAGCCCCAGCTGCAGCTTTGCAGAGGGGACCTTCCGGTCCACACCCCCCCGGTTCCGCAGCTGTGGCGCCTTCTGTGCGGGCAGCAGGATAATCCCCCACACCTGTGCACATGTCCCCTTCACCTCTCCAGGTGGGCCCAGGTCAGCACACGGGTCCTGACAGGGGAGGAAAGGCTGGTCCAGCCCATGGTCAGAGCTGCGAGGAGGAAGCTGAGGTTGGAATGAGGTGGGGAGCCTGGGGGGAGGGTGGGGGCAGGGTGGGGCCTGGGGTCCCAGCTGAGCTCTAGGTCCTCAGGGTCACCTCGGGGGCTCTCGGGACAGAGCTCCCTCCCCTCTCCCTCCATTCCTTCCTCTCCCTCCATTCCTTCCTCTCCCTCTCCTTCCCCTCTCCCCTCCTTTCTTTTCATCTCCCTCTTCTCCCTCTCCCTCTCCCTCTCCCTCCATCCCTCCTCTCTCCCCCTCCCTCCCCTTTCCCCTTCCCTCTCCTTTTCCCCTCCCTCTCTTCTCCTTTTCCCCAACCTCAGTGTGGGAGGTGGGGTGACAAGGGCCTCCCAGCACCCTTCAGTGCTGGGACTGAGGCTGTCTGGTCTGACAGGAGAGCAAAGGGCCAGTTCAAACCATGGGTGAGGGGGCACCCAGCTGGCCTCTCCCGCACACTACACCCACACGCCCCTCCGAGCGAGCGGCAGCCTCTCCACCTTCCGGGGCTCGGTGGAGGAGCAGAAGGCAGGGTGGGGGCATAGGGCTGGCACTTCCACAGAGGCACCCACTCGGAGACTTTCCCCTTCGTCACCGCCCCCACCTCGGGGCCCCCCAGCCCTTGCAGGAGAGTTGTTCTGTACTGAGAGGCAGAGTCCCTTTTCCAGGGAGACACAGGAGCTGATCCTTCCACACCTTGCATGGAAGGTTGGGGTGTGGGAGAAGGGGTGTACTGCTGGCTGCAGGCAGGGGCTCCTCGGGGTGAGGGGCCACTGCTGGCTGCAGGCGGGGGCTCCTCGGGGTGAGGGGCCACTGCTGGCTGCAGGCGGGGTCTCCTTGGGGTGAGGGGCCACTGCTGGCTGCAGGCGGGGGCTCCTCGGGGTGAGGGGCCACTGATGGTTGCAAGCCAGGGCTCCTCGGGGCAAGGCCCGGCAGAGCTGCAGGCACGCAGTGGCTCTCCCGTCCCTGGGATCCCTGCCCCGTTCGTGGCTCTGTCCATGGTCTCCCTGCCCCAGTCAGGTGCATCTGGATGGGTAGCCAGGCCCAGGCAAAGGGGGGTCAAGTGTTGGTGACCCCTCGCAATGACACAGGTTTGCTACTGGAGTCACCCCACTCCACCACCTCTGTCCTTGTTCCTAAGCCAAGCAAGCTTCTGGTGAAGCTTCCTGGGGTCGCGGAAGCTTTTGGTCCTATGGAAAGTGCTGGCACCTCCCCAGTACCCACTCCCCTGCCTGCACCGCCCCCCAGGCTTGGGTCCTGGGGCTCAGCCATTGCAGCTCTCCCCAGCTCTCCCTCGCCTTTTCCAGCCTCCAGGCTGTACCGGCATGGCGGCCTCTCTCCTTTGAGGCCCCAGCCTGCAGGATGGGCACCCACCCTCCTCCAGTGGGATCCCCCACAGCTGTGGCCCCGTTGCCAAGGGAGGTCACCTTTGTGGATGGACCCGGGCTTTAGGATTTGAGCAGGTCTTTGGGGAAAGCCAGGGTTGGGCCTGGGGATAAGATCAACACGAAGGTTCCTCACCCACCCCCTCCCCCCACTCCATGTCCTGTCCTTCTCCCGCTGGCCGGGGCCAGGAGAGGAGAGGCCCTTGGAATGAGCCTCGTGGCTGAGGCCGAGGCCGGCGTATTCCAGACCCACTTGCGGTGAGGTCTCCTGAGGTGAGCACGGCTCCCTGGAGCCCCTGGGGGTCACAGGGGTCCTAGTACAGGAAAGAGCAACAACTAAGCGCATTCACAGACTGGGAAGGAAGTGTAAGAGCCACCGCCGGGCTGGGAGGGCACGGCTGCCACAGTTCCCAGCCTCAGGGACTTGGCGCCTGAGCCACCTCCCCCCAGGCCGAGCAGGCCAGGTCTCAGGCACTCCGAGAAGGTTCTAGTAGGACTCTTCCCCTGCCAGGTGGGGAAGTCCTCCCTCAAGTCTTGCTCCTTCCTTTTTGCTGCAATTCCATGCCTTTCTTTTCATTCTGAAGCAAGCAGAACTCTCCAGGGTCTGCATGGAAAGGAGGATGGCACTGGACCCCACGAGGTGGGAGAAATGATGGAAACAAAGACCTTTAGCCCATGTCATGGAAAACCCCTCGGCCCAGAGTCATTGCTCACTGATACGGGGGAGGTAGAATTTCAATCCGGTTGAGCTAGCCTCACTTTACCCACACAAAGACTCCAGAGAAAAGGTGCAGAAAGCACACTTTGGAAAATGCTTTCCTTATTCGAATGCATAAGAATACTTCCTGCCCCCCCCATCCCCTCATCCCCACATGGGGCTGCTGAGGGGTCAGGCTGAGGGGCCCTGGGGGCAGAGGGGCAGGGGTCCTGGGTCCGGAGCGCCACCTAGAAGCAGGTGACTCCCACTGACCTGCTGCTTGGTCCCTCACTCCACACTGCTCCGACTCCAACTTCCTCCCTAGGGGACCCTGTTTCTAGGAGAGGCCCCGGAGCCCCACTCTGCTCTCAGCCTCTGGTGTGAGGCTGTGCTTGCTTTCTCCGGACCTGCCCAGGGAACTTCCCGAGCCCTGAGAGGAGGGAGGGTCTCCTTCAAACACGGCCCCCAGGAGCCCCAGAGTACTGACCCCTGGGGATCCCAGGCCATTAGCGGTTCGGTTCGCTTTCCCTGCTGTGTACGGATTCGTTCTAGGAGTGCTATGAAGGCGCTGTTAAAAAAAAAAACTTCAAACTCATCCGGAGTCAGGAACCTAGGAGCTGCCAAAACACGGCTGCCAAACCAAATCCATTGTTGACAGGGTGGAAAAGTCACCACCGAAATGACCTTCCCGTGGGTCTCTGGCATGTACTCTCTAGGGTTGTTTAGTTTGGATTGTTTTGGGGGTCCCTGCGCGCTATGTGTATAGATGCCAACAGTATGGTCGGATGTGCAGCGTTCGGTGTCTCCATAGGAAGCACAAGCGTGATGGCCAGCAGTGGGGCCTGGCAGCCGTGGGGAGGCATTGTGGCCAGCACAGGCGCTACGAGCAGGTCTCCTTCGGTGGGAGCTAACTCATCATCAAGCCCGTCTACACCTCGGCTCCATGCCCTATTTCCTTTGCATTAGTGGGACCACCTGGTCTCCGTCCCTGCCAGGCTCCTTGGGCATAGGGCTGTGCCTGGGGCAGTTTCACCCAGAAGGAGGCACCAGAATGGAATCTGGGACTGAGCTAGTCCAAATGCCCTCTGTACACCAAAGGCTGAATTGTGTCCCCGAGTGATATGCTGAAGCCCTGAGCCCGAGCCTGTGAGGGGACCTTGTTTGGAAGTAGGGTCTTTGCAGCTGAAATTAGTTTAAGACAAGGTCGTACTGGAGCAGGGTGGGCCCTAAGTCCAGGGACTGGGCGGCTTAGAAGAGGACAGGCAGGCAGGCAGGGGGGAAGCCCTGCAGGGCAGGGGCAGTGGGTGTGATGCAGCCTCGAGCCTGGAAGGCCGGGGAGGGCACGGCCCGACAGTGTGACCCAATGCGCCTTGAGCTGGGTTTCTGTTCTCCGGGGCTAGGACAGAATAAACCGCTGCTGCCTCTCTTGTGGGACACAGTTTCTGGTAGCCAGGCTCTTGGTTCAAGGCTCTGAGCAGTGGGAGCTGAGTACCCCAAGCAGGTCCTCCCTCTCCCCAAAAGTGGGCGGCTGCGACGAGGGAAGGCGCTCAGGCACAGCAAAGTTTGGCAGGGCAGCGACGGTCATGCGTGGTGGGGTACAGGGCCCTTGAATGGGGCTCTGGGCCGAGGCCTCCAGCAGGCGCTTGTGGAGAGCCCTGCGTCCCCACGGTGGCCCGGGGGGGCATGTCACCCGCACGTGGAAGCACCAGCACGTGGCAGGCCGGACCTGCTAAGACAGAGTGCCAAGCCCTGCGTGGGGTCCTGGGGCGCCCAGTAGTGGGCTCCAGCCAGCTGCAGACCTGGTTCCAAAGTGACCCCAAGGACCCAGCCTGGCGCTGCCCTTCCCGCACAGCACCACTGTAAGGGACAAACACAGCGTGTTTGTACTGGAGCAGTGTGGGCCTTAAGTCCAGGGATGTGGTCTGGTCTCCGTGTGGACTTCCCTGAGAGCATTCTGCCTTCTGATAAGCAGATTTTCCTTATATTTGGTGTCCTTAAACTGAGAGCAATGGTCTCAATTTAGGAGACCAATTGTCCTTAAATTGGTCTATAAACGACCCTTCCTAAAAGCAGGGGCATCCTGCTTAGCAGCTGGAGTCCTAATGAATCCTGGTGAAGGGCCTGCCTGCCTGTAAAAGCCCCGAGGCAGGTCGGCTCAGGGCTGGAAACCTTGAAGGTATCCCTGGAAGTTATCATGTAACCTAGAGACTATTCAGTGTGAATCAACACCTCTTTCCACGGTGACGCCAGGCTTGTAACATCACCTGTGGTTTTTATCCACCAGTCCACCCACCCATCTCTCCACCCATCCACGTGTCCAGCTGTGCACCCACCCATGAAAAGACTCCTGCATTCTGAGCCTCCTGTGGCCGGCTGTGCACAGAATGAACTGTGGACAGGCATGGGGAGCTGGAGCCCAGAGACCCAGGCCTGACCCTCCTGGGCTTGCCATGGACTAGGACCCCAACTCCCACTCAGCCCTGTTCCAGTGCAGCCCTGGGCCCCGAGAGCCCAGCTCACAGCTGGGTGCACTCCATGGGGTTGCAGGCCATACAGAGAGGGCCCCTAGGCCCCCTTGGGGCAGGGAGAGCTTCCTGCTGGTGGGGAGGGGCACCCCCATGCCCTTTCCCGGGGTGGGGGGCAGGTGTCTGGACCCTTCCTGGGCCTGGTTAGGGGGATGCTCGGGCCCTCTCTCTGGCCTGGGCAGAGCCAGAAATCACCAGGAGCCAGGGTGGCAGCTGCTGCCTGGAGCCCCTCCCGCCAGGCCAGCCCACAGCAGGTCCCAGGCCACCCGCCTGCCCTCTGGCCTCGGTGCCACCTCGGGCTCCTCGAGCCCGGCTGGGTGGGGGTGAGGCCACCCTGGCGCCCCCCCAGGACCCTTTGGGAGCCTGACGTCAGCGCGGGTGCCTCTTCCCACCCAGCACCTGTCAGGCAAGTCTGAAAATAGTCTTTTCAAGAAGCCAGGCTTGGTCGGATGATCTGGAGGGCCATGGGGAGGGGGGCCCCCTGCCGCCTGTCATGCTCCCACTGAGGCCCCTTGGGGCCGGGTGGCATGGGGGTGCAGGTGCCTGGGGCTGGCAGCCTGCCCTTGTGCCCCTCTTTCCCCCCCACCATCTGAGCTGGGCGAGCAGCCCCTCTACTGGAGCCCGTCCCCCTACTTCCCCACCTGGACCGCGAGGTGAGCCGGGCCCCACCCACAAGCAGAATGGCACTTCACAGGCCTGTGACCTGAGATTAAGATACCCCGTCCCACTGCCTCTGACCCTCCTGGGGTCCAGATCCCTCCCAGAGCCCCTCCTTGGAATCTCATCCCCACTGGGCCCCACTACTGGTTAGGGCAACTGCTTAGGAGCTCCCTAATGGGCGGGGGGCGGCTGGCCCTCCCTGCTCCCCTGGGGCAAACCTGCCCCAGGCACCCTGCAGGCACTCAGGAATCTCTGTGGGACACACGGTGAGCGTTGGGAGAGGCAGCCAGGAGGGTCCCTGGGAAGGGGGTGGCCTGCAGAGCCTGGGGGAGCCTCCACGCCATGAGGAGGCGCTGCACCCTGTGCTGGTGAGGGACGTGAGTCACCAGGGACCCCCCAGACAGCATCTCCCCCGCCCCTCTCAGAAACACCTCCTTCTTGGCCCCCACCCACCACTTTTCCAGCATTTTCCAGTGACTGACTTGTAGGTTTAGAAGTGTAGAGAAGACACATCTTCCCATTCTCTCGCAGCTGCTTGCCTTCTCCTGGCGTTCCCTCTCTGACTCCACCCAGGCCATGGGTGACTGCGACAGCGGCAGGGGCAGTGGCACAGTCCGGGGCTTCTCCACACCGCTCAGAACCCCAGCTGCCTTGGCAACAGAGCAAAGCCCACGGGCTCTGCTTGAGTCCAGGCCCCCACCTCCAGCTGCATGCCCTGTCCCTGCCTGGGCGCAGTCACGGTCATGGTCGCCTCGGAGGGAGCAGAGCCACCCTCACACCCACCGGCTGTGTCCCCTGCCCAGGGCACCAGCACCAAACACTTGAGCCTTGGAACCCCCAGGTCAGGGCGCAGCAGGGGTCAGCTGGGGTGGCCTAAGGGGACCCCGCTGCTGCCCCTAAGGTGACAAAATCACTGGGCCCTCACAACCAGTAAGGGGTGTGCCTTGCTACTCCCCCAGGCCCTGCTTCACCAGGATGGCACCACCGGGCACCCCATCTTTACCCCGGACAGTTGGGCAAGGGGAGAGCCAGGGCTGGAGGACTTGCATGCATCCATTTTCTGCAGCAGCCTGGCCTGGCCCCCTCTCTGTGCTTGCCCCCCACCCAGAAGACTGGGGAGGGGTTCCTAAATTCTGGCTCCACGCACAGCACATTTTCACTGCATTTCAACTTCTATGTCCGTCATCTTTGGGGTATGCCCTGGAGTGTTCGTGGGGACTTCAGCAGTCCTGGGGACCAGAATCCCACCCTCTCCAAGCCCAGGCCTGTAGCGGTGCGGGTTGGGGGGCTCCACGAGCTTGCCCAAGTGCAGAACTCACCTGCACCTCTCCCCAGCTGCAGCTGGCCCTGGAATTCCCACAGGACCATTGGAGGACGAGCGAGGCAAGGTACAGACACTCACTTTCAGAGCAAAAAGGTGTCACCCCATTTCCAGGCCCTGCTGCCGAGCAGGCAGCCAAGGGGTGAGGGGCCGCGGGGGGCAGTTTTGAACTGGAGTTCCCGCAGGGTGATTTCTGGAAACTTCCTGCCCTGAGAGGGCCCGGAGCCTTCCTCCAGCTCTCGCAGAGCAGGGAGGTCCCGCCGGCACCCAGCCCAGCACCACCGCTCTCGTGGGGGCCTCCAGCATCCCCGGGGTCACCTCCTTCACCTCCTTACAGACAGAGCCTCGGACACCACCAGCCCTCCACAAGGGCCTCATTGTCTCATGGCCCTCCGCTCCCGGGCGGCTTGGAGATAGGGCCCCAAGGTGGCAGCGCAGGGAGCAGCAGAGGGTGCTCCTAAAGACGCAGCCCCCACCCGCACACACACTGCCTCTGAGCAGGCTTCCCCCCTCCCCAAGGCCTGTTTGCACCCCCACCCTGGGCGGTGGTGGCCCCCAGACTCATTTCTGTGACGAATGTTAAGAAGTCCCTCTCTCACCCTGATGGGCCTGGGTACCCCCAGCCGTGCCCTCTAGAAAGAAGGGCTCCCTTGCTGCTGCCAACGGACGGACTGGGTGCTCATGTTCCACATGAGCCTCCTGGGCCCTGTTCCTTACAGGGTGCAGCCCTGAGAGGCCTGTCTGGGTTTCAGGGGCCCTCGCCATACTTGGCGGGAGGAGAGGAAGGGGTTTCCACACCCCACACCCCACACCCCTCCCACCCCCACCCCCCACCCCCCCAGCCTCTCCTCTATAGCTGCTGAAAAGCCAGGACTCATGACACCTGCAGCTCCCCTCCCCCAGCACCCCACATACAGGTCCCTCCCCCAGCAGCCCACCTGCAGCTCCCCTCCCCCAGACCCCTCTTGCAGGTCTCTCCCCCAGCACCCCACCTGCAGCTTCCCCTCCTGGTGGCCTGAGTGGGCAGCCCCTTCTCCCAGTCTCACACTACAGAGACCACCGCTGCGCTGAGACCCCAGGCCGGTGCTCAGGCCCCACTCCTCTCTCAGGGGGCTGGGCTGTGGGGCGAGCACGTGCTCCCAGGGAGGACGATCTCTGTGCTGGGAGCTGCAGGGGATGGGCTCAGCGTTGGGAGGGGCTCCCCACGAAGCGGGAGGAGGGGGCTCCTGGGAGGCCGGAGGGCCCTGGGGCGGAGCCGAGAGGACACATCACATCAGGCAGCGGGAAAGGCCCCAGCGTCCAGAGGGGACCCAGGCCCCGCAGCTAGGGGAGGCCGGGGTCCTGGGGAGCCTCCCTCAGCTGCAGGTGTGACCTACCCCTCCAAGAGGATTCTCTTGACCCCCATCCACACCCCTGACCAGCTCACCCCTCACCCTGGGAAAGATGGGGGCACCAGAGCCCACTCGGAGGTGCAAGCCCCCCAGGCATGGGTACCCCAGGTGGTCGCCCACCAGCCTCAGGAGCCCCGGCCAGAGGCAAACGCAGGGCTGAGGCCAGGAAGGCACTGGCAGCAACTGGCACTGGCGTGGCCAGCACTTATTGAGCACTTATTGAGCATTTATTGTTTGCTGCCATGGCGTGCAGGCCACTTCACAGCAAGCCCATTTCAGCAGGGGAGGAGAGGGCGACCCGGGGCCCCCTGACTCGGACAAGGACCCTCTTGGAGGTGCGCCAACCCCCAGGGGCCCTGTCAGCCTTCCCTGGCCCCACTTCCTTCGTTCTAGACAGGAAACCCTCGTGGACATTGATTGGCTGAAAGGTGAAGCTAGGAATGGCCCCTGTTGCAGGTAAACTGGGTTTTTCCTTGTTTGGGCGGCAGAAGCCCAGAGGCCACGGTGGGGGTGGGAGGGGGCAGCTTCAGGGAGGGGCGGGGGTGGAGGCCAGCAGAAGGGGGTCTCTCCTGCTGGAACCCAGACCCCTTGGCCCATGGGCCCTGCCTCAGTGCTCAGCCGTGGTGAGGGCCTGAGATGCTGCCCACAGCATTTGTTGGGGAGACACGGGGAGGGTTCCAAATCCCCACGGCCTGTGTTTGACCCCAGCTCTGCCATTTCTGGCTGTGAGCCTTGGTCAAGAGGCTTGGACCCTCCGTGTCTCCATGTCCTGGTTGTGAAGTGAAAATAATGGCTGTAGGCAGCTGTAAGGCCTGGCTGAGCTAGGGTGAGACAGCCAGTAGGGAGCTGGTTCAGCGAAGGGCGCCTCTGCCTTGGGAAGCTTCCAGCAGAGCTCCTCAAATGCTTGGGTCTCCATTCCTATTTCTCCAGGTGTGCTGAGCACTGGGATGCAGCCCTCCCTGGACCCAGGCTCGTGGCAGAGGGGGCCACGGGGGACATCCACCAAGTCCTGTAACTGGGCACAGCCCCGCACAGCTATCCCCAGCCGCAGCGGAACAAGTGTGAACCTGTGTGGCACCGCCCACCCGCGCAGTGCTTGCTCAGTGCCCCCAGGTGGAAGGCGGCCCAGCCCTGGGGCTCCGTCCCTCCCCACCACCCCCACCTGCAGTGTTGCAGGTCAAGATAAGATCCTTGATTTTATCCTAAGGAGAATGGGAATGCCCTGGAGGTTTTCAACAGGGAGAGAAATACCAACATGGGGAGCGGCCATCGGAGGCCCTGAGTGCCCAAGGCAGGGGCAGAGGGGTCTCACCGGGACGAGCTGCTGGCGCAGGGCCAGGAGACTGTAGTGCTGGGCCCATGACCCGGGGCTGGGCAACTGCGATGCTGGGCCTGTGACTCTCGGCACCCTCAGACCCCAGGGGTGGAACTGTCCTCCCCACCCCCGCCATTCCCCAGCCCCACTGAGGCCGGTACTGGGGAGTTGGAGCTCACCAGGTGACCCCCCCCCCAAGGGACGGGCTTGAGAAGTGAACAAGCCGCCCCCTGTGCCTGCGCAGGGAAGTCTCCAGATTCCCTAAGGGCGTGGAGAACACCCGTCTGGGACCCACAGCCCGCTGACACTTCTTGGATAAACAGTTTTCGGTCACAAAGGGCATTTCCCAGTGGCCAAGGTCACCCTGGGGCTGGCCGCAGCCCTTCTGTCCCCCACTGTGACCTTCTGTCCAGATGGGGGATGGGCGGATGGGGACTTGAGGCCGCGCTGCAAACCAACGCAGGAAGAGAGGCTGGAGCTGCTTCTCCTGCAGGAAGAGAGCCCTGGGCTGCATCAGCTGCTGACAGGCTGGGTGAGGTGGAGCCAGCCCGGAGTCCAGACCTGGGCAAGACCCCCGGCCGCTCGTGAGGGCACCAGGGGCGCCAGGTCAGGCCCGGGCCTTTGAGCACAGTGGCCCCCCCACCCCCAATGGCATGTCCGGTGAAGGAGGGGGTGTGGCCACGGAGAGGTGGAAGTAGCAGGGCCTGGTGGGGTGCAGTGAGATCGAGGTGCAGGCTCACAGCACATGAGGGGGGGCAGGTGTCAGACAGAGAGGGCGGCTGTGCTGGTTCTCCTGGCGCCCCCCAAATTCACATGTGTCCAGAACCCCAGGATGCAACCTCATCAGGAAACAGGGTTTTTGTAGCTGTAAAATTGATCAGATTAAGAGGAGGTCATTCTGGATTAAGGGAGCTCTAAGTCCAGGGATGTGTCTGGAGGAGAGAAGAGAAGGCAGAGGCTGAGGAAGTGGCCGAGCAAAAGTGGGACCGAGGCAGAGGGAGGCGGCTGCAGGAAGCGGGAGGGCCAGAAAGACCCCTCCCTGGAGCCTTGGGAGGGGGCGCGGCCCTGGCTGAGGATAGATTTCTGTGGCTTTAAGCCACTGTGTGGCCCTGCGTTTCGGCTGCCCAGGAAGTTCAAAAGGATGGTCTTGGCACGCCTGTAATTGCGCCCTCTCTCCTCTCTCCTGTAAGTGGGGTGACACCTGTGGGGGCAGCGCCTGCTCCAGCCGCCTGGGACCCCTGGGGCTGGCCTGAAGGGCCACATCCAGAGCCGCGCGGTGAGCATCGAACGGAGCCCAGCTCAGCCCCACGCAGGCGGCAAGATGCGGGCGCTGGGGGTGCTGCCTTGCTGCCTCAGGCCACAGGCGTGGGCATCGGCTTCCTTTGGTCCCTGCGGCCCAGTTCGTGGACACCATTTGCTCCTGCATCATTTTCTTAACCCTAGGACCTGCACCCTCTCTGGTCACCTGGCCGAGGGGGCCCCCGGCTGCGATGGACATGAAGGCAAGCGACCCTCTGGGTCTGACCTGCATCTGGCTGACCTCTGGCTGCTGGTGACCCTGCGGATTCAGGATCTGCTGCCACTGAGCACCACCAGGTGGCAGGTACTGGGCCGCGGGGGGCTGGCTAGGAACAGCAGGGGAGGCCCCCTCGTTGCAGCAGCTCTGCGCAGGCAGGAGCGGGGGTGGGGGTTGGGAGGTGGGCAAACGCCCTTGGCACCTGGAGCTGCAGCCTCCTGAGCTCCAGCTGGGAGGAAAAGATGGGCAGGATCTGCCCACCAGGACCCCAGGAGGGGCAGGGGCTGAGGGCGAGGGGCTGGGAGGGTTGTTCACAAGTAAAGGTCTGTGCCCCCTCCCCACCTTCCTGGGAGCCCAGTCCCAAGGAGCACCGCGGCGGGGATGGCCTCACGCACCCTGGCATGGCTCGGCCAGCCCTGGCCCCCCAGGCCTTGCCACAACCCTCCCCCCTCCCGCCATGTCCGCAAGCGGCCACACTTCCTGCTGGTTAATCTGGCAGAGTGACGACCTTTAGTCACCCTAGGGTGATGTGGTTAGAGGACTTCCAAGAGGGACACACCTGTCACATTTCAAATCTTCCTAGGAGGGCCCACAAAAAGACTTGCCACGGTTTGCTAAAAACCCAGTTGGGGCTCAAAACTTCATGAAATGGTGTGGTTTAGGCAGAGCTCCAAGGGCAAAACGTCGGTTCCCTGGCTCTTCCCCCCTCCCCATATCACCAACCATGGCAGTTCCCAATAAAGGATTTCCCAGCAGAATAATGACCCCCCAAGATGTCTATGTCCCCAGCCTGGGACCCGAGAAGATGTTCCCTTCCATGGAGGACTGAACGGGGGTGATTAAGTTAAGGATCTTGAGATGCGGGATGGACCGGGTCATCCAGGTGGGCCTGACATCTGCACAGGGGTCCATAGAGGAAGCAAGTGGGAGGGTCTGGGTCAGAGGAGGAGATGCGAGGACACAAAAGGAGAGATTTGCAGTTGCCATGCTGTTGGCTTGGAAGGTAGAGGAAGGGACCACAAGCCAAGGAATGCCATTGGCTTCCACAAGCCAGAAGAGGCCAGGAAACTGCCCTCAGAGCCTCCCAAGGGAGCACAGGCCTGCCAACCCTGGTCTAAAGGGACTCCAGAACAGTTTAGCCCAATTTAGATGCATTTCAGACTTCTGACACCAGAACTGTAAGGCGAATATGTCTGTGATGCAGTAAGGCTTTAAGTTTGTGGTAATTTGGCCCAGCAGCCAACGTCGCTCATGCGCCTCAGTCATCTTCCTCTCTTCCTGAACCAGGCCTGAGAAGGGTCCTGACTCCCTTGCACATCATCCCCTGGAGCTGAGTGGGATTGGCCCACTTGCCAGATGAGGAAATACAGTAAGAGACTCTCCGCTGAGCACATGGGGTCATACATCCATCACAGGCGGCCCCTGAGATTGCTCCAGCCCAGGCTTTGGAGGACGGGCTGGCCAGTCACCACTGGATTCTCACTCTGGCGAAGAGAACACCTGCCGTGGCCATTTCCTAAATTGCCTGATGCGTGGCTTCTCAGTCATCATAGACTGGGCTTCACTAGACTCTCAGTTTCTGAGGGCCCCTCTCGGTAGAAGTGTCCTGCCAGAGGGTAAGGGAGCCCATCGCAGCCCTGCATGTCAGCGGAAGCAGTAACCCACTCGCCGCTGTCTCCTGTTTCTGCGGGTATAACGAGTGGGGGTGAGAAATTGCCACAAAGACATTAGCAAAGAGCATCTTATTGCTCCAGATTTCCTTCTCCCTCTTGTGTCCCAGCTCAATTTTGGTTGGAAATTGTCAAGTAGAAACTTCATGTTTGCTCCACATTTCCTGCCCAGTTCAGTGTGTAATTGGCTCAGGCTTCCCCGCGGCAATTTAACAGGGAACACTGCAGCTTCTAGAAAAAAATAAATCTAAATAAAACCCAAGGAGCTAAAGGGACTCCAGACCACTCAGACCTTCTTCTTTCTGAAGAGAAACCGGCTTCTCCTTTGCTGAGAAGCCATGTGAAGCCCTGGCACGCCGACTCCTGCCCCGGCTGCGGAGAGAAGCCACTGACCACTCCCGACAGGGCCAGTTCTGACGCCCAGGCCGCCTCTGGACAGCTCCCCCAGTGGACAAGGAGGGGAATGTTTTCTTCAAACCCATCTACATGTGGATGCAGAACAAGTGAGAAGAGCAAGATTCTGAGTGGTGTGTGCAGCCCGTTCTGCTGCTGTCAGATTCTGCTGTGTGGGCAGACGTTCCTGGAGCCTCACACCAGGCACAGAGAGCGGAGTCGGGCTGCAGTGGGACAGGCGGGTGGCCGCAGGGACACACATTCAGTGGGCAGGTTCGAATTCTTAAACCACCTTTTTAAAAATCATCAAAATATTGTTTAATAATACACTCCATCTAAATGATAAAATAATACATTGAAAAATGAGAAGACTCCTTTGGTTTATTTTTTATTGAGATTCTTGGCCACATAGGAGTAAAATCCAACTTTTATCACTTAGTTTCTTAAAAGGATACAAATACTTTCTTCCTATATTATTTAAGAGAGACTATGAAACCCTGTTCAATAAATTCAACACTCAATTTTTATCCATCAGCCAGGCACTGTGGCCAGGTGGGGGAAGGTGAAAGGATGGGGGCAGTGGCTGCCACTCCCAAGGGTGGGCGAGAACACGTGTCCAGCCTGCCACATCCGAGGGCCATGCCAGTGGCCCCTTCCGGAGCACTCTCAAGCCTTTGCCCTGCCTCTCGCTGTGTGGGTGTGCCGAGGTGGACGCCCCACCCATGGACGGCACATCTGCTCACCAAAGCAGATGCTGGAAACTAAACCCATCCTGCAGCGGCTCTGCCGGCCCCACAGCCTGTGCAAGGGCGGGACAGATGCCCCCATACTTCATTCATTGCCCCAGGTGGAGCTCCCCGTGCCCAGCGCCCACGTGTTTGAGGGTCCCCTAGCCCTGGCAGAGCCCAAGGAGCTCGCCCCTCGCCTAGACCCTGCAGCTCCGGAAAGGAGAGGAGCCAATCATGACACAGCAGACCCACAGATCCCTCGTCCCTGCCTCCCGATGCACAGCGGGGACACTGAGGACCCGGAGCCGTACCATCTGGATGGGAAGGAAAGCACCTTGGCCCTGAGGCCCAGCGCCATCCGCAGCCGCCAGGAACCAGCCTTCCGCCCGCCTGCGGTGCACCCGAGGGGTCTCCGGTGACACGGGCTGCAGGGTGACGCTGCTCCCTTATCACCCGCCACGCCCTTGGACTGCGCCCCCCACCTCCCGCCCTAGCACCTGGCTGGCTATGGAGGGGAGGCCCAGGCAGCAGGCCAGGAGCACCAGCCAAGTTCCAGGAGGGGTTTTGGGTCCAGAGAGGCTCCCATGCCCCCCCGGGGTGCAGGATGCCCAGCGCGGTCCTGAGGGGCTGCCCACCTCAGAGCCCAGGTGCGCCCGAGTCCGGAGGCCAGCAGGGCCGGCGCTGGGGTGGGAGGAGGGGCTGTGCTTCCAGGGCCCTGCACAGAGGGCATCAGCTTCCCCCGAGGACCCCCAGGAGCTAACTGACCACTGCTCACCCTTCCAGCCCCTTTCTTCCAGGAAGCCCCCCACCCCCAGGCTTGCTGCCCTCACTTAGGTGTCCCTCCCGAAGGCAAAGGTGGCACACTCGGCAGGGGTGGGCTGCGTTCCCGGGGGTGAATCAGCGTGTTGGCAGGTATTGGGCTGTCCCACACCCAGGGGGATTAGGGGGCCTCTCCCACCCACCACCCCATTCGTCACGGGTGCTCCCGCTGGGGATCGGCCAGTACAGCTATATTGGGCCCGTTGACCCCAAAAGCATTTGAGTGGCTGCGACAGGTGGGGCCCGGCCACTCGGGGACACTGTCCAGCCCAGCTTGGGACCCGGCCATAGCAGCACCTGCCCAGGAGGCCACGCACTGCCCCTTGACCCTGCGGGGCAGCTGGACACAGAGCAGGTGCCCGGCACATCCTGGAGGCTTCAGAGAAGGGACAAGGCCTCACGCGGCCCCCACCCTGTGCCAAGTTAAGGGGCACAGCCCACCTTGGGTTCGTTCCTGCCCGCCCTTCCCAGTTCCCGAGGCTTACCTCATCCCTTGCACCCACTGAGGTGGAGTTGGAGAGTCCCCGGAGGTGGGTCTTAGTGGAATCTTGCAATCCAGAAACTCAAAGCCTCCCATGGAGCTGGGGGTTTCCCTGGAAGGAGCTGGAGCCTGGCTGGCCCCGCGTCACCCAGCCCCCGTCCCACCTCCCCGGAGGGCCTTGTGATGGAGTCACTTGCTTCATGTCCTTGCAGTCTCGGCCTCTGCCAGGACCAGGCACAAAGAGGACACACTGTCCCTTGCTGGGGCCACTCCCGGCCTGGGCTCGGGCCACCCCTGGCTCAGGGCACGCAGGCAGAGAGCCTGGCAGGCCAGCCCTTCCACCTACCCCGCAGTCTCCCAAACTGTCCTGCTGGCCAGGCCCCGCTTGGTGAGGGCAGCAGTGAGGTAGCAAGTGGCCTGGCAGCCCACCGCCCTGCATGCCTCAGGCTCCTGTGCCTTCCTGAGGGCCCCTCAGGCCTGCTGGGGCCTTTGCCCGGAGGCTGGGCTGAGAGCCGCGGCCATGTGTCCTCCAGACTGGAGTGTCTGACAGCCCAGAAGCGACCCCGAGGCCAGGGCCCAGGGCCAGCCAGCCCCACAGGAGCCCATGCCTCCCCCGGAGCCTGCCGCGGGGGCCAGCAAGTGCCCGTCATGTCTGGGGTGACTGCAAACCCGAGGACTGGTGCTGCCCGTGGGAGCTGGGGTGTGGGAAGCAGGAGAGGTTGCCACCTGCTGTGCCTGAGCAGTGGAGGAAGGGCCACAAAGCGCCTGTGCCCTGGGAGAGCCACGTCCCCTGGGGCTAGGGAGGGGCTGGGGTCAGGGTCCAGGGCCTCCGTGCTCGGAGGGGAGCTGGGAGCTGACAGGCCGCATGAGCTGGCCCCACGCGGGTCAGCAGGTAGTGCAAGCGGTCCCCTCCCACCCTGAACCTGGACACAGCAGGTCTTGATGGAAAGGAGTCCTTAGGGACACTCAAGTTCAGAGCTGTGCCCAACAGAGCCTCTCAGATATGGCGGTCACTAGTTCCTGCTGCTGCCCAGGCCGGGAAGCGCCCACATCTCCCAGGATGCATTGTGGGGTCTCGGCTCCAAGAGGGGCTGAGTTCGATGAACTCTGGAGTGTGTTTCCTTTGCACCAAGCAGACAAATGCAGATGTACTCAATTGCAGGGACGAGAGCTGCTCTCCATCTACGGCTATAATTACGTCGTTGGCTAAATTAAAAGCCCACTGAGAACTCTACGGTCTGGCAGCACCGTCAGCATTAAGGGCAGGCGGCGTAGGACACGCTGGCTGGAGGTGGCTCCTGTGTAACACGGAGCCTAAATTGTGACTTGTGACCTTGTTTGGCTGCAAGGGCTGGGGCCTTACAGAGCAAGGCTGGGGCCGGAGTGGGTCTGGACTGCATGGCTCCAGGCAGGAGGGCTCCGAGTGGCTGCGGTCCCCGCATAGCCTGGGCCTCGGCCTGCCCCATCATTGCCCCAAGCCCAGGCCTGAGCCACGCTGCCCTGCAGGCCACAGGCCCGCAGTGTTTTCTGTGCCTCTGCTGCCTTCTGCTGCTTCCGTCGGCCCTGGTTGACTTCTTTCCTTGTAGCTTCCGCTTCCTGTGCTCTGGATGGAGCTGACGTCCTGTGGCACAGCTGGGCTCAACCACTCGGACGTCTGTGTCTGCGCGCTTCTGGGGTGCCAGGTTTCCGACCCCTGAGGAGAGTGTAACCTTGGGATTGGGGGGATTCTGGAAAGCTCTTGTGGAATCACAGCTGGACAAACACTCCCCCGGAGACGTGGTGCTGGGACAACAGCTAATCCCAGAGTTTGGGCAGCAGCAGCCTGTGCCCAAGTTTGGATTTGACTGATGGCGGACAAACCCCCACCCCAGGGGGCCAATCCCCCCCTGAGGCGGCCAACCCCCTGCGAGGTGCTCTCCGTGGGCCCCTCTCTCCCCTCTCAAAGTTCAGCCCCATCCCAGGTAGAAGGATCCAACCTACAGAAATGGAACCCCATCCCGCCCCATGAGCTGGTGAGAAAGAACAAAAACTGGCGTTCCAAGTCTGAGGACCCCTGCCTGGGCATGCGTCCCCCAGTGCCAGCGCAGCCTAAACCAGGTCACCACGGCCAAGGCTACCTCGGATCGAGACTCTGAGGGGACCACAGAGCCTGGGGGTGGGGGGGGGCACTGGTATGACAGCTGGGGAGTGGCAAGAGTCAGGGGAACCCTGGACAGGGAGTTGGGTAGGCCTGGCCAGCAACCCTGTCGCTGTCCCCATTCTGTTAAGCAGACCTGTAGGCATGGGGCGTGTCGCGGGCTCTGCGACGTTGGGCCTGGGGACAGGTGGGCAGTGGGGAGGATTCCTGGGGGGAGGGGGCTGCTCCTCATCTCCCCCTGCGTGGGCTGCAGGGCAGGGGGAATGCGGCCTACGTGTTTCAGTCTCCTGAGCATCTGCTGTGCTTGGGACGCTGGGCAGCTGGAGGTGGAGGTGGGGGATACAGGTGAGGGGATCCGAAACAGCAGTGGGCATGCCCTTCCTCACCACCATGGCCCCTCCCCACCACCATGACCCCTCCCCACTGCAATGTCCCCCCCATCACCACTTCCCTACTCTTGTCCCCCCTTTGCAATGACGCTTTTGGTTGAAGTCTCCTGACCAGGTCCAGATTTATTTTTTATGTGACTCTGGTCTCTGGCAGGAACCAAGCCGACTCCCACAGCAGTGACACTATTACCGATATCATTGTTCCCATTATTAGATTTTTCATTTTTGTTTTTTTGCAAAGACGAAGTATGGGCACGGGGTAAAAAAATCTAACAGTGTCAAGGGTCACAGCTAAAAGGAAGCCTCCCTTTCACAAAGCATAAACGTGGGCAAGGGCAGTGTGGGGAGCACAAAGGCAAGGTGAGGATGGTGGGGAGAGCACGGAGGCAGGCGAGGACAGTGTGGGGAGCACAGAGGTGGCTGAGGACAGTGTGGGGAGCACAGAGGTGGATAAGGATGGTGGGGGGAGCACAGAGGTGGCTGAGGACAGTGGGGGGAGCACAAGGGTGGGTGAGAAGGGTGGGGGGAGCACAAGGGCGGGTGAGAAGGGTGGGGGAGCATGGAGGCATCTAGGACAGTCAGGGAGCACATGGGTGAATGTGGACTATTGGGAGGAGAAAGGCCATGGGCAAAGATGGTCGGGGCTGTGAGAAGGTCTGACACTGAGCAGGTGTGATGCACGTATCCAGAACACTGCCACTCAGGCAGAAAAAACGGGGGTGGGGGGAGGTGCACCCACATCCTGGGTTCTGGGAGATGCTGGTAATGGTGGGGGCCTCTGTAGGGGGCCTGAGGGTTTTGTGCTCCCCCAACCATCCTCACCCGTCTCTGTGCTCCCCCGACCTCAGATTTTCTGGCTGCAATGCTGGTGATGACTTTCCCTCAGCTCTGTCACCCCATGGGAAACTGCAGGACCACTGCCGTCCCCCTCGATAGAGAGGAAACTGACGCCCACAGAACTTGCTCAGGAGGGGCTTGGTCGGAACCCACTAGACTCAGTATCAGCCATGGGCCAAGGCCTTGGTGGCCCCGCGACCCGGAGAGGAGGGCAGATGGCCGCTGCTCTCCCAGCCCCGTGTCCTGGCGCGCTGACCCAGGCCTCCCTTCCCTCCCCAGGCCTCGGCTCCCCGCACTGCATGTGACTTCTACAGGTCCCAGCCCCAAGCCCAGGAACCGGCCAGGGGAGGCCTGGCGGATGATCCTCACACCTGGGGGACAGCGACCCCCAGGCTAGGTGCCGCGTGACACACTCTCTGTCCTTAGCACTTTGTGTACCTGAGAGCCACCACCCCTGCTGCGAGGGAAGGCTCCACCTCTGGGGTGGCCTTGGGTCTATTAAAAAAAGTAATGGAGCAAAATTAATTCCTCTTTCCCAGCAGGATATTAGAATTTATCTGCCTTCCCAGCAAAATTAATTCAGCCTCCAAGTTCCTCCTCACTGGACAATAAAGACACCAAATGAAACTGCCACTCAAAGTTGTGCCAAGTCTCACAGCCATGTGCAGGGGAGTCCCCGGGTGAGCGGTAGACCCAGGGGGCTGGTCGGGACACGGTCAGCAGGCCGATGTGGACGGGCCCGTGTCCCCCAGTCTCGGCCGTAGGGCTCGAGCGTGCAGTTACAAGGGGATGGGGGAAATGTGAGGCCATCCCTGTTCCGGCCAAAATGGCCCCCTGCCTCCTCCAAAGACTCTGCCTCCGAGGAGCCCTCCCAGGCTGCCCCAGCCACCCTTCTGCCCACCACACTCTTCGAGTCTGAAAAGTGTCTCCCTTCTCCATACATTGTCTAGGTCAACAGGTTCAGTTACCCTGTCTCCCACCTGGAAGTGTTCCTGCTTCCCCTCCTTGACCACGAACTTGAATGAAATGTCCAAGAGCACCCGTGAGGCAGGCAGCTCCTGTGCAGAAGTCTTCAGAGCCAAGAAATGGTACCCCAGGTCCCGTCCCCCACCACAGGGACGCCAGGGGCCCAAGAGGAAGCTGTAACATGAGAAAATGTAAACCTCCGTGTGTGATGCCCAAAGAAATGCAATGGCATGTTTGTTACTGAAGCCTGGCCTGGCCTGGCCTGACTGATACATCCAGCAGCTCTCCTTCTAGAATGTTCTACTCTGTACCTGGCATTGCTCTGGGCACTGGGCCACACCAGTGAACAAATGGACAAGGTCCCTCCCAGCTGGGGCTCACACTCCAGTGGGAGGAGGCAGATAGCAAGCAAATAAAACAGTAAATTCCCCATAGGTCAGATGGCGATAAGTCACAGGAAAATGAGGATGCCAAGAAGGGTGGGGGCTGCTGGGGTGGAGTGGAAGCTGCTATTTTCAGGACAGTCAAGGAAGACCTCTCTGAGGAGGCATCCAGGGCAAAGCTCGGAGCACCACCGTGTTCCCTGCAGAGTCAGGCTGCTAGATGGCACGGCCTTGCCTGACGTCCTCCCAGCCCCAGGCCCCCTCAGAGGACTGGGTAGAGGCTGTGGTCTGCCACGCCAGCGCCCCCACAGGTTCACCCCCGGGACAGGTGGTGGCTTTGGAGTTCCCGCTGGGAACCTGTCCTAGGGACTCAGAGACAAGCTCGGCCTGCCCGCAGGGTTGGAGGCGTGCTTCCCCAGCCCCCAGGCCTCCTCCCGGGGGCCAGCCCGGCCTGCAGAGTTATATTCCGTAATGACCGAAGGCGGGTGGATGGCTCCCCACACCCCTAGCCGTATGGGACCACGGGCACCAGTCTCGCCCAGCCCCGGCAGCTGGCGTCGGTTACAGCCCTGGGGGGCCCTGCCCGGCCAGCGGAGCCTGGAGGCCTGGGCCATCCACACCGGCCGGCTGCGGGGACTGATCCACGGGGGCGGTTTTCCTGTAGAAATGCATTTACCGTGCACGACTTAAAAACAGCCTGAGGAGCCGGGCGCGCAGACGCCCTCCCTGCCATACCCTGTTCCCACTCCCGCCCCGGAGACCCTGGCTCAGTCTCCCCAGCCCACCCAGCCCCAGAGCCGGGAGGATCACGTGGACTGCGCCAGACAAGGCCCCACACAGAGGGGTGCTAACCAGCGGGCAGTGGGGGATCACTCAACCCCCTCTGCCAGGCCCCGTGGATGCCCCCACCAAGCACCCCACAGCTGCCTCCAGTCTCCCTGTTCTCCTCTGGGTCATGGGACCCAGCGGCTGGCTCCCAGAGGTGGGTAGTCTCTGTCGAGGTGGCCTCTGGCTCCTGCCCTGCTGCGCCCAGGCGGTCAGCCTGGCAGGGCACGGGAAGGATGGCTGCTTTAGGAAGTGTGTGCTGTGGGCGCCGGGCGGGCAGAGGAGGAGCAGGCGCCTCAGCTCAGCTGTCCGAGCCAGGAGGGAACCGATGCCGGCCGGGAAGGCGGGGCCAGCGGGGCGGGGAAGGGGCTGGCACTGCGCTGGGGTCAGGTGATCCTGGGGGGGCCAGGCACTGAGGGTGAGAGATGAGAGCCCATCACCTGCCCCCACAGGAACCGTCGCACCCCTGCCCACCCCCCACCCCACGCAGCCCCATGCACCCTTGCGCCCTCCTGTCCCACCCCCACGCAGTGCTGTGTACCCCTGCCCACCCCACCCCCACACATACCCCTGCCCCCACCTCGTCCCCCTCAGTCCACCCCTGCACCCTCCTCACCCCCGCACAGCCCCGCCCACCCTCCCACCCCCATGTACCTCTCTCATCTCCCATGGACCCCTCCTGCGCACACCACCCCTCGCCCTCTGTCCCAGATTCCACACTCCTGACTCCTGGCCCTCAGCCCCTGCCCCTAGCCCTCAGCCCCCACCCTGCCCTCCCCACGCAGTTTGTCCGCTTGGCCCAGGCAGGCTCGGCCCAGGTGAGCCGCCCAGAGGAGCACTGCCTGGTCTCTCCCTACAGACCTGCACCCCCTCTCCATGGAGGCGGAGCCCCTCAGCTGTCCTCCAGGCGTGCGTGGGGTCCCTATGGGTGTCAGGGGGCATGAAGACACCCCCTGTCTAGCTGGCTGCTCATCGCTGTCCCCTCCCTCCTGCAGCCCCCGCTGGCTGTCATTTGCGTCCATATTCCCTGAGTTCCCTAGGGGCCTCGCCTGGGCAGTCCTTGGACCAGCACCCCCTCCTCAGTAGGGCTCCCCTTGGGGTTGAGAGCGTGGGTCCCAGGCCAGGAGATAGGCCACCTCTGCCAAGGCTGGGTGCTGCCTGGGGATATTTGCCAAATCCCGAGGGGGGCATGAGGGGCGTGGATAGACAGCATCCTGCCCAGCTGGGCCCACAGGAGGGAGGGGACAGAGGCGAACAGCGGTCCAGCAGGGGGACAGGAGGAGAGTAGGCGGCTGTGGGGGGTGCTGCCGGGAAGCCAGGAGGAAGCCACGCCCCTCCACTTCTGACCTCTAAGCAGGGCCCCTGACCGGGCAGCTCAGCGAGCAGGAGTCCTGTCCCCTGGCCCCGGGAGCAGAGACCCCAGAGGGAGACAGGGGGCAGCCGGGTCATGGGGGCACATCTCGGGCAGTGGGGGTCAAAGGTGTGAGTTTGGATGGAAGAGGATGGAGGCCAAAGAGGCGCAGGCTGGAAGGGGGAAGCTCAGACAGGGAGACGAAGATGGGAGGATGTGATGGAAGGACAGAAGGAGGGAAGGACGGGATGTCAGGACTCCCCCCTGCAGAGCAGAATGAAGCCCCTGAATGCCTGTGACTGCCAGCCGGCCCCACCCCAGGTGCCCTCACCAGCTGCCGGGCACAGCACCGGAGAGCAGAAGGCGAGAGAGACCCACTGCAGACGTCCTGGCAGGCATGCCCATGAGCCGCAGGGTCAGTGCCCACAGTCCCCCACCAGCCTCCACCTGCCACACTTGTGCTGCAGGTGTTCCTGCTACTCAGGGCACCATGGGGTCTGTGGGCAGCCAGGCCCCTTCGCAGGAGCCCCCAGCCCCCTGAAGATCCTGGGAGCCTCCCACCCAC
This sequence comes from Tamandua tetradactyla, assembly GCF_023851605.1. Taxonomy (NCBI): domain Eukaryota; kingdom Metazoa; phylum Chordata; class Mammalia; order Pilosa; family Myrmecophagidae; genus Tamandua; species Tamandua tetradactyla. The sequence continues at coordinate 60,099,978 of NC_135327.1, read as the reverse complement.
ACCCTCAGGGACGCCCCCAGCCCAGGGTCAGGGGGCACTGGCCAAGCAAAGCCCCAGGAGGAGAACACACTTAAATTCAGAATTGAGTCCAGCGAGGGCAGGAAGTGTGGCCTGCCTTGAGACGCCTGTCCCCAGCAGGATGTCTGCTCCAGAGTTGCCCAGGTGACTGCATTAAGAAAGGCTCTGAGAAAAGAAAATAAAAAAAAAAAGGTTCTGAGGCTCCCTGACTCTACAGCGCGCTGCCATCCATGGCAAGAGGGCATGGGGGCGCCCTGTGTTTGCCACCTCTGCACTGCAGGTATCTCCACCCAGCTGAGCTGAGTGCAGGCCCCTAGGGGCAGAGTGGCCCCTCCGCTCACGCAGGGACAAGGTGGAGACTCCTTCCAGGCTCCTGTCTGCCAGCAGCCTTGGGCTGTAGGCGCGCTGCCCTCGCTTCATCTGGCCCATGCTCGCCCCCAACCTGACTCCCTGCGCTCCCTGGAGACAAAGGCCAACGACGGGCTCCTGTTTTTTCATTGGTGTCCCCCTCCCGCCTCCAAGTCTTAGGGACACTAACAGACCCCATGGGGCTGAGGGCTCAGAATGCGGCAGGGATGTGACCGTGGTGGGGGCAGGGCAGGGACTGGCGGGGGGTGGGAGACAGGGCAGGGACCACTGCCCAGGGCTCGTCACAGCCTGGGGGTTTTCCCACCCCTGGTTCCCCACCCCGGCCAGCCTCCCCCAGCCCATGGGCCCCCATGAGGGTGTCCTGCCACTGGGGACCACACTTTCCAAGGGGGACCTTCCCAGCCCACCGCAGCCCCCCAATCCTTGTCCGTTACCCACATGGCCCCTCCAGGCGTCTGGTTTGGGCCTCTGCACTCAGCCACCTCCCTTTTTTTTTTTTCCTGGATATTCATCACCATGATCATTTCTTAGAGCCACCTCCCATTTGACAGATAAGGAAACAGGCCTGCTGAGATGGGTTCCCCCACCCTGCCACAGTCCCCTAGCAGGCAGGTGACAAAAAGGACAGGAGGGAAGGGAGGACAGAAGGAGGGATGAAGGGGTCTGCAATCCCCCCATTTTCCATAATATATGGGGAGAAGGTCCACACAGCCAGGCAGGAAACCCAGAGGTTTACGCGGGTCTTGTTCTAGAAAGCCTCTCTCTGCCCCTGTAATTCCTCCCAGTTTATTCCCGCTGTGGGTCTGTGGCGGAACCCCACCTCCAAGTCGAGGCGCAATCCCAGATGGAGTCCAATCTGACTCTTGGGGCCACGAGTCCACCCTGGCCCGGTCTGGAGAGGGAAGCGGATTGTGGGGTGCAGGGCCTCCTCTGATCCCCTTCCCTCACCACCAACCCTCCCCACCACCGCTGAGAGAACCGCCCCATGCAGCCACCAGGGGGCGCCCGCCGCCCGCACACCAGCCCCGCCCTGCCAGGCCCGACACTGGGCCATGGGCAGGGGTCTCCCCCAGACCACCTGGAACTCTGGACTGCTGCTCAGGTGTTGGGCAGGGCTGCCCAGGACGAGGTTGGGGGACATGACCTGGGCCCAGGCCTGGCGCTTCCACAGGGGAGGTGGCATGGCCAGAGAGGGCGTTGGAGGGGTCACTGTGAAAATGTGGACTTAGGACTTGTCCAGGCCGCATGAGGCAGAAGGATCAGGGACTCTGCTCTGGGTGCCACCCTGAGAGCTACTGTGTCCGTCCTGAGCTTCCTGGGCCTCCTGGGCGGCTGTGGTGGTCCTAAAAGTTCATTCAGTGGTCCAAGGCCAGACGCCTCCCCCAGGAGAAATTAAACGTGGGCATCCTGGGTCGGGCACACTTTTGTAAAGCAATCTGGGTGCAGAGTAAATGGAGGAAGCCAGGTTCTGAGACAGTGGTCCGCACCCATCCTCTCCCTCTCACTCGCGCAGCTCAGGGAGCCTCCAGGAGCCTCGGGCTCTTCTTTTGTCCCATGTGGGGCCGCCAAGGCTCTGGGGAGTCCTGCAACGAGGACCTACCCTGATGGCCCCCAGGGCCCTGGGCCCTTTCCCTGTCTTCCAGACCCAGTGTGGGACTTGGGGGGGAAGCACACAAGGCTGCACGGCCCTTGCCGACCCCACCTCCAGGCCCACTCCTCATCTCCTGCCTTCCCCAGAGCCCCACACAGCCCGGGGTCCTCTCTGGCTATCACAGGGCACCTCTTGGGACCTAGCTGATCGGCCAACCCGCCTTGGACCCTGCCACAGCAGTCAAGGGCTGCCCCCAGGAGTCACCCCCAAATGAGGGGGAGGGTGCAGACACCAGGCAGACACAAGCTGCCCTCGGTGGCTCAACCATGTGCTCAGAGCTGGCCCAGCTGCCTCGGGGCCCTCCCAGCCTTGGCTGTGGGGTGCACGACCCGCTCCTCCCCCAGAACCCACAGCCTCCCCGAGGATCTCAGAGGACAGATGTCACCACGCCATCCTGCCTTTGGGCCACCCCGTGGGGACTTGGGAGACACTGGTCACCGAGTCCTCCCACAGAGGATAGCAAGAAGAGGAAGGTGGGGTACAGCAGCAGGACTTAGAGCCTCCCCACCCCCACCCCAGATCTTCGGGATGACCCCGGTTCCAACCCGGCAGCCATGGGCCAGGTCATTTCCTTCCCTGTCGGCCAAGCCATGGTCGTGGTGGCCACGGCCTCAGTCTTCCTGGGAGAGAACGTCATTAGGTGTGATAAACAGTGTACAGCCGTGGCATGACTACCTCCTCGGGAGCCTGCTGAGTTAACAATGCAGCGCCCTGCAGGCTGGCATCCCTCCCTGGCTCTAGAAGACTCCAGCCGATCTGTCCATCTGTCCGGCAGTCAGCACACATTCCAGGGGCTCTCTGTGACAGGTAGCAAGTGGGCCAGGCTAGACCTCACCTTTGGTGGCCTGTGATCTGATCTAGAAGATGAGAAAGGTCCTTCCCTAGGCAGAGTGGCAGGGTAGGCAAGGAGGACTTCCTGCAGGAGGTGGCACTTTTGCCAAAGGGGTTCTAGGTCCACAGGACTCCAGCTCTTCCTGGCATGGGTCACCCCACCAGCATTAAGGGGTCAAGGTTTCCCTGGGGCTTTCACGGCCCCCTACATTCCCTGCAGTGGCTTCAGGAGGTTCTGGAGGACAGAGAGCCCATCATCCACCCCAACGTCCTCCAGTCTCGCTGCCCCAGGACACTGTGGATGTTCTGGCAGGTGTTGGTCTGCTGTGTATGCTCCTCAGTGACCTGAGTGCACACCCCGTATGCCCCCAAAGGAGCCCCCTGCCCCTCTGGGGTGGGGCTCATGGGCTGAGCTTCAGAGCCCAGGCTCCTTCCACACTCGGGGTGGATGCAGCTTTCTTGGCGGACACTGTGCATGTTTAGCACCAAAGACTGGATACGAGGAGTAATATGTTCGGGAAGTTCCAGGAGCTATATTTAGCATGGTGGTTTTTTAAGCCAGCCGACATCTCTTTGAGTCTGCTTGAAAGGAAAATAATTGAGCACCCGGCCCCACCCGGGATGCGCCCCCCCCCCCCAGATTCCAAGCTTTCCTGCCTGTGACGTGGATGCCAGCACGCCTGCTGGACTGTGTCCGCGGCCCCGGAAGCCCCCCACCCCGGGTCTGCAGCCTCCTGGTTGCCTGGTGGGGGTTGCCGGGCGCTCAGGGTGGGGCTCTAACATCAGAACGGCATCCGCAGGAGACCTCAGTGCGCTCCTGCCATGAATGGCCCCTGCTGCCCATCTGCCCCCGCGGCCCGGCCTTCATGGGGAAGGCAGTACCAGCCGGGCATCCACCTGGAAGGCACAGAGCAGGCCAGAGCCACAGTGACCCCTTTGGCACACGCAGGGCAGGAGGCCTGGGACCTTCTCCGCACTGAGCTGCCTTAGCTGCACAGCTTGATCTATCATTGGCCTTCCCCGGGCCTCAGTTTCCCCATTTGAAAGCCAGTGTCTGGCAGAGAGGATCTGGATAGGGGTTCCCACTCCTTCCTGGGGTCAGCAAGCCATGTGGTAAAGCTCTCTCCACCCTCACTCTCCGCACAGCCTCCTTGATTCCTTCTCATCTCATTCCCCCAGGGCCTTAGCAGGTGGTGTTCCCTCTGCTGGGACACCCGTCCCCATATCGTCCCATCACCCGCCCCTTCTGATCTGTTGGTTATTGGCACAATAACCTCCTCCTAGAGGCCTCCTTGATTGCCTCATCTAAAGTAAGCCCTCTGTTTCCTTTAGTGCCCTCCTTGCCATCTGCTGTGACTTGGTACTAGCTCCTCATTTGTACTCTGTCCCTCTCCTGTGAGCCCACAGGGTGGAGGTAGTCTGCCAGCCCCCTCCCCCACCGTCCCTGTGTGAACCATACATGTGGCGGAAGCCATGCCCATGAGGGGGCCTCCGCTCGTCCTGTCCACAGCCACCAATGTGGGCACATTGTCTCTGCCCCCCCCCACCTGGACCCAAGGGTCCCAAGTTGCTCCAGAAATGCGCCATCATGGGCAGGGTGGGGGGAGACCTGAGCCCAAGCCGTGCCGGAGGGTGGGGGCAGCCCATCCACCTTCAAAAAAAAATAAAGAGCCCAGGGTTCCAGAAACCCTCTGCCTTTAGGGAAAGGAAGTGTGAGCCCATGGGGAGGGCAGGCTAGAGGGTAAAGGACAGATCAGTAAATCAGATCCAACGCCCAGGACTTCTCCACACCCAGGCCTGCAGGCAGCTTTGTTGTTCAGGAAAACTCCTATTCAGCCTCTGGAGCTCAGCTCAGAAGGCTATTCTCCTGGGACCCCTCTAATCCCACACCTATCTTGGCCAAATAAGGGAACTGGCACAGAGAGGCAGAGGACAGCGCCAGCTCCTGTCTTTGGCAAAGGACACAGTCAGCTCTGGTCCTCAGGGCCAAGGCTGCACTGGGGAGAGGGCCTCACTCAGACTACCAGCAAGGCTTTTGGTTGGGTGCCTGGGTGGGTGGCCAAGTGGGAGTCCAGGGGGCCTTCCTGGAGGAGGAGATGCCCAGAAGCCCTCACTGGGAAAGGGGGAGACAGGGTGCTGAGGATGTCTCGTATCATCTCTGGCACTGGACTGCCAAGAAGTCAGGCAAGGTGGATGGCCCTGAATCTCACCCCTCGGGAGGGGACAGCTGGGTGGGAGTGGAGTCAGGGGCTCCTGTGAATTGGGGTGGGGGTGGGGGGCAGGGCTCAGAGACTGTCTTAGAAGCCCAGGCCCCGGAGCCCCTCCCAGCTGTAATGATTACCCATGAGGACAAGAAGAGCCGCAGCCCCGTTCAGAGGGGTGTCACCAGCCCCGGCCCAGGCTCCAGGTGCTAATGCGGTGGCTCCTCCCAGAGTGGAGGTTCCCGGGCTACACCTGTCCCCACCCGGACTCAGTTTCCCCAGTGGTAATGGCTGGGCTGGAGCGGGCAGGAGTGGGTGAGCACGGTGCAGCGCGAGGGGACAGGGGGTGCTGCACCAGGTGTGCCCAGAGGCTGCAGGGGCGGGTGCACAGAGGTCTGAAAGGTGTGCCCAGAGGACCCCCTGGAGGCTCCAAACCATGGGACACCTGGGCAGGGACACCTGGGCTGGGCAAAAGTTAGCTGGAAAGTTAGCTGGAACTGCCGCCGAATTCCTGGGTACAGCTGGGCCCAGGGACAGGATACCACAGGGTCGGCTGCAGCTCCGGCAGCCCACATCGCTCACCTGCTTTCATCCCTGGAGACCCCCACCATGCAGCCCAGCCTGGGGTACCCCAGGGACCTCCTCCTTGGGGAACACACAGGCGCCCTGCAAATAATGACTCTATCACATGCACCCCTCAATCCTCAAACATCCCACGAGGAAGGTACTGCTAGGAACCCCACTTAGCAGATGGGAAACTGAGTCACAGAGAGACTGCCCAGGGTCATATAGCGAGTTAGCGTGGCTTGAGCTGGACGCTGTGGCTACCCACCCCCAACCCTTTGAAAGGGGAGGTGGGTGGACAGATGTCCCAGGGACCCTCCAATGCAGCACCAAGGAGTCCCCAGGCTGCCTTCAGGAGACAGCGAGAAGTGGGGAGACATGGGAACAAAGACGCCTGGAGCACAACCTGGGGCACCCAGCCTGTCACCCAACTTTATGGCCAGGCAAGCAGTGAGTCACCACCGGTTACAGGCAGTGCCATGCACCGCATGGGGCACCCAACTGCCAAGGCAAGCCCTCCACCCTGGCTGCAATCAGGGTGCTGCCAAGGGCAGGGCGGGCCGCGCTGGGAGACACTCTCCACAGTCTCAGCCGCAGGCCAGGCTCAAAGTCCGCAGCAGCCTGGGCCCAGGGTGTCTGCCCCGGGGCCGCTGGGAAGGGCAGGTGGGGATGGGAGCCTGCAGGCGGTGCTGGCCCAGCCCCTGGGGACAGCCGGGCAAGACCGGTGACACCCGAGCAGCAGAATACCTGAGGATGGTGAGAAAGGCGAAGCTCACTCAAAGTCAGGGACTTTAAAATTAACAGACAAGGCGCAGGGTTCACCCAGCCCCCTGGCCAAAATTGCGACAGACTGGCAACCGCCAGCGTTGCTGCACCAGGAGGAGACCGGCCCTCAGAAAACAAGGAAGCCACATCTGGGAACAAATCAGGCAGTATTGCCCAAAAAAACGTGTGCTCAGCCAGAGCCCCCCAAAGCTCACCTCTGGTGGTTTACAGCGGCTCCTGCACACAAGCCAGCAGCCCACTTCCAGGCTCCATGGGTCAAAAAATAAGCCCCGGAACAAATGTTAAAATAAATTCAGTTTGAAATAGCGGTAAATGAAAGCGAGGGGTAAGGGGTAAGGTACGTATAGTTTTTTTTTTCTCTATTATCATTTTATTTCTTTTTCTGTTGTCTTTTTATTTCTTTCTCTAAATCGATGCAAATGTACTAAGAAATGATGAATATGCAACTATGTGATGATATTAAGAATTACTGATTTTATATGTAGAATGGAATGATTTCTAAATGTTTTGTTTGTTAATTTTTTTAATTAATAAAAAAAGTTAAAAAAAAATACTGAAAGCAACCATGTATAAGCATTGCTAAAAGCAGGTATAAGATGCCACATTTGCAGTTCCAGACATGCCAGAGCTCTTCATTAAATCGATCATGTCATTTAAAAAAAATAATAAAATAAAAAAAATAATCCCCGGGGGACACCTGGACCCCCGTCTCCGGGGTCTGGCTTAACCCACTACCACTGGTCCCGGCTGTGAGATACCGTGCCCCTGATGAAAAACAGCGCCGTAGATTTGCATGTGCTCATGGGAAAACAGGGCGCCACATATGTGTTTGGGGGGGGTGGGGGATCAATGGTAGAAGAGTCTCCAGTTTGTTAAAATACATAAAGTACTTGCCCTTTCTTTGAGCAGGTGTTTGAATTTGCAAAGAGGTGGGGTGGCAGGGAGAACAGAGCCCAAGTGTCAGGGGACTAGTGGGGCCGGTTGGAGGCAGGGGGCTTTGAGGCCATTGGTTTCTTTTTAGACACTCTGTATTGTCTAAACTGTTGTCAGGAGGGTGCATTACTTTCGTAATTAAAAAAGAAAGGATAAAAGGAAATCCTTTGAAGGACTGTGCTTTTATGGAGAAGGAGAAGAAGGAACGGAACCTTCCTGCTTTGGCTTCTGCCTCCTCAGCCTGGCATACCTGGCCCCCAACTTCCCTCCCTCCTCTTCCCACCAGCCAGCCCAGGTCCAGCCACTCACTTATAACAGTCACTCTTCATATGCCTCAGGATGCTTCTTACCAGCCCCTTGATTCCCTGTACCCCAAAAGCCCTTTCTTTTCATCTCAGTCAGCTATCTCCTATTCATACTTCAAAGCCCTGACCAAATGCCCCTCCTTCAGATACATTTCCAAAATGGTTAAGTTCCTATTTGGGAATCAGACTAACACAGGGAGACAATTCTGAGCCGTGCTTTGGCCACCAGCTATAAAACGGGGCAGCAATGGAGCCTCTTTGTATGAGTGTTTCCGGAATTGATAGAGGCTACTGGTCCCATCAGGCCCTAAGTGTCTGATGATGATGATGAGCCATATTTTGGGGTCTGCACTGAGGGACTCTCATTTATTCCTATCCACACTATGTCCAAGCCCCTTAGTCCTTCATCCTCTGGTCTACGGGCAGGGCCATCACATTTAACGTCACATACAGGCCCTGCCTCACCCGACCCCCAATGGCCATGTCTGGCAGTATGGAGAGCTGAGGGTCATTCTAGGGTGGGGTATTCAGGATGCCACGAGGCCTCTTCCACCCATTCCCCACACGCCCTACATCCCTCCCCTCCAGCTGACCTGCTCAGGCCCTGGCTACTCCTCGGAGGTCCACCTACATCCCAAAGGGTACCAAAACATAGGCGAGAAGCAGGAACTGAAAAGAGCTCCCACATGACCCCTTGCCAGACCCAGGCTGAGCTCACTTCACCTCCCAGCCTCCCTGTAAATTGGGACTTACCATCCCCTCTTCTCAGATGAGGAGACTGAGGCTCAGAGAGGGCCCCAACTTGCGCTAGACAAAAAAAATCAAGGACATGCTGGAACCTGCACCAGGGCAGCTTCTTCAGAGACATGTATGCTCGGTGGTCTCTGCCTCCGCAGCGCCCAGCGCCTCTGTGCCAGCAGCTGGTGGGGTCCTGCAGCCCCAAGATCCAAGGGCGCCTTATCTCCTCTCCAAACGGGACCGAGCCAGGCAGGAGGATCCCAGGGTGCGGGGCGCCAGCCCACGTCTGCAGAGGAGCCGGCGCGCTGGGAAACGATGCGCCTGGAGACACATCCCAGCTGTGGCGGCCGCCCAGGAAATTCCTCGCTCCTGAGGAATGGGCGATCTCGGCAGAGACGCCAGAGCGGGTGCAGCCTGGGATGGTGGAGGCGGGAGAGAGCAGGGCGGCAGCTGTGGGGGCAGCCTGGGGAGGGGTCATTGGCTCGGGGCCGGGACATCTCCCCGGGGGCTTTGGACAGTGTCGGATGTAGGGATGTCGTCTCAGCCAGGGGAGGTCACGGGCATCATGAGTGCGAGTGGCCATGACAGCAGCCGCACGACCCAGTCTGCCGCCTCCCTCGCCTGCCTGGCGCTCCTGGCCAGCTGGGAACTTTTCAGACCAGCGGCGGCGCAGCAGGCACTTCCTGACTCCTGGGGGTGGGGTGGGAGCATTCCCTCATTTCGCCAGGAGACCACCCCCCACAGGGGGCTGGAAGCTGAGGCTCCGAAGCTGTGCACCTGGACAGGGGAGGCACAGCCCGGTGGTGGTGGAGCAACTGTGCCCCACCCCAGGGTGGCCTGGACAGCCCCACCCAGCACAGCCCCAAAGACGCCATCACTGGTTGAGCTCTCAAGTGGCTGCCCCGGGGTCCCAGGACTCGAGGGCAGGGCTGGACCTGCATGGCTCTCAGCTACTGCGAGTGGGGACCCACGCCCCTCCCCGAGCTCTGCCATCGTCCCCATTGAGGGGCCGCAAGCAGCAGCTCCAGGCTGGGGCTCCAGCCGCCCTCCCTGAGACTTCCTGGGGCCCGCCCCTCCCCGCAATATGATCTGGGTTCCCGGCAGGGAGGGGCGGTTCACTGTGGCCTGTGGAAGTGCCCTGGGAAGAAGCAGAGCCTGCGCACCGTGACCACCCCGTCCTTGCAGAACAAGCAGCAAAACCCTGGCCCCGCAGGACCACAGGAGGTAGCGGCAGGAGGGGGCTGCATGTGGGCCTTGACACCAAGGTGGCCTTGAGCAAGTCACCGGAATGCCTGAACTTTACCCCTTCAGCAGGGCCTCCACCTCTCAGGAAGGAGTTTCCTGTTGAAGGGCTGCCTGCCTATGGAGCCTCAAACACCCCTTTGCAGCCCCAAGAACGCTCCTGGGAGCTGAGTTTTAGAGCTCAGGCCAGGGAATGAATGGCTACCCCAAAGCAGGGGCAGGCCGGGGACAGATGGTCCATCTCGAGGTCAGTATGCCAGCCACTCCAGATAGGGGTGGCCAGGGTCTCTGGGACACTTACCTCCTTCCCCTCCGGGCCCGGCCGTGGCTTAGACAATCAGGACCAACTTAGCTGCCAGAAAGGAGCAGGCTGTGGCCAGGGAAGAAGGGAGAAGCGTTAACCATTAAGACATCCAAGTTTGCACGTGGGCATGTGTGTACGCAGCTCTGGTACATGGGTTTGCACATGCACATGCGCCTCCTTCTGTGTGCATGTGAGTGTGTACACATGTGCCTGTGTGTACATATGGTGTGTGGGCAAGTTTGTGCATGCGTGTGTATATGTGAGTGCCTACATGTGTGCATGTGTGTGCAGGCACATGCTCAGCTGTGCCCCCATGGTCCCAGACTCCAGGACGGCGCTGCCCCACGCCTCTGAGCTACAACCCTCGCCTGGTCCTCTGAAACGATGGCATTCAAACAGAAAGCTAAACCAGGAGACCCTCAAGCTCCTGTTCATTAATTGTCAAGGGAAAAAAGCTTCCCTCTTTTCTCAGGCAGACAGAATGTATCTCTCTTTAAGCAAACCTGAAAGATTGAAACTTTCTGTGACTCTGACATTTGCATTCCCCTATTCTTGCAGCAGCATCTTTAGCCAGACTCTGTACAAACGTTCTTTATTTCCATTGCATTTATAGTTCTAGATTATCCATGTACTACTTGTTCAGTGTGGAAAATACGGAAAGTGCAAAATAACAAGATGCAAATAAAAGACACCTCTTCCCAGCCCCTCAATCAGACTTTCCTATTCAGACTTTTTGGCGCTTTCAGAAACCTTTTAAGCCCCCTGGGCTTTCATCAGAGTCTCCCGCCTGCAGGGGCAGGCGCTGCCTCTCACTCCCTCACGTCTGTACACTGAGCAGACACAACTGGAAGGCGATAAACTGCTCCTGGCGGGGAAGCTCCACTGTTCAGGTGACAGAGACAGGACCAGGGTGCAGGTGGGGGCTCCTGGGCCCCGCCACCACAAGGGCTCCTGCGGGGACAAGAGTGGGGAAGCAAATGTAGCCCTCCTCTCCTTGGAGCCCCCAGGAGGCCCACCCAGCCCCAGATGGGTCCCCTAGATGGGGTGGGAGTACATGGGACCAGGGGAGGGAGTGGGGAGCCCAGGGCAGGGGACAACAGGTTCCCGGGGCCCTTCTACCATCATGGCACTGCAGAGAGAAGAAATAAAGGAAGTGGGGGAGGGAGGCAGAGGGGAAAGGAAGGAGGCAAAAGTAAATGGAAGACAGGGAGGTAATGCGGAGAAAAGAAGCAGGAAAAATTTTAAAGACAAGTGAGAAAGGGAAATGGGATGGAGAGAGAGAATGATGGCCCTGCCCACGGGGGTCAGACAAGGTCCCACCCCAGCTGGTCTGTGAGCCCCCAGCTGCTCACCGGCCCCAGGAGTGCCAAAGTGACACCTGCCCCAAAGTCCTGAGGAGGCTGCGTCGGCTGAGGTGGTGTCCTGGGTGCCCACCACCTGGAAGAGCCAGGCTGGGCTCAAGTGTATTCCGCAGTGGCCCCGCCCAGCCCTGCCCATCAGCCCCGCCCTGCCCAGTCCCACCCATCTCACCCCACCCAGCCCTGCTCAGCCCATCAGCCTCACCCTGCTCTGCCCACCCTGCCCGGCCCCACCCTGCCCTAGCCCCGCCACCACCTGCCCAGTCCTGTTCATCGGCCCCACTGACCACCTCCAGCCCCTCAACACCTAGAGTTAAAAGTGAGAATCATGCTCAGGTCCCACAATAAACCCCACAGCTGGTTCCACGGGGCCGGCGGCATTACCCAGTCCCCTGAACACCCCCAGATGAGTGTCACCTGTGACAGCTGTGATGTGGAGCTGCTGAGGCGGCTCTCAGGGAGGCCCACCGGCCAGACTCCAGGCTCTGACGGCCTCCAATCCTGCTCCTGCTGCCCAGGGCTAGGGCTCTCACTGACCCACCTGGTGCCATCGGATCTCGACCCTTTGACTTCGCCAGGCCCAGACATGGTCTGGCCTCCAGAGGCCATCTCGGGGCTGCGGCCCCGGGCAGCTCCACTCTATGGAGCATGGGTCAGCCTGGAGCTGTGAGCTCTGGGGAGCCCCGGGACAGGACTGGTCTAAGGGCCACAGGGGTGCCCTGGCCCCAGCCCCATCACCCCTCACCCATCTGCATCTCAGGCAGCAGGACCCTCCTGTCCCCGCCCCGCCTCTTGCCAGCCCTGGGCCAGCAGGAAGGGGCTCTTCCCCACTCGGGTCTGGCTCCATGGGGACCCTACAGGATCAGGATAGAGGCAGCCCCTGGGCCCCGTACCAGTAGCCCCAGCTCTGGGGAGAACAGGACCCTGGAGGGGTAAAGGGGACCCAGTTTGAGTCCCCCAGGCCCACTGTGCAGAGGGTTCATGCCACTTAGAGTTGCCAAGTAAAACACAGGACACCCAGCCAAAAGGGAATTTCAGATAAATAACAACTCCCCTAAGCGTTGCATAGGATATACTAAAAACACAGTTGTTGTTTATCTGACTTTCAGATTTAGCTGAGCAGCCTGTAATCTTATCTGCTAAATCAGACAGCCTCAGCTCTGCTTTCCTGGTTTGGGGGGGCAGCCTTTCTGCCACCGCACTGGACCCATCCAGGGCCTGAGGGCAGCACATGGAGCCCTTCACCCTCGGACTGCAAGATGGGCGTTGGGTGGTCTGGCCTGGTTGGGGTCTCCTTTCCCGCCATCCCACCCACTCCGTGTATCAGTTCATCGAGCACGAGTTCACGGGTCTTTGCTGATGATGATCAGGGTCAGGAGGGGAATGGGCCAGGCCAGGAGGGGAGCCCGACCCCTGGACCCCTTTGGGAGGATCACAGGCCTTGCCCTCTCCCTCAAGCACCCCACCCTGCCATGATGCCCACTCAGCCATCTTCCCACGAGGAAAGTTCTGGCTTCACACTCACGTCGCTGTGAGTTCGTGTGGTGACATGGGGGCTGCTCAGAAGGTGGCTATGCCACTGTCGGGTGGGGATACGGGGGGCCCAGGCTATGGTGTGACTTAGACGGGCTGGGCCCCGGGGAGCCCGAGGGGCCCCCTCCCCTCTGCACACTCTGCATGCAGCCCACAGGGCCTGGGGGGAAGGGGGTACTGGCAGGAATAGCCATCACGTTAGCTCGGTGGGAAACGGGGCAGTGTGGTTTGGTCACTCCAGGAGCGCAGGTCTGTGGGCTAGGGGCAGACGAGAGGCCCTGGGAGGCCTTCTTCCAGCTGGCGGCTGAACTCATTTTGGAAACGGGAAGGGGGAGGACAGGGAGGTGGTGAGGTTGTTTCTGAGCCGCCTGTGGTTGTTTCATCTTCTGGGAGCTTCCAAACAAGGTGTGTCCAACCCAACAGCAGCCAGGGGCCTGGACACTTGGGAATTGAGTGTGAGCATCTGTCTCCGGGACCCTTGGACCCAGGGACCCAGGGTAGGGGGGAACAGAGTGGCGGCTGGACCCAACCTCTCCACTGAAGTAGAAGGAAAGGCTATGGCTCCTGGGCACAGTAGGAGCACTCAGCACGAAATCCAAGGAGTCTGCTTGTAAGAGAAGGACGCACGCAAGTGTCCCCTGCATCCTTGAGAACAGACCGCACCTTCCCCAAGGCCGCAGGTCGCAGGCCCTCCGCCAGCCGCACCCGGAACCGCCTTCCTGCAGGGTCTTGGTGAGACCAGCTGGGCCCCTCTGCGCCCGCAGAGACGGGTCAGCGCAGCACCTCCCCAGCACGCGCAGATGCTCAGGTCCCACAGGGCGTACCAACGAGCCGCGCTGCGTCAGGTTCCCACGGCCCCGCACGGGACTTTCTGGCCTGGAGACACCGGCCTAGGAACCCCGTGTGTGCCCGCAGGACCGTGCCGCTGGCGCTCTCACCGTCCTAGGGAGACACCACCCACGGCCACCAGGAGGTTCTTGATGAAATGGGGCTCCGGATGTCCTGGCCAACCTGCGTGGACGGTGAAAGTCCCTTCCAATTCTTTGCACGTGCTGTTCCCAGACTGAGTCATCCCACCGCGGGGGCTCTGCCCCCACCGCTGAGGCTCCCCCCACCCCGCCGAGGCTCCCCCCCCGCCCCCCCCCACCCTGAGCCGCGGGGAGCTGACAGACCCGCCCTCCCCCTCCAGACCCTCCTCCTCCTCTCGCTCCTCCCCTTCCAGCCCCTCCCCGGAGCACCATCACCGTGAAGTGAGTGACCGAATGAGCGATTGTTCTGACGACAGGTCAGCCTTGCGGGCTATTTTTTTAAATACAGAGTTCTGGAGGCGCCAGCCACCTTCGTCGCTCTTCTCAAATGAGCGTTTTCAGCGCGTCCCACGCTGCGGTCTCGCTCTCCCCACCCCGGATGCTGTCCCGCCGCGACGGGAACAAGCTCATCCTTTCCGTGAGGGGCGCGAGGCGGGGGCTTCGCACGAGTTACTTTCCCGGCAGAAACCCGGGGGTGGAGGGAACGGACATGGACGCTGAGCGCAGAGCCGCCCAGGGGGGACGGTCCGGGAGCAGAGAACAGAACCGGGCGCTGGGCGTAGGGGAGCCCCTCCAGCGCCGCCAAGCCCCGGGGGCATCTGGCTTCCACTTGTAATCTTCTCGTCCAAGCCAGGGGCTCCAGCAGGAGGGCGGGGAGCTCCCCGGCCTCAACTGTGGGAATGGGGGTGGGCACGGCCTGTCTCGGGTCACCAGGCTGCCTGGCCTCAAGCTCCAGGCAGAGCTGACAGTTAATAGATGTCAGGGAGAGCGCCCTTTGTCTGTCTGTCTGTCCTCACCGACCCCCCCCCCCACGGGTAGTGGGATCCAGGCCCCCTTGCTGTCACTCTCCCGTCCCCTGCAGCCCTGCACAGAAAGCCCTGCCCTCCTCCCTGGTCCCTGCCCTGGGGCAGAGCCCAGGTGCGATCTTCTCACCACATGCTGGGCGCAGGGAGAAGCCTGCTTGGAGCGAGCTGACTCGCTCTCCTGAGACACACGGGCTTTGAGTCCCTCCCCAGAAGACTCTCGCCTAAGTGAGTCTGGGGTCTGGCCCGTGATGGCTGTCTGTCTGTAAGACTAAGCCCCGAAAGGCCTTGGAAACCAGCTTCAGTCACACAGATGACACAGCAGCCCAGAAACTGCTTTCGTTTCTGGTGGCCCCTCTCTTGGCCGCCAACTCAGAGCCCTGGCCAGGTCACCCACAGGGTGGACTGCTCAGCAGGCAGGGCGCACCCCGGGCCCGGGCAAGCAGGCTAGCGGAGGGCTGGCTCCTCTGCGTTCCTCAGGCCCTTGGAACGCTGAGGCTGTGGACTGGAGCCGAGGACATCCCCGAGTGCCCAGGTTGGGTTTGAGTCCTGACTTAGCCGCTGCCAGCCACTTCTGTCCAGGCCGCAGGTCTTGTCTATAACATGGGCTGTGAGCTCCAAAGGGGTTAAGACATGATGGAGAAGGAGACTGGATGAGGGCAGCTGGGGTGGGGCAGGGAGTGGGCTAAGAAGAGGCCTGGGGCTCCACGCCCGCTGGAGCTACTGCCCGCCCTGCAGCTCCGGTTCCAGGGGATGGCTCAATCCCCGGAGGGGGCGGGATTAGAAGGCCTGGAGTTTTCTTCCCAGTGACCAGGAGACCGTGCAGGCAGGCGAGGATGCAGGGCTCACACCTGTGTACACCTGTACTCCTTGCCCCCACCTCAGCCAGCGCCAGCCCACCCCGCCACAGGTCAGCGTGGCTGGGTCTTGAACTTCATGCAAATGTAGTCGCGTGCACTGGAGAAGGCCTGGGATTCTGCTCCGTGGACTTTGCCTCATTCCCCTGATGGGCGGGAAGGCCCTGAGCTCACCAGGAGGCTCAGAAGGGTCAATGGCCCGCCCAGGAGCCCAGGGACAGAGGGACAGAGGCATGGCAGGCAGCAGGTGTCTGGGGAGAGGGGGGCAGGGCTCTCCTGAAATAACTGACAAAGCCTGCACCCAGTGATTTACCGGTGTCTAGAGGGGGTTCTCCCCTCCTCTGACCCTTCCCAAAAGGACAAAGCCCTGTCCTGAGGCCCCAGTCAAGCTCCCTGAGCCCCGCCCCCTGGTAGGGAGAGGTAGGGGAAGGTCAGGCCCAGCCTCTCTCCTGCAGGTAACCCAGGACCCATCCCCAGAGGCTGCTTCCTGGACACCGGGCCCTCCTTCGAGGCATGAGAGCAAAGCCCTGGCCCTGTCTTGGGCTCCCAGGTAACCAGGTAACCAGCATCCCTGAGTACCCGCTATGTGCAGTGGTGGCTGGCTGGGGCAAACCGGCCTCAGATCAGCACCAGGAAGGAACTTTCTACCCTGAAGGGACCCTCCTGGGAGCCCATTCCCCAGGGTTGAGCAATGGAGGCACAGCGCCCGGAAAGGCCAGTTCTCTCCAGAGAGCTGGTCTGGAGGCTCTGACGCCCTCTTATCCCCCCGAACAATGGGGCCTGTTTTCTTTTCCATCGATAAATGTGGCTGAGCTAAAGGTTCCCAAGCTCTGGAGCAGGGAGGGGGTGGCTGCTGAGCAAGTGACAGCTTGAAATGAAACCCAGAGCCTGGCAGACTGGCGGGAGCCTGTCCCTTCCCCTGCCCCCATCCCCTCACCCCACCCCACCCCAGCCACTCAGGCCCTGGACCTCACATTCCCCGAGGCCCGATCAACACACAGACCCCCTTACAGCCCAGGAATCATGGGAATTCAACTTTGTCTGGCTACCAGGGGGTTAACGCTGCAACCCTCTTATCTCCCTGGGGGTGGGGGTGGGGTCCTACCTCTGAGACTTGTCAGTCCTGTCCAACCCTGGCAGGATCCCCAGAGAGGGGGTCCCACTGAGCCAGGGAAGTTATGGGGGGTGGTCACCCTAAAGCTGATTTCTGGGGCAGAAAGCCCTTCCTATGCTTCCCTCGCCAGCTCCAGCTACACTGCTCCAGGGCCGGGCCCCTCCAAGCTCTCAACCAACCAACCTGGCTCGGCCACAGCCAACACAGCCCCTCCCCCTCCGGCTCTCCTCCCCTCTTCCCCAAGCATTTGGATGGCCTTCTGTGTGCCCACCCCCAAGCAGATGCTGTTGCAGCCTAGTCTCGCTAATTTGCCCCAAAAGCCATTGTGAAGGGTGGACACAATTGTCATCCCCATTTACAGAGGACAGTAACTCACCCAAGGTCACCCAGCTAGGAGACAGCAAGGCTGAGCCTGGACCCATTCTGACCTGCAGCCCCCCAAGCTGCCCTCTGGAGCTCTGCCTCTGCTGGGGAGGCAGGACAGGAGCACGTGGCCCTCGGTCCACACAACATGAAGAGGTGCAAGGTAGTGAAAGCCATAGACAGGAGGGGTCATGCAGGCCTGGTCTTGAGGGATGTGTAGGAGTTTAGCATGCAGAGAAGGGGAGCAAAGGAAGGGAGAGGAGCAGGAGCTGAGGCCTAAGAGAGAGAGAGGTTTGCTGCCGGATGGGGAAGCAGGGGTGGCAGGCCAGTGAAGGAGATCCCTAGGGGGAGAACTCCTGGTGGGCTGGAGGTACCTGGCTCCCAAGGACTTCAGGGAACCTGGGGGATGGGTTTGATATCAGAAGGCGACTTGTGGGGGTAGGGGTGGTTGGGCAGGTCGGCCATCCTAGCTTTGTAGTTTTGATCAAGGCTCTTCACTTTTTGCTCAAGTTGAAGAGACCTGTGAAGTAGCCCACATGCTGTCACAGTGTCCCCCACCCCCACCCCCACCCTCTCCCCATCCCAGGGTCTACTGCTGGCCACAGCAGCCACCTCCCGGGAAAGTTGACAGATGTTTAGGCAGTACAGTGCTAGAAGAGCCCTGAACATCCACCAGGCTGCCCTGCCCAGGGTCTGGCTCTGGGCAGGCATATCCTTCCCTCACTCCCTTCCTGCTGCCCCACCCCTATTCCCGCAACTGCTCCTAGCCATACAGTCCAGGCCTTTTTAAGTAGCATGATTTTAATTATAAGAATAATACATGTCCATTTTAGAGAATTGTTAATTCAGAAAAAAAATAACCATCTGCCAGCACCTGGAGGTTGTCTTATTTTGTACTCTTCGTTTGTTTTAAATGCCCTGTTTAATTGCTAGCTGTGTGACCTTGGGCACATTGGCCACCCTCTCTGTTCCAGTTTCCCGGGGGTAGATGAAAGTATAATAATAGCACCCACCTCTTAACACTGAGATGGGAGGAGGCACACCAAGGATATTTGCCATCCCAAGTCTCGTCAGGGCTTATTACAAGGAAAAAGTCCAGGTGCCCTTCCCCCCACCCCCCATCAGGTACCCACAGGACTCCAGGAAAGGGTTTGCTGAGGAGCTTTCCTGCTTTCCCCTAGACCTTCTTTGGGGGTGGATCTCGGTTCCCAGTCCCCTTTTTCACTTTGCTTCACTCTGTCTCATTTAAGCTTTACTATGATGGGGCGCTGAGGGCCAATCTGCTGCCACCAGCTTTACCCTCTGCACTAGGCCTGGTGGGAGCCCCCGTCAGACCCACCCATGCCCACGCCTGGTGTGGTGCCCGGGCCAGCAAGCTTCCAGTCCCCTTGACCATACGGGACCCCTCCCCACTCTTTTGGGGAGCACTGCTGAAGAGGGAGAGAGGGAGGTGCACAGATGAAGTCTGGGATGGGAGGCGAGGAGGAGAAGGGGGTCGGCGGCGCCAAAGGGTCCAGCTGGGGGCGGCGATCATGGCCATTGGCAGCTTGAACCCTGGGCCCTGAAACCGAGACAGGACGGAGGAGGGTGTGTATGAGTGTGGGGGGGGGGGAGTGTGAGCCTAAAGGAAAGGGGGTATAAAGGAGGCGCTGAAGGTGCCCCGCTTCCCCTCCCAGTGGCACGCGCTCCTGAGTCGACGGCGCTGCCGCAGATCCCGCCGCCATGGGCAGGGTCAGGGAGGTCCCCAGGCCCGGGGTGCAAGGGGGGGCCCGTGCATGTCCATTTAGTCCCGCAACTCGCGCCCGGACATTTAGTCCCCGGCAGCCGGCAACTCGCCCCTGGAATCAATCTCTTGCCAGCGAAGAGGAGCGCGCATGCCGAGGACGGAGTTCCCGGGCCACCCCGACTCCACCAGCAGCCGGCAGCGCCCTAGGGCCCGGATCACCCACCGTGGAGGCCCATCAGGACTCAGTGTCACTTCCGTGCCCACCACAAGGTCCCTCTCCTCCTGCTGCCCCCCAGCCAGCCCTCCTGCGCTTCCCGGTACCCTGCGTCCACACCCGCTCCACAGGCTCTTCCTCTTCCACCTGGGTACAATCCAGCGCCCACACCCCGGACCCGCATAGTTTTTTCTGAAAACGAAACACATTTAGGGTTCCAAGGGCCGCTGCCCCAGGCCACCAGATGAGCCCAGCTAAGGCCTCAAACTGGCGTGGCTATCGCTGGAGCTGTGCACAGTACCGTCTGTGCCGGAGTCGCCTGCAGCACACGCAGGGCCTTCAGGGAGGTCTGACAGACCTAGGCACTCCTCAAGCTTGGCCTGGGGCGCCACTGAACTGCCACCCAGGAGGGGGACTGGGGCCTTGGGGACCTGGGGAATGCTTACAGATCCCACTCCTGCTCCCAGTTGGAAACCGCCAATTCCCAGTCACCCTTTTTGCCCAGAACTAGAGGAAATTATGGGGCTTCCGCTAGACCACGCACAGGCACTGGCCCTGAGGCCGATCCAGGTGGGCCGGAGCCCTGCGCGAGACCCGAGTCCAGGAGTGCACCCGGAACTCCAGACTGAGATGCTAAGCCACCCGGGCCGCAGTCCCTGGCCGGCGAGGGGGAGGGAGGGCGGATCCGCGAATCGCCCCAACAAAATTAAGCCTTTGCATCTGACTCCCCCCGACCCGGCCTGCTCAGGTCGCCTGTGTCGTTGCGGGGCTCCACGTCTGCGTCCCTGTCGCATTTCCCGCCGAGCGCGACGGGCCCGGCGGACTGGGGTCACGTGGCGCCGCGGCCGGAGCCCTGGCGCTGACCCCGCGGGGAGTGAAGGGAAGGGAAGGGTAGGGGCGGCGCGGCGGGGGCGGGCCGGGGCGGGGCGGCCGAGGGGCGGCTCGAGCGCCCGGGATTCCCTGCAGAGCCGCGCCGTCCCTGGCTCCCAGTGTCCGGCGCGCCTTTCGCAGGCCCACCGCGCCCGCCGCGCCCGCCGGCCTGGGCCTGGGCCCCTCGACCCGCGGGTGAGTGCCCCAGCCGAGTCTGCCCCCTCCTAGCGCCGCGGGGCCGGGTCGGAGGCCCTGCTCCCCGCCCACGCGTTGGCCAGGCCTTCTCAGTCCGCACCACGCCCCCCTCCCCCGGTACCCCGGGCCCCGGCAGTGGAAGGGGTGGATTGGCCTCTTAGTCCCGCCTGGAGGCCTCTCGGGACCGACCCCGCTGTCTTTCCACGCCGGTCCTGGGAGCTGCGCTGGGCCCGGCAGTGCTGGGGAGTGAGGAGCGCGCCCACCTGGCTGGCCCCAGCGCGGCGGGGGACACAGAGCCACCGTGACCTCACGCCGGTGCCCCCTCCCTGCAGGTCAAGGCCGCGCCCGGGAAGATGTACCAAAGCTTGGCGCTGGCCTCGAGCCCCGGCCAGACCGCCTACGCCGACTCGGGCTCACTCCTGCACGCTCCAGGCGCTGGCTCCCCGGTGTTCATGCCGCCGGCGCGCGTCCCCTCCATGCTGTCCTACCTGCCCGCGTGCGAGCCGGGCCCGCAGCCCCCCGCGCTCGCCGCGCACTCCGGCTGGTCGCAGGCGGCGGCAGACTCGTCAGCGTTCGGCGCGGGCAGCCCGCACCCGCCGCCGGCGCAGCAGCCCGGGGCCTCGGCGTTCCCGTTCGCTCACAGTTCCCCGGGGCCCGGCGGCGCCGGAGTCCGGGACGGCGGTGCCTACCAGGGCACCCTGCTGGGTCGCGAGCAGTACCCGGCCCCGCTCGGGCGGCCAATGGGCGCCTCATACCCCAGTGCCTACCCGGCCTACGTGAACCCCGACGTGGCCCCGCCCTGGGCCGCCGGCCCCTTCGACAGCAGCGTCCTACACGGTCTGCAGGGCCGCAGGGCCGCCTTCGGTGAGTGCGGGCTGGGGGGTCGGGTCCGCTGACAAGGTCTGGCTGCCAACCCGCACCCTGCGAAATGCCTCCGCGGCCGCAAAGTCAGAAACTTCCACTCGGGATCCTTCCCTGTGGGGTCGGAGACCTCGCGGAATGCAACCTCGGCCTCTCCCCACCCGTCCCAGGCAATAGCACAGCGCCCAGAATTACTTCTTTCACTTTAGTAAGGAAGCATATGTATTTCTACCCTGCATTCATCCGAACCCCAAAGAGCATTCTGGATCACCCTGATTTAGAGTTTAAGGCCTTGAACATTTTTATGAAATCAGTTTGGAAATTAATTTTTTTTGAAGTCAAAATAGCAGTTTATTGAAGTAATTCCCCACTTTCCTCTCCTGGTTCTAGAATGTTTACATCTGCTAATTTGAGGCCTGGTTTCAGAGGCTCTTGAGGGTAGAAGTTTGGATAATCAGATTTCGGGCCGGTTTCTGAGTCGGGAACCCGTATATTTTGCCCAGGGAAGCGCGGCTGAGACCCGCAGGGACCCCTGCTGGCGCATCTCGCCTTCCCGGGAGGCTCCGCACTGCCTCCCCTGCCCAAACCCGGCCCCCGGCACCCGTCCCGGCCGGGCAGTGATCGATCCCGCAGTCCCTCGCCCCGGGCGTCTGGCGCCGCCTGGAAGGGGCGAGTCGATCCCGACCGAAACTTCTGGTACAGTCGCCCTGACGCCCGCGGGCCTTCGTCGCCGCCCGGGTGGCTCCAGTTTGCGAGGACGAGGACAAGGTTGAGGGGCCGAGGTGTGGGCCGCAGCCCTTCCGGGTGGAGCGAAGGCGCCGGGTGTCGGTCCTTTGGGCGCCTTCCGCGGCGGGTGTAGACGCTGGGGCCTCCTGGGGGTCAGAAATTAGCTCTAGAAGCTGGCTCCGAGAGGTCTCGGGTAGCCTTTTTGGCTTATCAATTAAAAATGGATTTTGAAACCGAAAATAAACTAGTAGATACGTTTTAAAACGAGATTAAGGCAAAAGAAAGGCGCAGCAGCCAGGCAGAGGTGCGGGACGCTGGCCCACGACCTGCCTGTCCCGCAGTGTCGGACTTCTTGGAGGACTTCCCCGGCGAGGGTCGCGAATGCGTCAACTGCGGGGCCTTATCGACGCCGCTGTGGCGCCGGGACGGCACCGGCCACTACCTGTGCAACGCCTGCGGCCTCTACCACAAGATGAACGGCGTCAACCGGCCTCTCGTGCGGCCTCAGAAACGCCTGGTGAGTGCGGCTCCCGCGGACCGGCGGGAGGGAGCGAGCCGGGTTACTCCGGCCCGGCCGGCGGCTCCTGGCGGCGCGCACCGAAGGATCTGGGAGAGGCGGGAGGGAGCCGGGGACCGCGGACCAGGCGTCGGGGCGCCTCGCACAGGATGCGGGACCACGTGGGGCTGGCCCTCCCGTTGGACCTGCAGCGCCTTCTCGGGGACCCGGGAGGCTGCGGCGCGGGGGTCTCGGCGCTGTTTTGCGTCGCTGAGATCCCGGCAGGGGCAGCTTCGGGCGCCCGGCTCGCTATGCTCGGGCCGCCCCGGGTGCTGTGCACGGAGGGCGCGTGAGGAGCGGCTGCCCTGGACCCGCGGCGGCTGCTGCGGCCTGGGTCGGCCCACGGGGACCCCACCCCGATGGCGCTCCAGGGGAAGATGGCAGCCATCTGAAACCTGAAAATCGCGGGCCTCTCGGTGGGCCTGGGGGTCGCCCACCCCACACCACAGGGAAGGGGAGGAGCAGGGACATGCCTGTGGCTGCAGCCTTGGGTCCAACTTGTTTTCGTTTTTTGTTTCCTCCGGGGGTGGCGGTGGTGGTAGGCAGTGGGGGACTTTAGGGCCCAGATTTTTGCCTGTTCCCCACCCCTGCAAGACAGAGCCCCCTGGAGCTGGGCAAAGGCTTTAAAGTTACCGTTTCACGGCAAACTTGGCTGTTCAACTGATTTTACAGATAGGATGGCCTGTGTGTCTGGATAGTGGGCTGGAAAGCTGTTTACAGTGATCAGGCCCCCAGGCTCCTCAGCGAGTGTCCTAGGGGCGCCAAGCCCTCCCCGCAGGGCCACTGGTCTTGGGCTCCAGGGGTCTGGGCATCACAGGTTCGTGGCTGCTACTGGTGTGGGTCTCAGCTCTGAGACTTTTGCCCAGCAGTGGTCCTGGGCTGTGGGGGGGGGGGGGGGCGCTGGGCCCGACCCCACAAGGGGTGGGGACCCCTGCAGAGTCCCCCAGCAGGACCGACTGGGCTGAACAGTTGGAGGGAGCAGGTTCTCCTTCCCCCAAGGTCCCCATGGTTTGGGGCTTGCTGGTCTCCCCAGCTCCCTTCCACCCAAACTGTGTCTCTCAAGGGAGGGGGTACCCTGAGAGTCCACATCCCCCTCTTGGTTCCCCCCACACACAGGGTCTGCTCCAGGGATCACTGACCACCCCCTGTGTGTGCTTTCCTGGCAGGGAAACTGAGGCTAGGATGGGAAGGGAAGAGAACACTCCCCAGATCTGTAGGACTGAAAGCTGGGCCCCTCTGCCCCCAGACCCCACCCCACAGCAGGCGGCCAGCTCCAGCGGGCCAGGCCTGAACTGGACGCTGAGGACACACTGGTGGGCAGGAGAAGGGGTTGGGTGAGAGCCCACCTCCCTCCTTCCCCTCCCCCCAGGGTCAGCCTCACCCCCCCCCAGGAGAAGGTTCCTGCTTTGGGGAGGGGCTGCAGGGATACAGGGCTGCAGCCAACAGCCCAGGCAGGGCCTTGTAGCAACTCCCCCACACACAGCTCCTGCAGGGCCAACCCCAGACTCAGGCGCAGCTGGGCGGCCCCCACTCAGGCCCCTTGCCCTCCTCCTGGGGCTTCTGGCTGAGGCAGGCTCTGGGGCTTCTGGCTCAAGCAGAAGTAGGGGGGAGGGCTTGGTCCCAAGTTCTTTGAGCCTGAGAAATAGAGAGCGGACCCTGGTGACTGCCCTACCCCGTAGGATTCAGTCAAACACCCGGTGTACACAGGCTTGGCTGGCGTGTGGCTCTGGCGAGCCCTTACAGGAACTGGGGACCTGGCGTGTGTGGGGCTGGGATGGGCTCAGCGCCCCCTTGTGCTGGGACCTCTGCGTCCCTGCTCACTCCCCACATCCTCAAACCCACGCAGACTGAGTGTGGAACACCCAGAAAGTGGGCATGATGGCCAGGTCGGGGCTGTTCATGGTGCCCCACCCCTTGCTCCAGTCTCCTGCTGAGCAGGACCACAGGGCTTTCGTCTGACGTGTACCGGGGCCCCTGCCCTGTGACCCAGGGGGCTTGGCCCCAGCGCTGGCCTGGTGGTGGGTCATGGCAGGCTCTTTCCAGGCTGTGTGGACCCTGGATGAGCCCTGAGATGAGAGCCGGGCAGGTCACCCCCATCATCCCAGAACTGCCCCCTCCCCCACCTCCGGTGCAGCCAGAACTCACGCTCTGGAGGGGCTCACCAAGAGCATGTATCCCAAAAGTCTACTGAGGTTGTCCCCAAGGGCAGGGGAGGTCCACAGTGACACACCCACGTCTGCCCTCCCTCCTGCTCACCTGGGCACTGGGTAGACATGGCCAGGTGCTCTCTGAGTCCAGCCCATACGTGCAAATGCACCCACAGGGCACTGGAGCCGGCAGCAAGGGCAGAGGGGGTGCACAGGGGGCGGAAAGCCCAAGGTCAGCCCCAGGGGTACCTGCTGCCAGGGGGGCCATGCTTTCAATGCCCCCAGCCCTGCCTCTGGGGTTGCTGTGCAGCCTCACAAATCCTGGGCCCCAAGGCCCTTTTTTCCTCATCCTGAGAAGAGGCAGTTAAACGGTCAAGTCTCTTCCACCATCATCACCACGCCTACACCCAGGAGAGCCAGGAGGGCCCCATGGGGAGCCTATGGCTGTGGCCCCTGGGCCATGTGGGACTGCTTCAAGAACACTGCTCCCCACCAGGCACCTGGGAGCTGCAGCTTTCACTTTTCAAAGTTTTCCTGGACCCTGCAGTTGGGGCTCGGCCCTTGCCTTCTGTCCTCCCCCGGCCCCATCCTCCCTGCTGCCCGGCTTTGCTGGGGGGCTCTGGGCCAGTGGCAAGGGCGGCGTCACTGTTGAGTGGACCTTCAAGTTTAACTTCTTTTGAAAAGAGCAAACGGAAAAAGAAGAAATCCAGTGGGGAGATCTAGCCGGCAGACCTGGAGGGGGCCGGGGGTGCTCTGAGCGTGGCCTGGCTGCCTGGGGGGCAGTGAGGAAGGACAGATGGGAGCTCCGTGTGTCCCTCGGGCATGGGGTCCCTGGGGTGCCCGTGCTGGCCTGGAACAGCTCAGCTGAGGAGGTGGTTCCGTCCAGTCCAGGACCCCCTGTGTCCTCGGGCCCTTCAGCTTTTGAGCCTCAGTTTCCCACCTGTAATGGTAGCCTGGTGAGGGCACAGAGAAAGAGAGAGAGGAAGCCTTTGGGAATCCTAGAGTCATTCTATTTTTGCTCTTTTTTTAATTTTATGAAATTAAAACATGCACATTAAAAAAAAAAAAAAAACACCCAAAATATGGCTTCCAGATTTCTCCTTGCACACTCAGGGGTGTGGGCGGTGGGCAGTGGGCACTCGTGCTCCTGGCCTTTGTTTTCTACACAAGTGTCCCGGGCAGGCCACCTGCTCTCGTCTCCCCCTCATCCCCGGTCACATGTGCATAGCATAGCCTCTTCCGTGGGGGTGTGGGGGGTGGAGCATGTGTATGTGTGGGTGCTTGTGCATTTGAGGGGTGTATGTGTGGGGTGTGAGTGTACATGTGGGGTGCATGTGTGTACATGTATGTGTGTATGTAGAAATACGTGTGTGTGTGTGTGCACATGTGTACAGTTGTGGGTAGCCATGTGAGTCCCTGGGGAGGCATAACTGTGGGGGGGGGTGCGTGTGTGTGTGTATACTTGCTGTTGAAAAGCACGCTACCCTGTGCAGCCTGGTCAGCATGTGGTCCCGTGTCCTGTGGGGGGCCTGGCTGGAGGTGGCATCCACTCTGTGATTCAGGGCCTGTCATCACCCCTGCCACCTCTGGGAGCCGTGGGTCCACCGAAGGCACTGTGTGTGACTGAAGGTGGGGGCACCTGGTGCCCACCAGGCCAGGGACAGAGACGGGTCCGAGAGGGCAGGCTGTGATTCGGGGCCTGTCATCACCCCCACCGCCTCTGGGAGCCGTGGGTCCACCGAGGGCACTGTGTGTGACTGAAGGTGGGGGCACCTGGTGCCCACCAGGCCAGGGACAGAGACGGGTCCAAGAGGGCAGGCGAGGGCTGCAGGTAGCACCTAGGACCCCTGGTCAAATGTGAATTTCAAGTAAATAGCAGGTCATATTTTTAGCCTAAATATGTCCCAGAGAGCGCATGGGACATACTTATACAGAGTACTCACTGCTTATCTGAAATGCACATTCAACTGTGCATCCTGTTTTGTTTTGTTTTGTTTTTCTCCTAAATCCGACAGCCCCCAGGGAGGCCCCAAGGCCTTCCTCCCCTTCAGGAAGATGGATGGATGGATGGACGGATGGTGGGGTCAGGGGATGCTGGCCCAGGGTCCCTCTTGAGCCACCCAGCCGCTCCTGCTCTGGCCTCTAGCCTCATCCTTTCCTTTTGGCCTTTCGTCACAAAGCCTGGGGTAGTGTCCAACCTGGGGACCAGAGCCCGAGCTCTAGATTAAATGGTCATTCTCAGTGGCCTCTACAGGGCCGCTGCCCAGGGCTGGGAGAGCAGGGCAAGGTGACATTTTGGTCTCAGACTTTCTCTTTGGGTTAGCTCCAGAGAATGTCCCTCCGGTCCCTGGGGCAGGGGCCATGCAGGTATGGGACAGCCACCTGCACTTCCTCCCAGGCCACTGCCAGGGGGGCAGCCCACTCCCTTGGCCAACTGAAAATGACCTGGTTGGGGCAGGTGGGCAGCTGAGGCTCCGCATCCAGCAGGGAGGGTCCTGAAAGCATTCCAGCAGATGGGGAAACTGAGGCAGGCTCTGGGTCCACTCGCCCCCACTCCAGGACAGTTCCTTGTGGCTTGGCTTTGGCTCTGTCCTTTCTGCTCACCCTCTGGCTAGGTCCTGGATCACAGAAGGCAGAGGCGGAGGCTTGGCCCTTAGAGTGAGCTTTGAGTGGGCGACCTTGTCCCTGGGGACTGTCCCGACCACCCTGAGGGCCACTGAAATACCCTGAACCAGGTGTGACTGGGTGGAGACCTGCAGTGTCATCTCCGGGCTCTGGGTGAGAGGCACAGGCCAGGCCAGGTGGGGACTGTGCCAGCGGAGGACAGGAGCAGTCGGGCTGCGGTGGGGGGGCGGGGCCTGGGTCTCACCTTGGCCTCTTGAATGTGGGGGTCCCTGGACCTGGCGCTAAGCAGGGTCCGGGGGTTACGGAGTACAGGGAGGGTCGTGGGAAGGGGCTTGATGGGTCCCTTCTTGCTTTGTGAGGTACACAGAGCTGTAAGACAGGCCTCGATGCTCCCAGCCCTCCATCCAGAGAGCAATGGGGAGCCATGGAGAGTTCTGACCTAGAGTGCCGAGAGCAGCACCGACAGACTCAGAGCCCCAAGTCTGCAGAGGCAGGGGCCAGTGGGACCTGAAGGTCTCTTGTAGCCTCTGGGGATGCTGCCCCATCACAGAAATTTAGGTTAAAGCCCAGCCTTAGCTCTCTCGGACACCTTCCCACCCAGCCCTGCGCAGTCCCAGGCATGGATGCCGGTCCCTCCTGAGTCTAGCTTCCATCCCTCATGCTCTGTTTGGCGATCATGGGCCACAGCTGCAGCCAGGCCCTCAGGGCCTCAAGTCCTGCCACATCCCCCTGAGGCCTTCTAAGCCCCTCCCCCAGCGTGGGGCTCACAGTAACCTCCTGTCCCCACAGTCCTCGTCCCGCCGGGCTGGACTGTGCTGTACCAACTGCCGCACAACCAATACCACGCTGTGGCGGCGGAATGCGGAGGGCGAGCCCGTGTGCAATGCCTGCGGCCTCTACACGAAGCTGCACGGGGTGAGCAGGGCCCAACGGGCGGTGGGGGGCCCGGGGGGGTCCTGGGGGAGGTGGAGGGGCTCTACAGAGAAAGGGGGGCTGTAGAGGGAGGGGCTGCCCTGAGGCAGAGGGGGCCCAGAGGTGAAAGGCCTCAGGGGGAGTAACCTGCAAAAGGAGGGAGCCTGCAGGAGGAGCTGGGCCCCTGGGGGAGGAGGGTCCCTGGGGGATGGGGTTCTGCTGGGGGAGGGAGCCTGCAGGGGGCGCCCCATGGGGGAGGGGCAACATGGGATTAAGGTGGGAGGCCTCGGTTTGGGGCCTGAGCCCAGAAGGGGCTCCTCCAGGAGGAACCGGGCTGGGTGGGGTTGGCGAGGTGTTGGGCGCTGCCACAGGCCGGCTCCTATACCAGGTGTGTTACACTCACGATACACATGTGGCCCTGCCGACTGCTCACACCACACCCAGTTACAGCACCATTACCATCACTCCCACTGTGCAGACGGGGCAGGAGGCCCAGGGCTGAGCTGTGGCGCCCACGGGCATTCATTGTGGGATGTGGGCTTGGGCGCCCAGCCCCCCATGGTCACCCCCTCCCAGCCGTGGGCACACTGGGGCAGGAGCCAGGCTGAGGGGCGGCATATGGCCAGTCAGGACCTGGAGGGTCAGTCAGTCCTCCAGGTAACCCAGGGAGGAGACCCACAGGGTGGGGACCAGCTGCCCATCCCTCCCCACCCCCAGGTGCCGCGGCCTCTGGCAATGAAGAAGGAGAACATCCAGACACGGAAGCGGAAGCCTAAGAACACAGCGAAGGCCAAGGGCTCAGCAGGTGTGTGGGTGGGCTGGGGTGGGGTTCCCCAGGAGGTCCCTCCGCCCTCTATCAGCCTGGCCCCCCTGGGGCCACGTTCTCCCCAAGGGAGAGCCTCTGCTGTGGACAGTTCTACTGTAGAGAGGTGGAGGCTTGGTTTGGTCACAGCTTTTCCCAAACACAAACGCCTGGGGGGAGCCTGGGGGTCAGGGCGGCACACGCTCACCCAGCACCCAGCCGTCTCTGCGTGACCTTGAGAGGTCCCTGCGCCTCTCTGGGCCAGGTGCAGAGGGCAGGAGATGGCTGCAGCAGGAAGGTGCGGCCAGCTCTGTACCCTCTGTGGACACTCCCCTCCGCAGGGCCCACAGCCAGCACCACCACCTCCCAGTCCTCGGTCCCTAACCCCGAGAGCTCGTCGGCCACTTCAAAACCCGAGCGTAGCCTGGCATCCCCGACGTGTCCCAACCCCTGCATTGCTTCCCAGGTGAGGGGTTGGCGTGGGGCAGGGTGCCCAGGCCCAATTCCCAGGAGCCTCCTCAGGGGAGCCTTCCCTGATTCCCTGGCCAGGTCAGACCTGCCCCTACCCCAACCTGGGCTCTCACTCCCCACGGGCTGCTCCCTGGTCTCAGGGCTGGGCATATGACAGTCTCCATCATAGGCACGGTGGCCCTACCCCAAGAGCGGTACTGCCCAGTGCACACCACAGGCGTCCCCCCATTCCAGGGACCGGGGTCCCTTAGGGTGAAGCGGCCTGTTCTGGGGCTGTGGTACAGTTCTCATGATCCCCTCGCTGCAGGCCTCCAGCCAGCTGGATGACACTCTGACCCCCAGCCACCTGGAGTTCAAGTTCGAGCCTGAGGACTTTGCCCTGCCCCCTGCGGCCCTGGCCCCCCAGGCCAGCCTAGGCAGGGGCCTGCGCCAGGAAGCCTGGTGTACGCTGGCCTTGGCCTAGACCCCAGCAGAGCACGCGGACCCTGCCTCGTGCCCACTCCGCTGGAGCTCAGCAGAGCACACCACACACTGCCCGGCAAGGCTGGGCCCTCGGCACAGCGCGGGGAGGCCCTGCAGGAGCAAGGGTGGTGGGACGAGGGCACAAGCACCTGGGCAGCGGAGGCCCTACCCCACCCTGGGCACTCTGCAGCCTGAGGTGTCTCTTGTCACCGCTCACCATCCCCAGGTCCATGGGCCAAAGCAGCTGGACCAACCCGGACCTACGGGTGTATGGCAGGATCGAGTGGACACAGATGCAGCCAAGGGGCAAGGCCAGGGAGGGGGGCAGCCAAATGTGGGGACCCCCAAGGCCGTGGGGTCTGTTCCCCGGGTCTGAGGCACAGGCCCTGGCCAAAGGACTCGTCTCGCATGGGAGCAGCACTGCCACGGGCAGGCGTGTGTGTCGTGCACTGCAGGGATGCTGCCCCCAAGGGGAAGCCTCAGCCCTGTGGTCACTGGGGACATGTGTATTTATTCAGACAATTTTCCCAGAGGTGGCAGTAAAAGGCTTGTTCTGACAGATCTGTGTGTCGTGGCCATTTCTGACAGACTCAGTAAGGTGTCCGTACCCGGGCTCCGACAGGGCTGGCGGTGGGGTGACTGTGGCCAGTGTCATCTTGGTGTCCCAGCACGAGTAGGCCCAGCAGCTATTTTCCGTTCACAGCCCCCCCTTGCTGGTAGACTAGCCTCCTACGCTGACCCCCACCCACGCTGAGTGGCCGCTGCCACCATGAGGCCCAGGAAGCGGTAGGGAGGGGTGGGGAGCTGGGGCTCACTGGCCACACGGACAGCCACACCCACCCACCAACAGCACCTTCTCATTTGCCCCAGGAGGCCAGGGGTGTGGATATTTTCTTACTGTGAAATCTTTCAATTTAAAGCTTTTTTTTTTTTTTTAATCTCCAAATTGATTCAAAATCTTAAAAAGCACTGTGAACTACCTGAAACAGCTGCGGGCCAGGCAGGCCCCCGCCCAGAGTGTAGCCCTGCTTATAACTTCTCTTTCAAATTCAAAAATAGTTATCTCTGGCTGGCTTGAGGAGCCAGTCCATCTGTCCCGAGATTGTCCCCGAGAGGGTTGTCCACTACTGCTCTCTCATAAAATAACTGGCACTGAAGCAGAGTCATGGTCAGAGACCTTGAGTCCTTCCTCTGCCTGCTGGGCCTGCAGCAACCCAGGGGTTCCCCCCGGGGCTTCCAAGGACGGCCACAGGCCTTGGCAGCTCATCAACAGCCCTGCAAGGCCGGGTGCCGCCCTGCTTATGGAGGCAGCTGGGCTGGGCAAAGCCAGCAGAGATGAGGGTCAGCCTGTCGTTGGCCCTTCAGTGGGCGTGGGCCTAGCTGGTGAGGGCCCCTCGGGAACGTCTCCATTCCCTCTTAGGGCTGGGTCCCTCACTGGTTCCGACTCTCAGCCCTGTGTCACCTCCTCCAGGAAGCCTCCCCTGACTGCTCCCAAGCCCTCCATCCCAGTAGGTGCTGTGGTGGGGCCTGGCTGGGCCTGGCTGAAGGGAGATCCCCACCCCAGCTGGACCTGGCTTCAGGGAGATCTCAGGCAAGACCCCCTTGTTCCGATGCAAACAGTGGGGGCCACATTGGGGAGGAGAACCCAGTGGGGTTGGAGGTCAGCAAGTCTCCCCAACCTTTTCACAAGAAGAATAGAGCAGCAGAGCTGAGACTGGTGGGCTGCAGGTGACTCTGCACCCAGCAGGGCATGACTGGTGGGCTGGATGGAGCAGGTAGCCATGGGCAGCTGCGGACTTCAGGGGCAACTCTTCCTGCACCTCGTCTCTATGCCAAGGCCCCTGGCTGCCTCCCCGGGCATGTGTGCTTAGAGGAGGACACTGAGGCTTGAAGAGGCTAAGGGTCACCCAGCCGGGAAGGGTGGTGCCCCCCACTGGGAACCCCGCCTTGTCTCCCTTGGACTGGAACACCGGGTGTGGGCTGGATCTCCAGGCTCTGCCGGCCCTTCCCCGGGTAGGGTCAAGGAGGAGGCCGCGTGTCCCTGGCTTGTGAAGGGCATCGGTGCCCATAGAGGGGACCGGACAGCTAAACTGAGAGCCATGAGTGCCAACAGCCATCCGGGCTTGGCTTGCCGGCTGGGCGACCTCTGGCATTCGTACCTATGTCAGGGGAACTGCTGGCTGTTCTTGGGTATTGGACTCCGAGCCAGGGATGGGTCTGGGCAGCAGAGGGGACAGTGGGAAGTGTTGGGGGGGTGGCCAAAGGTGGCCTGGCAGGAGCCCAGGGGCCAGACCTCCACTCCTACAGGAGACAGGAGCAGGGAGCCTGTCTCCACTCCTACAGGTGGGGGCGCAAGGCTACAGCCAGGTCCTGCCTGTCCCCTCTCAGGGGCCCGGTATTTGGAGGTGCATGATTTAGGGGTGTCCAGAGCAGGCTGGGGAGGCAGGAGGCAGCTGGGACTTGGGCCTCTGAAGGAAGAGGGCTGGTGGAAAGGGGGAATTCAGTCACAAGGGAAAGAAGTGAGCTTTTCCCCTGTGTTTAGTTCATTAGAAAACATGTATCTCTTTAATTGTGGTAAAAGGCATGTAACATAAAAATCTCTTTGACCATTTTAAGTGGGCAGTTCTTTGACATTAAGTACATTGATAAGACTGTGTAGCTTTCACCATGATCTGTTTCCAGGCTATTTTCATCATCCCAAA
Source organism: Tamandua tetradactyla (assembly GCF_023851605.1). NCBI lineage: Eukaryota > Metazoa > Chordata > Mammalia > Pilosa > Myrmecophagidae > Tamandua > Tamandua tetradactyla. The sequence goes on along the minus strand of NC_135327.1, from coordinate 60,067,711 downwards.
CCAAAAGCTCATACTTATATAGCAGGAACTCCCCATCCCCAACTCCCGCCACCCCCTAGCAACCACTCTTCTGCTTTCTGCTTCTCAGAATTTGCTTATTCTAAGTGTCACAAAGGACTTCATTCCTTTGTATGCCTGCATAATATTCCATCATTAGAGAGATCACATTGTGCTTCTCCATTCGTCGGCTGTTGGACGCTTAGTTGGAAGCTAAGTGTCTTTTGGCATCATGACCAACGTTGCTGCGAACATTGGCATGCAAATCTGTTCAAGTCTACTGTAAATTACTCATGGTATATACCTAAGAGTACAACCGCCAAGTCATATGGTAATTTTATGATTCGTTCTCTGAGGAGCCGCCAAATTGTTTTCCACAGTGGCTGCACCATCCTACACGCCCCACTGACAGCGTATGTGCACTACTGTTTCTCCACATCCTTGCCAAAGCTCATTTTCTGGTTTTCTGTTTGTTTCTGTTTTTTTTTTAATTAATAGCCATCCTAGTGGGTGTGGAGTGGTTTCTCATAGTTTTAATTTACATTTCTCTAATGGCTAATTATGTTGGCCATCTTTTCATGTAATTCCTGGGCATTTGAATATCTTCTTTGGAGAAATGTCTGCTCAAATCTTCAGCCCATATTTAAATTGGGTTGTTTGTTTTTGGCATTGATTTTTAGGAGTTCTTGATATATTCTGACTATTAAACCCTTATCAGATATGTGATTTCCAAGTATTATCTCTTTCTATAGACTGTCTTTTCACTTTCTTGCTAATGTCCTTTGATACACCAAAGTTTTTTCTTTAGATGAAGTCCCATTTATCTATTTTTTCTTTTGCTCCTTGTGCTTTTGCTGTGGAATCTAAAAATCCATTGCCTGTTCAGAGTCCTGAAGATATTTCCGTTTTCTTCTAAGAATTTATAGTATCACTCTTATCATTAGGTCATTGTCCTATTTTGAATTAAGTTTTGTATATGAGATAAGGGTCCACATTCATTTTTTTGCAGGTGGATTTCCCAGTTGTCCCAGCACCATTTATTGCAGAGATTATTCTTTCCCCATTGACTAGACTTGGCTCCCGTGTTGAAAATTAACTGGCCATAGATGGGTGGACTTAATTCCAGATTCTCAATTCTATTCCATTGTCCTGTGTCTTTCCTTATACCAGGACCACTGTTTTAATTACTCTAGGTTTGTGGTAGGGTTTTTTTTTTTTCCCCTTTTTTTTTGCATGCTCTATGGTGTGGGTCACATTTCATTTTTTTCCCATGTGAGTATCCTCTTATTGCAGCACCATTTGCTGAATTTTTGTTTGGTTGGTTTTTCTTTTGTTTGTTTGCTTGTTTGTTTGTTTGGGAAGTGCATGGGCCGGGAATTGAACCCAGTCTCCCTCATGGCCGTTGAGAATTCTACCACTGAACTACCCTTGCACCCTCTGAAGTAAGTTTTGAAACCAAGTCTGAGTCCTCCAACTTTGTTTTACATTTTCAAGTTTGTTTTAGCTACTCAGGACTCCTTGTGATTCCATATGAACTTGACAATCAACTTTTCCATTTCTGAAAAAAAAATTTTTTTTTAAGTTTACTGGAATTTTAATAGGGATTGTGTTGAATTTGTAGATCTCCTTAGGCAGACTTAACATCTGAGCTCTCCATTTCTTTAAGTCCTCTTTCATTTCATTCAGCAGAGTTATGTAGTTTTCAGTGTACAAGTCTCTCACCGCCTTGGTTAAATTTATCCTGAGGTATTTGTTCTCGAAGATTCGATTGTAAAAGGCATTGTGTTCTTGATTTCCTTCTCAGATTATGCTTTACGGGTGTGTAGGAACCCGACTGACATCTGCCCGTTTCCTTGTGTCCTGACACTTTGCTGAATTCCTGTTTGAGTCCTGGGAGTCCCTCCCGGCCTCTTGGGGACCTACAATTCCATGTTTAAGGATGTGCCCAGGATGCAGGCAAGGCCTTACTGCTGAATTGAAACCCTGCACCCGCCCTGGTGCCTCTTGGTCTCTGTCCAGGGTCTTTGTGTAGCCACTGGCGGCCCCCACCCCTCACCTCCGCGACCCTCCCTAACCAGTGTCCCCTAGGCTGGAAAGGGGACCTTACCTGGAGATCGAGCTGCACTCTCTAGTTGTCCTCACCTCCTTCCTGCTAAAGCAAGGAGGGAAAGGCCACAGGGCCCCCAGATCTCCCTGGCACCCCACACGGCCCGCAGGTCTAAGGCAAGGCAGCCACTGAGCAAGATGGTGAGGCCTGAAACCAGGGTGGGGCCGGGGGCCAGCAGAGAACAACATACCCCTGATTCATCACTTTGCCCCCAAAACGCAGGGCTGTGCACCGAGCACCATGGCCAAAGCCGCCTCCCTCCGGGGTAGCCACTGCAGGGCGCGGCCAGGCCCAGCCTCCTAAGGCCCTGCTCTGCCTACAACTGGCTGCCGTGTGCTGACCGCTGTGCTCTGACCATGTCCCTGTGGCCTCCGGTGTCTGTGCTGGGACCGGGCCCTCCCGGGGCCTGCAAACGGCTGCTCTTCGCAAAGCGAGGTGACACTAGGGCACCCTGAAACACCATCCCGTGCGTGCTTATTAGAAAGGGGCAGTCCCACTGGGGCAACCACACAGGTGCTGAGCTTCTAACTGATCAAGTTAGGGCATTTCTTAGGAGCCGCAACTCATCACCATCCCCATGGGCGAAGACAGGCCATTCTGTCACCAAAGTTGCCAGGAGATTCCATTTCCCAAGAAAGGACATCTCAGGAACACAGACAGCATCCCAGACCCTGCTGTGGTCATCAGCCTGTGGCCAGTTCCTTATGGATAGGCTTCGAGACAGCAGCTCAGACCCAGGGATTCCTGGGCTGGGGCAGGGGGCCCCTGTGGAGTCAGAAGCCACTGGGGGTGGGAGGACAGACAGCCTGAGGGACCCTGGTGGGGAGGCGGCCCCTCCCTGCACCCTAGGAGGCAGGACCCACACCGAGGCCCCGTTTCCTGGAAACACAAGCTCCTCAGTCGAGGCAGAGTCCACTCTGGCAGCTTCCCAGGCTGGACACACGCATGACCCTGGCAGGAGAAGGTGCCTTCCTGCCCGTGGGCCCCGTGGACCCTGGCCATGCGCCAGCATCACCTGGGCTCCAGCACTACCCTTTCCCCACCGAAAGCCTGCAAGGGGCAGAGAGGTGGGGGCTGAGGACTGTCCGGAGAGATGTCCCCAAAGGCAGGAGAAAGACTCTGGTGGGGGTGTTCCCTTCGCCACTGGTCCCAGTCCTGCCCCTCTACAAGGTCCAGCTGGGGGCTGCCTCCTCCAGGCAGGCTTCCAGTTTCCTGTGGCTGCCAGTGTCCCCTGCCCTCATCACCAGTGCCCCCCAGCAGAGTCCACTTGCCTAGCCAGACTGTCAGGCACCCCTGACCTCATCACCTCTCGGCCCAGCCTGGACACATACGAGGTGCTCAGAAGACGAGAAGGGCTGCCCCGGTCCTCCACGTAGCCAGTCGAGGTCCAGGAAGACCAAGTACCCAAGATGCTGACCCTCTCCAGGTCCTCCCCTGCGCCCTGCCCACAGGGTCCTGCACGTCCCAGGAGCCCTCTTCAGGCAACGAGCAAGCCAGGTCAGAGGACACGCCTCACTGAGGCTGCCCGGTTGGGGTGGGGGCAGACCCCAGGTGCGTGCCGCCTGCTCCCTGACAGGGACCTTGGCCCCAAAGAGGGGGAGGGCCAGTGAGCGGGGTGGGGGACGGCCAGCTTGTGACGGCGCACTGCACACCCCGCCAAGATGTTGACACGGACGGCTCCAGCCGCCTTATTTATTATCTGATAAAACGCTCTCGGCACCGCTGCTGGACGGCGTCTGGCCGCGCTGGGGCTGATGGGACTGAGGGAGGGCGGGAGAGGGGGGACAGAGCCAGGCTGCAGACCCCGTCCAGCCAGGCCTTCCCCTGTGGCCGGCCCTCCTCCCCTCCCGGCCCACCTTAACCCCCAGCACCCAGAAGCCAGTGGCCGAGGAGGCCCTGGGGCCCCTGCCTGGACGTCACTCCCTTGCCCCAAACCAGTCTCCCTGGTCCCCAGAGCCCCCCCAGGTGGGTCCCCTCTTTTCCACCCACTTCTGCCGGCCCACCCTGGCCCACCCACTCCCTCCACTTGGCTTCAGTAAGGACTTTCCATTGTGCTAGTCCAGACCTGCCCCTCATGGCTCCAAACCCCAGCGCCCCTGCGGCCCCAAGCACCACCCGGCAGCTCTGCCCATATCCCCACCCAGGCCAACCCTGGCCTCAGCTCCCCTTTCTTCCCAGTACCAGGAGCCTGTGTGTCATCCCAGCACCTCAGGGCCCTTGCCCGTGCTGTTCCCTCTGATGCCATGCCCTTCCTCCAGCATGTCCAACCAGAGGGGGTACCCAGGTGCCACGGCCTCTGGACATCACCTTCCAAAAGTCCTCAGGCAGCGCTGGGAGTGTCACACTTGACAGGATCCTGCCCTGCCCGGAGGCGTGACCGGCTATCAAGTCTGTAGCGCACACTTGGCAACAGGTATGACATCATAACGGGGAAGCAGGTGCCCTTCCCTGTGGGTGTGGCCTCCGAGAGACCACCAGGCACCAGGCTGCTTGGAGAATACACCCCTGGGTGCCACAGCCCCGGGCAGAGGGGCACTTCCTGCCCCACCCCCACTTGGGCAACAGTGGACCGCCAGCTCCAAGTAATGGCTGGATGCAATACCAGCTCGCTGCATCCCTGCGTTTTGGCAGCTCTGGCTGTGAAGTCTCCACAGGTGGCCCAGGGCTCAGCCTCACCCCCAGACTCCAGTGCAGCCCCTAGACCATGTCTCATGGCTGCCTGGGCATTGCATGGCCCCCCAGCCCTCACAGACTGGTTCCCTTCCACCCCACCTTAGCCTTGGCCGCTCCTTCTGCCTGGAATTAGTCCCTCCTCCAGCTGGTCACTGCTCACCTTCCAGCTAAGTGTCACCTCCTCACAGGAGGCCCCCTGGCCCTGGCCCCAGTGCTGCTCAGCTGGTCACTGCAGGCTGAATGCTTCCTGCCCAACTTCCCTGAGGGCAAGGCCTTTCCTGGTCGGTTCCCTGCTGAGCCCCCACCCTCAGTCCAGCACCAGCACATGAAGGGGGACAAATGAAGGCGTACCGTGTGCCTGGCCCTTCCTGGCCCCTGGAGGTGGGCTGGGGTCTGACCAGTACCCCCAGGGACCCACCCACCGCCCTGAGACCTTGGGCAGAGCCAGAGCTGGGAGCGAGGGGGAAGGCAGCCCAGGCGAGGTGGTTCCGGAAGCGGGGCTGGGAGGTCTGTACAGCGACCTTCCAGCACAGGGCGCTTTCCAGGACGCCCTGTCCACAAGGCGCAGCTCAGGCAGTTGTACCCCAGCCAGGACACTGGCTACCCTGCCCAGCACTGCCCCACACTGCCCTCCGTGCCCGCTAGAGTGGCTCCTAGAGCCTTGCCATACTCCAGTGTGCCCCCTCACCCCAACTCCCCAGAGCTCCGGTGACTGCACGGGAGCCTGGTTGGAAGAGGGGCCTGGAAAGAGCCCGATCCGGGGGAAAAAAACACATGGATCGGCCACTCGAGAGACCCTCTGGGCCGTCCCAGCATCCTGAGCAAAAGCCCACCCGGCCACCAGGGTGGAGCAGCCCCTGGAGGCTATGCGCGCTGACCAGGAGGAGCCTCCGAATCCCGAGTCCTGGAATTCGGGGATGACCGCGGTGGGGGCTGGGCTGGGGCAGCCACTGCCCTACCCCAAGCTGTTAGGGGACGGCCGAGCTCGCGCCCTTACATGCTGCCATGCAGGGGGGGCCCTGCTCAGTGGAACATCTTCCATATTGTGCAGCTTGCGTTGTCCTGTTCCCGCATTTCTCCAGTTTTCTCAGAGCGTGGCGTGGGCAGCACCCCTTAGCTTTGACCCTCATGGGGCCTGGCAGCCGGGATGGGGAGTAGAGATGGGGGGATTGAGGCCAGAAGCAGCCAGGAGAGAGGGTGAGGCAGAGCGGGAGGCAGGCCAGAGTGGGGAGGCAGGAGTGGGGGAGGCTGGAGGGGTCAGGGAGGGGGTGGGATGGGGACAGGGGGACAGAGACAAATGGAGATGGTCAAGGGGCACTGGGGACCCGGCCACCTCTCCCTTAGCCCGACAGCCTCAACCCCTCCTCTGGCCACCTGATCTGGAGCGACCGTTGCCCACACCCGTGATTTCTGAGGGACGAGGCCGGAGCAGGCCCTGAGGACACAAATCAGCCTGCGTTTGTGGCGGATGAGCTTCCGCGGGTCCCCGGCATGCGTAGTAGGTGCTCAGGTAAGGTTTCCCGGGCTGTCCGGGAGGCGGTGGGGGCAGGGGGCGTACGCTGCTGCTTAGAGAAGCCGCCGAGGCCGAAGGCAGCCAACGATTCCAGGTGGTTAGAGAAAGGGAAACGGGAGTTTTTGGAAAATTCAAAACTAAATTTAAAACCCTTAGGTGAAGTGTGCGGGGCTGGCCCAGGCGCCCTGCTCCCCTCCCCCGCAGCCAGATCCCGGTCAGTGCGTCCTGCTGGCCCCTCCCCGTCAAACCTGGGACTCACGTCTGAGCTCACAGCCCCTGTGCCTCGGTCTCCCCTTCTGCAGAGAGGCGGTAGCAGTGCCTCTGTGACCTGGCTGTGAAGGTGAAGGTCAGCGTCCGCCCTGCCCCTGGCCAGGCTGGGCCCAGCCCCCGAGACGCACCCTGTGTTTCCCTTCATCATCTGCTGCGTTCACAGATGTTTCAGAGGGGACCCCTGGAAGCTCCCCCAGCTCCTTCTTTACAGTGCGCCTGTCCAGGAGGGGCTGGCCGTGGAGTTCAACCCAGTAGAAAGGGCTCAGCTCCGCCTCTTTGTCCCTGGTCCCGCTTGTGCCTGGGGCCCCCCTTATCCCCCAAAGAGAGGAACAGTCCCTTGGGGCCAGCAAGGAAGTACGCTGCTCACACTCCTCAGGGACACCCCAGCCTCTTCTTCTCCGTGGCGCACCCACCGCCCCGACCCAGGGGGGGGTCCCCATTGCCTGTCCTCAACCCCGGCTTGCCCACCCTGGCTGGGTCCTCACTTCCTGCTTCTCACCCACTGTGCCCACTGTGCCCACCTCGGTCTCCCGCCTGCCCCCCACCTCAGGGCCGTACACTTGGCCTCAGCTCCCCACGCAGGCCCCCTCGCCTCCCTCACCCTCAGGGGCCCCCTTCTGCCCAGATCTGGAGGCCTTAGGCTGCCCCAGCCCTGTCCCACCCAGACACGCCAGCCTTGCCCTGCAGCTAGGAATGCTGCTGTCCTCCAGGGCCCAGGGGTGCCGGGTCCCCAATAGCCCCCAAGGCTGGGCTTGCCGACCCCACCCCACAGCGGGCCTTGAGGTGGGAGGGGGAGAAAACCACCCAGCACAGCCCTCCCCGGGACCCTGCCGGCCCTCAGCCCCGCTGTCGGCCCCCAGCTCCCTGCTCAGGGAGGGCATACAGCAGGCGCTCAGGAAAGACCAGGCCTCGGGGGAACTGGATGGATAGATGCATGATGGACATGTCACCCCTCCCCCCCAGTCCTGCTGAGAAGGGGCCGTGCCCCTCTGTACCCAGGACTCCCAGGCCCCCTTCCCAATGAAGACATTTGAAAGGACCTTGTTGGTGGGACAATGGGCACTAAAAATACTCCGAGGCAGGCGGGATTTGCCAGTAACATCTGTAAGTCCTGTCCGGAGGAAGTTATAAATACTCAATAATGCTAATTCAGAGCTGTTCATCACCGGGGACAGCAACGTCCTTTGTAGGGACAAGGGGATGTTTTTCCAGATTCATAATTTATTGCTCTTTGCAGTTAAATCCAGCTACAGGCAAAAAAAAAAAAGAAAAATTAAAAAAAACAGGGTCTCCCCTGGAGCTGTTGAGAGCAGGGGCCTCTGGGAATGCGTGGTGGGTGGGGGCAGAAACCCCCCTTTCCTGGCCCCCAGACCTGGTCAGGCTGCTGCCATGGCACCTGCCTGCCCCCACGGGTGGCCCCAAATCGGACAGCGGGACCACCCTGTGCACCCAGCACCCATCAATCCCAGGTGACCCGTGGCCCCGCAAATAGCCATGGTCATCATTTCTGCCCCCCAAGCATGCTCTGAGTGTTGCCCGGGCTCCATCCCCTCTCGCACACTGGCCCAGGCCACGCCCATCAGGTGGTGACAGCCTCATTCTCCGCCGCTCATCCCCTTGCACCTACCCAGAGCCCCTGGTTCACCCTCCCCATCCCCCAGGAAAGCCCTTCTTGCTGTCCCCTCTGCCTGGGGCCCTTCCATATCTGCCACTCTGCACCCCAGGGCTGTGGTCTCTGTCCTGGCAGAGTGGCCAGTCCTGCAGCATCTGTGTCTTCCCTGGAGCTTGCTCACCCCTGCAAACACCAGCTTGTCTGTGTCACTGCAAGTTTTTGACGGCCCCTCCCTTAGTCAGAACTCCAGGAGGGCGGGCCCACGCCTCCCGCGGGCAACACTGCACCCCAGGGCCTGCCACAGAGCTTGGCATACAGTAGGTGCTTGGTATGGCACTGTTGGGTACCACAGTCCCCGCTGGAGTGTCTCCCACAGACCCTGATGGAGTGTCCCCAGGCCCCAACTGGAGGGTCCCCCGGTTCTCCACTACAGTGTCCCTCACATGGTCCCTGCTGGATTGTCCCCCAGGTCCCCACTGGAGTTTCCCCCAGGTCCACGCTGGAGTGTCCCCCACATGGTCCAAACTGACATGCAGCGAGGGACCGAGGGGCCAGTGTGCCACGACTGTACTTGGGGGGTAGGGGAGGGCAGGTAGGGGACAGGGCCTGGCTGGGGGCAGGTGGCTCCATGTGCAGGTGGGGTGAGACCTGGGGCTTGGGGCTGGGACGCAAGGGAGAGAGCACCTCTCCCTCCCAAGAGGGGCAGGGATGGGAGATCCTGGAAGCCTGCCCTGGCCCCCCATCAGCAGAGACGGCAGCCTGGCCCCAGAGGAGGACTGAACCAGAGTGTGCTGAAGACAAGGCCTCTCTCTGGCCTGATTCTCGGGCCCACAGGCAGCCCCCACCTTGGAGACATGGGGCCCCTAGTGGGCACTGCAGCGTGGTCCCATCACCCAGACAGGGCAGGGCTATGCCAGCCTCTGCTGTCAGGCAGAGGCCTGAGGTGTCAGCTGATGCCCTCAGCCTGGGCAAGGAAGGGGCTTGGGGGAGGACCAGTGTGGGAGTGTGGGGGGGACTCACATTTTCCAATGAGGTCACTGTAACTAGGGCTGCTGGGAGGACCCATTCTTAAAAGGAGGGGACCCCATTTCTTAGATCTGCTTCTTGGAGCAGGGGTCAGCAGAGAGAAAAAGGGTCAGAAGGGACAAGGAGGGTCTGCCCAGGGAAGGTCACGTTAATAAGTGTGTCCTCTGCTCCCCTAAGGAGGTGGCAGACCTCCCCAGTACCCTGGGATACCCCAGAAAGTAGCCATGAGCTCCTCACCACATCCCCACCCCACTGCCATCCCATGCTAGGTTGAATAAGCAAGACATGCTGAAAGGATAAATGAGGTCTTGGACAGATGGACAGAGATAGGATGATGGAGAAAAGGATGGATAGATGGATGGAAGGGAGGGATGGATGGACAGATGGAGGAACAGATGGGTGAACAGATAGGTGGATGGATGGATGGAGGGAGGAAAGGATGGATGGAAGGAGAAATAGATGGTCGGATGGATGGAGGGATTGAAAATGGATGGATGGATGGAGGGAGGGAGGGTAGAGGGGTGGGTAGAGGGTGGAGGGATGGATAGAGAGATGGAGAGAGGGAGGGACTGAAGGTGGATGGATGGAAAGATGGATGGAGGAGGGATGGAGACACTGGGGCCTTGTCATGGTCGGGTTCATGTGTCAGCTTGGTAAGGTGGTAGTACCCGTTTCTCCAGTTGGGCAAGTGCTGGCCTGTCTGTTGCTGTAAGGACATTTCATAGAATTAAATCATGATCACATTGGCTGCATCCACAGCTGATTCCATTTGTATTCAGCCAAGGGGAGTGTCTTCTGCAATGAGTGACGTTTAATCTAATCAATGGAAGGCTTTTAAGGAGGATTCAGAAGAGACAGTTTCTCTTCCTGTTTCAGCGAGTGAGCCTCTCCTGTGGAGTTCATCCAGACCCTCCATCGGAGTCATCCGCTTCACAGCCTGCCTATGGATTTTGGACTCTATGTTCCCACAGTTACGTGAGACACTTTTATAAATTTTATATTTACGGATATTTCCTGTTGATTCTGTTTCTCTAGAGAACCTTAACTAATACAACTTAAGAACCAGGAGTGGTTCTTAAGAAACAGAATCTTAAAAATGGTTTTTTACGATTGGTTTTCTACTCTGACTGGACTCAAAGGCACTAAAAACTCTGATTCCCGTAATCAGAATGACACTGCCAATTCATGGGGCAAGTTACAAAAGAGACAGTCAAAATATCACCATTCAATTCTCCTAACGCTTCACTTGTACGAAGCCAGGCTCTGGAGGATAATGTTTTTGACACCTTTACAGAATTTTGTAGAAATAGGAGGTACAGAGATGTTGGCTGGTTGTTGTTAGATACACTGGATACATTAATGAATGAAAAGGATGGGTTTAAGGCTTCAAATGAGAAGCTTAAGCACCGTCTGACAGATGTAAACGTTTCTATGAGTGTCCTGAAGGAAAATCTTATTTCCTGCAGCCATAGACTTAAGATCTCCAAAAATCAGACTCAGAATCTTATTGTTGGAGTAGCAACTTTACCACATAAACTGAAATCTCAATCTTGCATGGTGTCTGCCATTAAAGTGAGGGCATTGATTGGAAAGGAGTGGGACTCTGAAAAGTGGGATGGCGGCATATGGATTGATAATGATGTTGGTGCAAGGTTGAAACCCTATGTCATGCTGAGTCTTCTCTAGATAACCCTGTAATAGTTTGCCCTGAGGACATAGCTGCTCCACCTCTAGCCTGCCCTGAGGAGTTGGCCATCCAACCTCCACCTGAAGGGATTAGCCCTGGAGTGATTAATCCTGTTTCACCAGAGGAACTGCAATGAAGGCCCTGAAGCAAATGGCTTGGAAGAATATTTCTAATTCTTTTCATGACCCACCCCCACCACCCCTCATTTCTTCCAGACCTATAACTAGACTAAAGTCCCAGCAGGCCTCTAAAGGTGAGGTACAAAGTATCACACATGAGGAGGTACGTTATACTGCAAAAGAACTGCGTGAGTTTTCCAATTTATATAGACAGAAATCAGGGGGATATATGTGGCAATGGATTTTAAGAGTGTGGGATAATGGTGGGAGGAATATAAGGCTGGATCAGGCTGAATTTATTGATATGGGCCCACTAAGCAGAGATTCTGCATTCAATGTTGTAGCTCAAGGGGTTAGTAAAGGCATCAAGACTTTGTTTGGATGTTTGGATGAAACATGCATCAAAAAGTGGCCGACATTACCTGAGGTTGAAATGCCAGAATTGCCCTGGTATAATGTAGATGAGGGGATCCAGAGGCTTGGAGAGATTGGAATGTTAGAGTGGATTTATCATGCAAAGCCTGCTTGTACACTCCAGAAATGTCCTGAAGATGCCACTTTTACCACAACTGTGGGAAATAAGTTTGTGAGACTAGCGCCATCATCCCTGAAGAACTCTGTAGTTGCACTTCTCTGGAGGTCAGATGTTACTGTGGGGACTGCTGACTCTTTAAACACAATTGGGATGATGGGAACCTGAATTGGCAGAAGCCAGGTGGCAGCACTTAATTGCCAAAGACAAGGTGACATGGCTATCAAAATAGACAGCAGACTCAAAGTAGGAGTCAAAATGATCTGACTCACAGAAACTTGTGGCATTGGCTAGTAAATCATGGTGTACCTAGAAATACAACAGATGGGCAGTCTACTACATTCTTGTATGATTTGTATAAACAAAAGAGTTTTAGGTCAAATGAACAGAAGTCTAACTTGAATTACAAAAACACAGAGTCACAGCCCCTTAATCAATTTCCAGACTTGACGCAGTTTACAGAGCCCCTTGAATGAAGGGGAGGTCAGGTCCCTTTGGGGGAGAACCCTGTTACAGTGCCACAAATCTATACTGTTACAATCTTCCAAGCCTTCCCCAAGGAGACCAGTGGCCTTTTACCAGGGTGACTGTGCACTGGGGAAAGGAAATGAGATATTTCGGGGATTATTAGACACTGGTTCAGAAGTGATGTGAAATCCAGGGGACCCAAAACGTCACTCTGGAAGTGTCCCAAATGCCCATGGTCTCCACTCCTACCCAGAGTGGGGGCTTATGGAGGTCAGGTGATTGATGGAGTTTTAGTTCAGGTCTGTCTCACAGTGGGTCCAGTGGGCCCCTGGACCAATTCTGTAGTTATTTCCCCAGTTCCAGAGTGCATAATTGGAATACACATACTGAGCAACTGGCAGAATCCCCACATTGGCTCTCTAACTCATGCAGTGAGGGCTATTATGGTGGGAAAGGCCAAGTGGAAGCCACTAGAACTGCCCCTACCCAGCAAAATAGTAAATCAGAAGCAATACTGGATTCCTGGAGGGATTGCAGAGATTGCTGCCACTCTTAAGGACTTGAAGGATGCAGGGGTGGTGATTCCCACCACATCCCCATTCAACTCTCCTATTTGGCCTGTGCAGAAAACGGATGGATTTTGGAAGATGACAGTGGATTATCATAAGCTCAACCAGGTGGTAACTCCAATTGCAGCTGCTATTCCAGATGTGGTATCATTGCTTGAGCAAATCAGTACATCCTCTGGTACCTGATATGCAGCTATTGATCTCGCAAATGCTTTTTTCTCAATAGCTGTTTAAAGACCACCAGAAACTGTTTGCTTTCAGCTGGCAAGGTCAGCAATATACTTTCACCATCTACCTCAGGGGTATGTAAACTCTCCAACCCTATGTCATAATCTTGTCTGCCGGGATCTTGATCATTTCTCCCTCCCACAAGACATCACACTGGTCCATTATATTGATGATATCATGTTGATTGGACCTAGTGAGCAACAAGTAGCAACTACCCTAGACTTACTGGTAAAGGCATTTGTGTGTCAAAGGATGGGAGATAAATCCAACAAAAATACAGGGCCTTCCACCTCAGTGAAATTTCTAGGGGTCCAGTGGTGTGGGGGCATGTCGACCAAAAAAGAAACACAATGTCTAGTTGGTCTCTTTGGATTTTGGTGACAACATATTCCTCATTTGGGTGTGCTACTCCAGCCCATTTGTTGAGTGACCAGAAAAGCTGTTAATTCTGAGTGGGGACCTGAATAAGAGGAGGCTCTGCGACAGGTCCAGGCTGCTGTACAGGCTGCTCTGACACTTGGACCATATGATCCAGCAGATCCAACAGTGCTAGAAGTGTCGGTGGTAAATAGTGATGCTGTCTGGAGCCTTTGGCAGGCCTCTACAGGAGAATCACAGTGCAAGCCCTTAGGATTTTGAAGCAAAGCCTTACCATAGGCTGCAGATAACTACTCTACTTATGAAAAACAGCTTTTGGCCTGCTACTGGGCTTCAGTAGAGACTGAACGCTTAACCATGGGCTACCAAGTTTACCACGAGACCTCAGTTGCCTATCATGAGCTGGGCATTGCCTGACCCACCAAGCCATAAAGTTGGGCATGCACAGCAGCACTCCATCATAAAATGGAAATGGTATATACGAGATAGGGCCAGAGCAGGTCCTGAAAGCACAAGTAAGTTACATGGGGAAGTGTCCCAAATGCCCATGGTCTCCATTCCTACCACATTAGTTTCTCTTTCCCAGACCACAGCTATGGCCTCTTGGGGAGTTCCTTACAGTGAATTGACTGAGGAAGAGGAAACTCAGGCCTGGTTTACAGAAGGTTTGCCACCATATGCAGGTACCACCCGAAAGTGGACAGCTGTAGCACTCTAACCCCTTTCTGGGGTGTCCTTGAAGGACAGTGGTGAAGGGAAATTCTCCCAGTGGGCAGAACTTCAAGTTTTCTTGGAAGGATAATTGGCCAGAGGTGCATTTGTATATTGACTCATGGCTGTTGCTAATGGTTTGGCTGGATGGTGAAGGACTTGGAAAGACCATAATTGGAAAATCGGTGACAAAGAGGTCTAGGGAAGAGGTATGTGGATAGACCTTTCTGAGTGGGCTAAAAACATGAAGATATTTGTGTCACATGTGAATGCGCACCAGAGGGTGGCTTCAGCAAAAGAAGGCTTTAATAATCAAGTGGATAAGATGGCCCGTTCTGTGGATACCAGTCAGCCTATTTCCCCAGCAACTCTTGTCTTTGCCCAATGGGCTCATGAACAAAGTGGTCATGGTGGTAGGGATGGAGGTTATGCATGCGCTCAGCAACATGGACTTCCACTCACCAAGGCTGACCTGGCTACAGCCACTGCTGGGTGCCCAATCTGCCAGCAGCAGAGACCCACACTCAGCCCCTGATATGGCACCATTCCCCGAGGTGACCAGCCAGCTACATGGTGGCAGGTTGATTACATTGGATCACTCCCTTCATGGAAGGGGCAGCAATTTGTTCTAACTGCCCCTTAGATACATACTCATGGGTTTGCTTTCCCTGCATGCAATGCTTCTACCAAAACTACCATCCCTGAACTTACAGAATGCCTTATCTATCGTCATGGTATTCCACACAGCATTGCTTCTGATCAAGGAACACACTTCATGGCAAAAGAAGTACAGGAATGGGCACATGCTTATGGAAGTCTCTGTTCTTACCATGTTCCCCATCATCCAGAGGCAGCTGGATTGATAGAACAGTGGAATGGCCTTTTGAAAACTCAATTACGGTGCCAACTAGGTGGCAAAAACTTGAAAGGCTGGGGTAATGTTCTCCAGGAAGCTGTATATGCTCTGAATCAGCATCCACTGTATGGTGCCATTTCTCCCATAACCAGGATCCAAGGGGTGGAAATGGGAGTGGCACCACTCACTATTACCCCTAGTGATCCCTTAGGAAAATTTTTGCTTCTTATCCCTGTGACCTAGAGCTCTGTTGGTCTATAGATTTTAGCTACAAAATGGGGACTACTTCCACCAAGAGAAACAACAATGACTCCATTGAACAGGAATCTAAGACTGCCTCCTGATCACTTTGGGCTGCTCATGTCCCTGAATCAACAAACCAATAAGGGGATTACATTACTGGCTGGGGTGATTGACCCTGACTATCAGGGGGAAATAGGACTGCAACTACACAATGGAGATAAAGAAGAGTTTTCATGGAATATAAGAGATCCCCTAGGGCGTCTTTTAGTACTACCATGCCTTGTGATTAAAATCAATGGAAAACTGCAACAACCCAATCCAGGCAGGACTACCAATGGCTCTGAAACTTCAGGAATGAAGGTTTGGGTCACCCCACCAGGCAAAGAACCATGGAGCTGAAGTGCTTGCTGAGGGGAAAGGGAACATGGAATGGGTAGTAGAAGAAGGTAATGATAAATATGAACTACAACCACATATCAGTTACAGAAATGAGGACTATAATGCTGTTTTGTTCATGTTATAGTATTTAAGTTGTAAGACATCAAATTTAAGAATGAATATTACTCAAGGACTTGTACCCTATTCTAGGGAGATTTAATGTGTTTCCAGTTATATGCAGGACAGTTAATTATTGTTAGGCAAGGAAAAAATGTGTTTTTTATTGTTTTCTGTTTAGAAATTAGATACAGTTTAAGGTGATGTACATAGTTGCCAAGTTGACAAGGGGTGGACTGTCATGGTCAGGTTCATGTGTCAACTTGACCAGGTGATGGTACTTGTTTGTCTGGTTGGGCAAGTGCTGGCCTGTCTGTTGCTATAAGGACATTTCATAAAATTAAATCATGATCACATCAGCTGCATCCACAGCTGATTCCATTTGTAATCAGCCAAAAAAGAGTGTCTTCTGCAATGAGTGATGTTTAATCTAATCAGTGGAAAGCTTTTAAAGAGGATTCAGAAGAGACAGTTTCTCTTCCTGCTTCGGCCAGCGAGCCTCTCCTGCGGAGTTCATCCAGACTCTTCATCGGAGTCATCAGCTTCACAGCCTGTCCAATGAATTTTGGACTCTACATTCCCACGGTTATGTGAGACACTTTTAAAAATTTTATATTTACAGACATTTCCTATTGATTCTGTTTCTCTAGAGAACTCTAACTAATACAGACCCCCTCCCAAGAAAGGGCCTGTCTGCCATGAGGAGCCCCCTGTGAAGTCCCCTGGGCCAGTCACTGGGCAGAGCAGTGAGCACAGGCATCTGAGCCCTGGCTCCTGCAGATCCTGTGAGTGTCCACCTGCCTGAATGCCTCACCATCATCAGGGAAGGTGGCGGCAGGGTGGTTAGGAGCAGGACCCAGGCCAGATCCCCCGATGTGAGCTCAGCTGGGCACATCTGTCTGAGCGGCCTTGGGCAAGTCACTTAACCTCTCTGTGCAGCCCTTCCAGGAAACTGGGCTTGGGGGTGGCTGGGCTCCTTAGTGAGAGAGGTGCGGGAGGAGAAGGAAAAGGGGTGAAACAGTTGCTGGACAGCCGGGCTTCCACACAGTAGGACCCCAAGCGGTGGAGGGGAATTCCTCAGATGACCCACTCTGAGCACAAATCAAGCAACCTGGTTTCGATGACAAACCTGCCTCAGGCCGCAGTTCCCCGGGATCCACATTCCCAGGGTGGATTCCCTGACCAGGTCCAAGAAGGACAGACAGACACCTCCAGAAGGCCACAGTTCCTTAGGTTGGGGTGGGGGGTAGCGTGGTTAGGCTCGGCCACAGCTCGAGTTGCCTTGAGCTCCCTCTGTCATGCTTCTAATTTAGACAGAGACTGTGTACCTGGATGACTTGTCATTAAAAATTAACTCTAGAAGACAAAAACAACCAGCTAGGTGCTGAGGGAAGTGGAGGCAGGTCCACATGGAAGCTTGAACACCAGTTTCCCCAGAAGCTACAGGTACAAAGGTCTGAGTGCATTGTATCCATTGATGGTGGACGGACAGACAAGCTATGGTGCAAGGGTGCAATGGCGACCACCCAGCTGGATGCAGGGGGCCATCTGGGCCCTGCACGGTGAGGAAGGTGCCCCAAGCGTGCAATCCAGCCTAGGAAATGTTCAGAAAAAGCAAATTCACGGAGACTGGAAGTAGATGTGTGGTTGTGGGGCATAGTGGGGGCTGGGAGGTCTAGGGTTTCTTTGGGGGCTAATGAGAATGTTCTGTAATTAGCAAGTGGTGACGGTTGCACGTATCTATACCCTAAAAACCATCGATTGTAACTTCAAATCAGTGAATTATGTCTCAGATCTGTTACCCCTCAAAAAAAAGCCATTTGCCCAGTCAGCACTGGACACCTCCTCAGTGGAGAGAGAGGTCCAGCCCCCTCGAGGACGTGCCCCCGCCCCTGCCCTGCCCGGTGCCCCCTCCACGGCGAGGGGCAGCCTCCCCACGGGGCCCCGAGGGAAAGGATGAGGCATGAGCTGGCCTCTGGGTACTGCCAGTTCAGGCCAGGCCAGGTGAAGGGTGAGCAAGGACCTCCAGCAGAGGCAGGGTGCAGGGAGGGGTCCCCAAAAGCTTGGGGAGGAAGAAAGCCAAAGAAAGGCAGGGCTTGGGTCGGGCGGCCCCCCTTGCTGGCCCCGGCAGCCATAGCCGTGGAAAGTGGCACCCTTGGAGCGGAGCACAGGAGGCTGTGGGGCAGAACAGCCCGGGATGGGGCACATCGCCCTGCCTGGGGGGTACCAGTTGGGCCCCCATCTACAAAAACAAAGTCACAGTGGATCAAAGACCTAGGGTGAAGAGCTAATGCTCTAAAACTCTTACAAGAAAACCTAGGGAAATAGCTTCAGGACCTTGTCGCCAGCAATGGGGTTTTAGATTGTACACCAAAAGCACAAGGTACAAAAGAAAAAATACATAAAATGTACCTCATCCAAATTTTAGAATTTCTGCCTCAAAGGATGCTATCAAGAAAGTGAAAAAGTCACCCAGGGAATGGGAGAAAATATCTGGAAAGCACATATCTGATAAGGGTTTAATAGTCAGAAGATGCAAAGAACTCCTACAACTCAGCAACAAAAATACAAATAACCCAAATAAAAAGTGGGCCAAGGATTTGAACAGACCTTTCTCCAAATAAGGTCTTCAAGTGGCCAATAAATACATGAAAAGATGCTCAGCATCATTAGCTATTAGAGAAATGCAAATTAAAGAACAGTGACATGCAACTTCACATCCACTAAGAGGGCTGTTGCTTAAAAATCTGCAAAACACAGGCATTGGCAGGGATGCAGAGAAATAGGGGTCCTGGTGCATTATCAGTGGAAACGGAAAATGGTGCAGCGGCTGTGGAAAATAGCTGGGTGACTCCTCAGAAAGGTAAACATAGAATAACACAGGACCCAGCAGTTCCACTCTTAGGTATATACCCAGGCAACTGAACTCAGGGACTTCACAAAACAGATTCTGATGTTCATAGAGACATTATTCACAATTGTCAAAAGGTGGAAGCAACTCAAGTGTCCATCAACAGATGAGTGAATAAATAAGAAGATGGAATATTATTCAGCTGTAAAAAGAAGTGAAGTTGCAACAGGGATGAACCTTGAGGACATTATGTTAAATGAAATAAGTCAGACAGAGAAGGGCAGATGCTGTGTGAGCTCACTGATATGAACTAACTGCAATGTGTAAACTCACAGACATACAATCTAGAATACAGGCTACCAGGATATAGAATGAGGCTAAAGACTGGGGAGTGGGCGCTCAATATGTGCCGAATGTTTAACGAGGGTGAACTTGACCGTTTGGCAATGGGCGGAGGTGACGGCTGCAGGTGATTGTGAGAATAACGAACAGTGCTGAGTAGCGGGCGCGTGCAGTGGAAGGGGGCTCAGAGTCACGCGTGTCACAGAGGGAAAGCTGGAAGCTGAGACATGGGAATGGATAACACAGTGAATCGTGTGGTGGGCGACGCCCGTGGTCAACTGTACAAGTATAAAAAGCTCTTTCATGATCTAACACAAGTATATGACACTATTAGGGGCTTATACTAGAGGGGCATATGGGACAAAATTGCCCACTGTCAACTATGGACTATAGTTAACTAATATCTTCCTATTCTCTCAACAGTAACTGTTCTAGTTTGCTAGCTGCCAGAATGCAATACACCAGAAACAGAATGGCTTTTAAAAAGGAGAATTTAATAAGTTGCTAGTTTACAGTTCTAAGGCCGAGAAAATTTCCCAATTAAAACAAGTCTATATACTGGGTCAAGATGGCGGCTTAACAACGTGCGCATTTTAGTTCGTCCTCCAGAACAACTACTAAATAACCAGAAACAGTACAGAACAGCTCCCGGAGCCACAATAGTGACTGGACACACAGCGTACTCCAGTCTGGACCAGCTGGACCAGCTGCGAGCACCCCCCAGAACTGTGAGTTCCCAAAGCTGCGGTGGCCAGCACCCCTCCCCCACAGGCCGCTTCCCAGAGGGGAAAGAAAAGGACTTTATCAGCAGCAGGGACTGGGCACAATCAAATGCCAATTGTGGAAATAATTAACAAATTCTGACTACCAAAAGTAGGCCCCCAGCTTAGGTGAACCTGATCAAAGCGGAGGTTGCTCATTTTTGCCCAGGCGCCAAGGGTGCAGGACTGACGGAAAAAAGAAAAGAAGGAAACAGAGGTTTTTGTGGCTGTGTATCTACAAAGGCTTGACTGCCTCTGGATACAGTGGCAGGACTTTTCAGGCTGCAACTGCCCCAGGCATAGGCAGAAGTGAGCTCTTTTGGGGGCTTATCTGGAGTTTGTGCCTTCCCCAGGGGAGGGGTGAAGCCCCACCCAGGTGGAATCCCTCCATCAGGAATTCAGACACCAGGGCTTGGTAATTTGAAGCCATTAAAACCAGCCTACAACCTCTGCTCTGTCTCCACCATGCTCCCAACAGGGAGAGTCTGCCAAAGTTAAAGGTACCGCATCATCTTATGCTGGTGGGACCTGCAGTCAGACAAGCACCACATACTGGGCAGGATAAGAAAAACAGAGTCCAGAGACTTCACAGGAAAGTCTTTCAACCTGCTGGGTCTCACCCTCAGGGAAAACTGACGCAGGTGACTCTTTGCTCCTGATAGGAGACCAGTTTGGTCTGGGAAAATCTGGATGGGGTATATAATATCTAAGTAGACCCTCCTAAGTGTGTGTGGGGGAAAGGCACCACACAAGCAGGGCAAGAAACAAGAAAACAAGAACTGAAAAATTCTCCTCTATTAAACAAAACTTAAGCTAAAGGTCCAGATAAAGCTGAACGGAATGTCAAAGAACAGATAGACAACAAATTCATCCAGCAAGAAAACCCTAGATAAAAGAAGTAAAAGCAATCTCCAGAATAAACTAATTAAGGTAATTAAATGCCTAGACACCAGCAAAAAGTAACAAATCACACTAGGAAAATTGAAGATATGGCCCAGTCAAAGGAAGAAACCAACAATTCAAATGGCATACGGGAGCTGAAACAATTAATTCAGAATGTACGAACAGACATGGAAAACCTCATCAAAAACCAAATCAATGAATTGAGGGAGGATATAAAGAAGGCAAGGAAAGAACAAAAAGAAGAAACTGAAAGTCTGAAAAAACAAATCACAGAACTTATGGGAATGAAAGACACAGTAGAAGAAATGAAAAAAAACAATGGAAACCTACAATGGTAGATTTCGAGAGACAGAATGTAGGATTTCTGAACTGGACGATGGAACATCTGAAATCCAACAAGAAACAGAAACTATAGGAAAAAAAATGGAAAAATATGAGCAGGGACTCAGGGAATTGAAAGACAATATGAAGCGCACGAATATACATGTTGTGGGTGTCCCAGAAGGAGAAGAGAAGGGAAAAGGAGGAGAAAAACTAATGGAGGAAATTATCACTGACAATTTCCCAACTCTTATGAAAGACTTAAAATTACAGATCCAAGAAGTTCAGCGTACCCCAAAGAGAATAGATCCAAATAGACATACTCCAAGGCATTTAATAATCAGAATGTCAGAGGTCAAAGAGAAAGAGAGGATCTTGAAAGCAGCAAGAGAAAAGCAATCCATCACATTCAAGGGAAGCCCAATAAGACTATGCGCAGATCTCTCAGCAGAAACCATGCAGGCAAGAAGACAGTGGGATAATATATTTAAATTATTAAAAGAGAAAAACTGCCAACCAAGAATTCTATATCCAGCAAAATTGTCCTTCAAAAATGAGGGAGAAATTAAAACATTTTCAGACAAAAAAATCACTGAGAGAATTTGTGACCAAGAGACCAGCTCTGCAAGAAACACTAAAGGGAACACTAGAGACAGATATGAAGACAGAAGAGAGAGGTGTGGAGAAGAGTGTAGAAAGGAAGACTATGAGTAAAGGTAAAAAGAAGGAAAATTAGATACGACATATAAAATCCAGAAGGCAAAATGGTAGAAGAAAGTACTACCCATGCAGTAATAACACTGAATGTTAATGGATTAAACTCTCCAATCAAAAGGCATAGTCTGGCAGAATGGATTAAAAAACAGGACCCATCTATATGCTGTCTCTACTCAAAGGACACGAGGCCAAGGACACAAATGGACATTTACACACCAATGTTTATAGCAGCATTATTAACAATTACCAAAAGATGGAAACAGCCAAAATGTCCATCAACAGACAGTTGGCTAAACAAACTGTGACATTTACATAAGATGGAATATTATGCAGCTGTAAGACAGAATAAAGTTATGAAGTATGTAACAACATGAATGGACCTTAAGGACATTATGCTGAGTGTGATTAGCCAGAAACAAAAGGACAAATACTGTATGGTGGGCGGGCCACGGTGGCTCAGCAGGCAAGAATGCTTGCCTGCTATGCCAGAGGACCCGGGTTCGATTCCCGGTGCCTGCCCACATAATTAAAAAAAAAATACTGTATGGTCTCACTGATATGAACTGACATTAGTGAATAAACTTGGAATATTTCCTTGGTAACAGAGACCATCAGGAGATAGAAATAGGGTAAGATATTGGGTAATTGGAGCTGAAGGGATAAAGATTGTGCAACAGGACGGAATATAAAAACTCAGAAATGGACAGCACAATATTACCTAACTGTAATACCAATTATGTTAAAACACTGAATGAAGCTGCATACGAGAATGATAGAGGGTGGAGGGCTGAGGGCAGAAATGAAATCACAAAGAAAGATAGACAATAAAGATTGAGATGGTATAATCTAGGAATGCCTAGAGTGTATAATGATAGTGACTAAATGTACAAAGTGTCAATGGCTGGGAGATTCCAAACAGAGTCGAGAGGTTATCCTGGAGGTTATCCTTACGCATTAAGTAGATATCACCTTGTTATCCAAGATGTAATGGAGAGGCTGGAGGGAACTGTCTGAAAATGTAGAGCTATGTTTCAGTAGCCATGTTTCTTGAGGATGATTGTATAATGATATAGCTTTCACAGTGTGACTGTGTGATTGTGAAAACCTTGTGTCTGATGCTCCTTTTATCTACCTTGTCAACAAAGGAGTAGAACATATGGAATAAAAATAAATAATAGGGGGAACAAATGTTAAAATAGATTTAGTTTGAAATGCTAGTGATCAATGAAAGGGATCAGTAAAGGGTATGGCCTGTAAAAATTTTTTTTTCTGTTTGTTATATTTTTCTGTTGTCTTTTTATTTCTTTTTCTGAATTGATGCTAATGTTCTGGGAAATGATCGTGATGATGAATATGCAACTATGTGGTGATATTGTGAATTGCTGAGTGTGTGTGTTGGGAATGTTTGTGTTTCTTGTAATTTTTTTAATTAATAAAAAATTTTTAAAAAAAGGTAACAATTACAAATTCCTATTTTAGATGCCACTCACGTTTTCACTAAGATTACTACCTGTTTCAAAATACTGAAAAGCCTGAGTGAATTTTTAAGTATCTTCAGGCCCAGGGACCTGAGCTTAAAAAAAAAAAAAAAGCAAGTCTATAGAAATGTCCAATTTAAGGCATCCAGGGAAAGATACCGTGGTTCAAGAAGGTGGATGAAGTTCAGGGTTTCTCTCTCAGCTGGAAGGGCACATGGCGAACATGGCGGCATCTGCTGGCTTTCTCGTGGCTCTACCAAAAAAGGGACTCTCTCCAAAATGTTTCCTCTTTTAAAGGATTCCAGCAAGCAGCTCCACTTTTGATGGGTGGAGACACACCTCCATGGAAATCATCTAATCAACAGTTACCACCCACAATTGGGTGGGTCACATCTCCATGGGAACAATCAAAATGCTCCCACCCAGCAATATTGAATGAGGATTAAAGGACACGGCTTTTCTGGGGCCCACCATAGATTCAAACCAGCACAGTAACCAATATGCCACCCCAATGCTATGGGTCAACAATAGTGGGGGGATAAGGGATCTGGGAGGATTTGGGTTTTCTGGTATTATTTTTCTTTCTTTTCTGGAGTAATGAAAATATTTTAAAATGGGTCATGAGGATGTACTCACAACTCTGTGATGATGCTGTGAGCCAGTGATTGTGTACTTTGGATGGTCTGTATGGTGGGTGAATATATCTCAAGAAAACTGCATTAAAAAAAAAAAAGGAGTGCACCCACCAGAATGGCCATTATCAACAAAACAGAAAATGACAAGTGCTGGAGAGGATGCGGAGAAAGAGGCACACTTATCCACTGTTGGTGGGAATGCCAAATGGTGCAACCACTGTGGAAGGCAGTTTGGCGGTTCCTCAAAAAGCTGAATATAGAATTGCCATACGACCCAGCAATACCATTGCTGGGTATCTACTCAGAGGACTTAAGGGCAAAGACACAAACGGACATTTGCACACCAATGTTTATAGCTGCGTTATTTACAATTGCAAAGAGATGGAAACAGCCAAAATGTCCATCAACAGAAGAATGGCTAAACAAACTGTGGTATATACATACGATGGAATATTATGCAGCTTTAAGACAGGATAAACTTATGAAGCATGTAATAACATGGATGGACCTAGAGAACATTATGCTGAGTGAGTCTAGCCAAAAACTAAAGGACAAATACTGTATGGTCCCACTGATGTGAACGGACATTCGAGAATAAACTTGGAATATGTCATTGGTAACAGAGTCCAGCAGGAGGTAGAAACAGGGTAAGATAATGGGTAATTGGAGCTGAAGAGATACAGACTGTACAACAGGACTAGATACAAAAACTCAAAAATGGACAGCATAATAATACCTAATTGTAAAGTAATCATGTTAAAACACTGAATGAAGCTGCATCTGAGCTATAGGTTTTGTTTTTTTTGTTTGTTTGTTTTTTTGGTTTTTTTGGGTCTTTTCTTTTTTTTTACTATTATTATTACTTTTATTTCTTTTCTCTATATTAACATTCTATATCTTTGTCTGGTGTGTCACTAGTTCTTCTAAACCGATGCAAATGTACTAAGAAACGATGATCATGCATCTATGTGATGATGTTAAGAATTACTGATTGCATATGTAGAATGGTACGATTTCTAAATGTTGGGTTAATTTCTTTTTTTTTCCCGTTAATTAATAAAAAAAAAATAAAAAAACCATAATGCTACAGTTTGGGAACACTATCTATAATCTCTTCTTATCATTGTATAAAAGAATAAACAAGTAAATGATAGTCATAAAAATTCAATTCTTATAGCCGTATTAAGATTTCAACATGTAATTTTGGAGTTCTATTTTGTTTTCTTCTCTGAAAAGTTAAGCGATAATATATATAAGAGTAAGAGCCCACACCTATGAGGAGTCAAAGATATTTGCAGCTCCACAACTGAATTATTTCAACCCTCAGTAACTACTTACTTTCATTGGGTAAAATACCTCTTTTGAGTCTCCTGAGTGCATTGTAGGGATAAATAAAATGATGCATATAAAATTCTTTGAAATCATCAGATGGAAGGGGTCCATAAAAGTACTAAACTTTATAATTATCTTTAAGGTCTCATCTTCCAAGAATAAAAGGTATAATTTGACATATTCTGAATTTACAAAACAGAACATCAAAATTGCTCAAAACTCATCTCAGACACTGTTTCAGTTATCTCTGTAGCTGCAAAACAAACGGCCCCAAAATTAGTGGCTGAAAAAATTTGTTCTCTCTCATGGGCGTAGCACGAACAATTAAAGGTGCACAGGGGTAAAAATGTTTATGCAAATAGCCTGTTTTTGCAAAAGTACAAGTGTAAGTAGAGCAAAGAGAAGGAGGAAGGAAAATTGAAAATTAAGAATAAGTCGGGTACCACAACGATATACAACTATACACACACCAGAATGGGTAAAACTAAAAACACTGTGAGTATAAAAATGACATAACCACTTTGGAAAAAGGTCTGGCCACTTCTAATAAAACTAAACATACACCTACTCTGACCCAGTTATTTCCATCCTGGGTATTTATCCAAGAGAAAAGGAAATAAATGTTCACAAAAAGACTTGTACAAGAATGTTCACAGTGGCTTTATTTTTAATTGCCAAAACCTGAAAATAGGTGTCCATCAACAGGAAAAACGGTAAACAAACTGTGGCATATTCATAAAATAGAATACTACTCATCAATAAAAGGAACCAACAGTATAATTGGTACTGCAATTTTCTGGGTTGATAGTGAAGTCCCATATCTTGATAAGGTTTGGTTACACAGGTACATGCGTTTCTCAAAACTCAGTGAACTTCCGGAGAAGATGGCGGCTTAGTAAGACGCGGGGGTCTTAGTTCCTCCTCCAGAAAAGCAACTAAAGAAACAGAAACAATACGAAACAGCTCCCGGAGTCACGACAGAGACCAAAAAGACAGCGTACCCCATTCTGGAACAGCTGAACGGGCAGGGAGAATCTGCTGCGGTGAGATACCCGAGGGGCGCGCGTTTTCCCGCCCGGGGCGGCTGGCGACTGGGGTCCCCTCCACGCACGTGGCTCCCCCGTCTGACTGGGAACGTTGGATAGCGGGGCCCTCCCGTCACGCTTGGCGTTTCGGGCCAGCTGGGCAATCAGGACCGGCACTCTCCCAAGCCGTGGCGGCCAGCGACCCCCGCCTCCACGCGCGGTTTCCCGGGCCGACTGCCGTGCAGACAGACGAGCGCCACGAGCACCACCTACTGGGCAGGAAAAGAAAAACAGAGCCCAGAGATTTCACAGAAAAACCTTTCAACCAGCTGGGTCCCACACCCAGGGAAATCTGATCAAATGCCCAGACACCAGCAGAAAATAATGGATGACGCTCGGAAAATTGAAGATATGGCCCAGTCAAAGGAACAAACCAATAGTTCAAATGAGATACAGGAGCTGAGACAACTAATGCTGAATATACGAACAGAAATGGAAAAACTCTTCAAAAACCAAATCAATAAATTGAGGGAGGACATGAAGAAGACATGGGCTGAACAAAAAGAAGAAATAGAAAATCTGAAAAAACAAATCACAGAACTTATGGGAGTGAAGGACAAAGAAGAAAAAATGGAAAAAACAATGGATACCTACAATGGTAGATCTAAAGAGACAGAAGCTACAATTAGTGAACTGGAGGATGGAACATCTGAATTCCAAAAAGAAACAGAAACTATAGGGAAAAGAATGGAAAAACTTGAGCAGGGGATCAGGGAACTGAATGACAATATGAAGCGCACAAATATACGTGTTGTGGGTGTCCCAGAAGGAGAAGAGAAGGGAAAAGGAGGAGAAAAAGTAATGGAAGAAATTATCACTGAAAATTTCCCAACTCTTATGAAAGACCTAAATTTGCAGATCCAAGAAGTGCAGCGCACCCCAAAGAGAATAGATCCAAATAGGTGTTCTCCAAGACACTTACTAGTTA
Organism: Tamandua tetradactyla; assembly: GCF_023851605.1. Taxonomy (NCBI): domain Eukaryota; kingdom Metazoa; phylum Chordata; class Mammalia; order Pilosa; family Myrmecophagidae; genus Tamandua; species Tamandua tetradactyla. Next base: position 60,040,874 of record NC_135327.1, on the reverse strand, counting down.
GAATGTCAGAGGTCAAAGAGAAAGAGAGGATCTTGAAAGCAGCAAGAGAAAAACAATCAGTCACATACAAGGGAAACCCAATAAGACTATGTGTAGATTTCTCAGCAGAAACCATGGAAGCTAGAAGACAGTGGGATGATATATTTAAATTACTAAAAGAGAAAAACTGCCAACCAAGACTCCTATATCCAGCAAAATTGTCCTTCAAAAATGAAGGAGAAATTAAAACATTTATAGACAAAAAGTCACTGAGAGAATTTGTGACCAAGAGACCAGCTCTGCAAGAAATACTAAAGGGAGCACTAGAGTCAGATACGAAAAGACAGAAGAGAGAGGTATGGAGTAAAGTGTAGAAAGAAGGAAAATCAGATATGATATATATAATACAAAAGCCAAAATGGTAGAGGAAAATATTATCCAAACAGTAATAATACTAAAAGTTAATGGACTGAATTTCCCAATCAAAAGACATAGAATGGCAGAATGGATTACGACCCAGCAATACCACTGCTAGGTATCTACTCAAGGGACTTAAGGGCAAAGACACAGACGGACATTTGCACACCAGTGTTTATAGCAGCATTATCTACAATTGCAAAGAGATGGAAACAGCCAACATGTTCATCAACAGACGAGTGGCTAAACAAACTGTGGCGTATACCTACGATGGAATATTATGCAGCTTTAAGACAGACTAAACTTATGAAGCATGTAATAACATGGATGGACCTAGAGAACATTATGCTGAGTGAGTCTAGCCCAAAACTAAAGGACAAATACTGTAAGGTCCCACTGATGTGAACCAACATTCGAGAATCAGCTTGGAATATATCATTGGTAACAGAGACCAGCAGGAGTTAGAAACAGGGTAAGATAATGGGTAATTGGAGCTGAAGGGATACAGACTGTGCAACAGGACTAGATACAAAAACTCAAAAATGGACAGCACAATAATACCTAAGTGTAATGTAACTAGGTTGGAACACTGAATGAAGCTGCACCTGAAATATGGTTTTTGTTTGTTTGTTTGTGTGTTTGTATCTTTTGTTTTTGTTTTTTTTCTTTTTCCTTTTTATATATATATATATTAGTAGTATTATTATTTTAATTCTCTTCTCTATATTAACATTCTATATCTTTTTCTGCTGTTTTGCTAGTTCTTTTCCTAAATCGATGCAAATGTACTAAGAAATGATGATCATACATCTATGTGATGATACTAAGACTTACTGAGTGCATTTGTAGAATGGAATGATTTCTAAATGTTGTGTTAATTTCTTTTTTTTGATTAATAAAAAAATTAAAAAAAAAAAAAAACAAAAAACTCAGTGAGTGGAAAAGTATTTGCAAAGCCCCCTTCAGGGAATGGTGAGAGTGGGGAGAAATTCAACTTCCCCAAGTTGAATTCTTGATATTCTCACAAGCAGTGTGGACAACCAAAGCTATAGGCTGAGCCCTCAGTCTTGGGGTTTGTTCATATGAAACTTAACCCCACAAAGGATAGGACAAGTCTACTTAAAATTTAGGCCTAAGAGTCACCCCCAAGAGAGCCTCTTTTGTTGCTCAAATGTGGCCTCTCTCTCCAGCCAACACAACAAGCAATCTCACCACCCTCCCCGTCTACGTGGGACATGACTCCCAGGGCTGTGGACCTTCCTGGTAACATGGGAGAAATCCTAGAATGAGCTGAGATTCAGCATCAAGGGATTGAGAAAAACCCTAGAATGAGCTGAGACTTAGCATCAAAGGACTGAGAAAACCTTCTCGACCAAAAGGGGGAATAGAGAAATGAGACAAAGTGGCAATGGCTGAGAGATTCCAAACAGAGTCGAGAGGTTATCCTGGAGGTTATTATTAGGCATTAAGTAGATATCACCTTTTTAGTTAAGGTGTAATGGAGAGGCTGGAGGGAACTGCCTGAAAATGCAGAACTGTGTTCCAGTAGCCATGTTTCTTGAGGATGACTGAATAATGACATAGCTTTCACAATGTGACTGTGTGATTGTGCAAACCTCGTATCTGATGCTCCTTTTATCTACCTTGTCAACAAACGAGTAGAACATGTGGAATAAAAATAAATAATAGGGGGAACAAATGCTAAAATAAATTTAGTTTTAAATGCTAGTGATCAATGAAAGCGAGAGGTATGGGGTATGGTAGGTATAATCTTTTTTTTTCTTTTCTGTTTTCTTTTATTTCTTTCTCTGTTGTCTTTTTATTTCTTTTTCTGAATTAATGCAAATGTTCTAAGAAATGATGAATATGCAACTAAGTGATGATATTGTGAATTACTGATTATGTTAATGTTTTATTTGGTTTGTTAATTTTTTTAATTAATAAATTCAAAAACTCAGTGAAAAAAAAAAAAAAGGAGTGCAGTGCTGGTCCATGTGACAATGTGGATGAAACTTGGAGATGCCATGTCGAATGAAACAAGCCAGACACAAAAGAACAAATACTGTGTGATCCACGGACATGAAATACTTAGAATAAGCAAATTCATAGCACTGGGAGGCAGAAGAGGGGTTGCCGGGAGTGGCGGGCGGAGCTGGGAGTTACTGCTAAGTGAGTTTAACTCAGCTTGGGATGGTAAAAAGTGTGGATATAGATGGCAGCGAAAGTTACACAGGCTTATCAACTTAATGACAAAGAAATGCCCACTTTAAATGGTTAAAATTATTTTTCTGTTTGTATATTTTACCACTGTTAAACATTTTTTTAAGTTCTTTTTAGAGTTCTTACCTGCCATGCCAGAGACCCAGGTTCAGTTCCCGGTGCCTGCCCATGAAAAAAACAAAAGCATTTGTAGTAGGTGACCTTTTGCATAGTAAAGAAGAAGTAAAAAAAAACACCCACGATCAGATACCACTTTATACCACCAAAATAGCTATTATTAAAATAAATAATTAAATAACAGAAAATGGCAGTATTGGGAAGGGTGTGGGGTTGAGGAATGGTGCAGCCACTGTGGAAACTGCTTGGCAGTTCCCCAGAAAGTAAGTGTAGAATTGCCATACGACCCAGCAATGCCTCTCCCAGGTATGCACCCAAAAGGATTGGGCCAGGGACGCGGACAGGTGCCTGTGCACCAGCACTCGTAGTGGAGTTATTCACAATTGCCAAATGGTGGCAGCCACCAGCATTGGGTGGGTGGTCAACAGATGAGTGGACAAACGAGATGTAGCCCAGCCACACAATGGACCGTTATTCAGCTGTAAAAGGGCTGCAGCGCTGGCCCACACTGATGTGGATAAACCTTGAAGACATATTGAGTGAAATAAGCCAGCTAATATTATATGACCTTACTTACATGGAATAACTAGACTACGAAAGCTCCTAGAGACAGAAAGTAGATCCCAGGTTAGCAGGGAAGTTAACCGTTAATGGTGCAGAGTTTCTTTTTGGAGTGGTTGAAAAGTTTAGTGAAGGATGGTGGTGATGGCAGCATAGCATTGGGTGTGATTAACACCAGTGAATTGTGCGCTAGAAAGTGGGTACCATGGGAAATTTTAGGTTGTGTGTACATTACCAGAATACAAAAAAATTTTAAGAAAAACTTGTAGAACTGGACCCTGATGGAAGCTAGGAACTATAATTAATAACATAATTATGATAATTTGGATTCATCAATTGTAACAAAGGTACCACACTGAGGCAAAATGTTGATGCCAGAAAACTGTGGGAAGCCGCATTTGTGATCTCTCTATTTTCTGCTTGACTCTTCTGTAAACTTACAACTGCTCAGTGAAAAAGAAGGTTTTTAAGTCTAACTCAGCGTCTTCTGGAACCAATCTCCTGTCCTGGGCCACAGGGGGCAGTGGGGAGGAGGCAGAGCCCTTTCAGCCTGGACTCAATACTTGAGTAGGGGTGAGACAGAAAATGCACAAGGTGAAATATGGAGAAACCAGAACTCCCGTGCAAAGGCCCTGTGGTGGTGGTGCTGGGGGAAACGAAGACAGGGTCAGGGGCGCAGGCCATGGGGTCCCCATTGACCCTGGGAGGCCCGTGGCTTTCTCTTAGGTGGGCTGCTGGGGGGGGAAGCTACAGGAGGCAAGGACCCCCTTGCTTCTCATGGAGGACACAGAGGACCTGTACTCCATGCAAGGTGACGGTGCCCTCCACTGTCTCCCCTCACTGGTCACCAACAAGTGTCACAGAGGGAATTAAGGGGCGCCCTGGGGGTGGATGGGTCTGGCAGACACTGAGCCCTCGCTACTCCGTGAATGTCTGAGGACTCATTTAGACGCATATGACACATCTAAATCTGTACCTCTACTGCACCCCGAGAGGCAGGCACTGCCCCTCGATGCCCTAGGAGTCTCCAAGGAAGCTGCTCCGAGAAGCAGCATCGGAGGGCAGAGCCAAAGGTCTACCCCCTGGTCCGTGGGCTTACTCACCCGCCCCCTCTACCCTGCTTTGTCCAGCTCAGCCCGGGCTGGTGGGGAGGACACGATACTTACAAGCTCCCATTTCCCCAGTCTTCCTAGGCTCCTGGAGAAGCAGGGAAGTTGGTTTCTGGTCTGACACCCCTGCCCCATAAATGTTGAGTTTTGGGGTGTGGGAGACCAGGTGCATCTGCTCCTACCTGCTCCCACCCAGGCCCCCAGACTCCTGGGCTTCGAGCTCCAGGGATACCACTGTCCCCTCAGCCCAAGCCTTCTGGGTGACACCAAGGTCCATGCCTGCAGCCCCGCCAGCTGCTGGGGCTCTGTCCAGCATGGGGTCCTGGGGTCTCCACAGGCCAGAGCCAGCCCGTGCATGTCAGACACGATGAGAAGCTCCCTCCCAGTCAGCTATAGGAGCCAGGCCAGCCAGGATCCCCCCGGCTCAGAGAACCCCAGAACCCCACTCACTGGTGGGGTGGCCTTGGCCAGGCCCATGGTCTCTCAGACCCCTCAGTGTCTTTCTCTGAGAGTAAGGGGAACGAGCACTTGTCCCTGTGTGCAGTGAGTAGCAAGAGAGTCACGTGAGAAATCCAAGCATGCAGCTCTTGGCACGTGCCAGGTAAACGGCGGAGCCTGATCACGGCTGTGTTGATGTGGTCCTGACATCCTCCAGACGCCACTCCAAGCGAAAGGATGACGAGGCGTGGGAGAGGAAGGCCCTGCTCCTGAGAAAAACAATGGCCACAGCTGCTGCCCAAGGCCACCAAGGGCCAGGCACCATGGGCTCCGCAGGCAGAACCGGGCAGCATGGTCTCAGGACCCTCACTCCCACCTCGTCCCTCCACTCCACCTCCCACCCCGGGTTCTGACCACAGCCATTGCCATTCCATGTGTCCCCCAAGAGCACCAAGGCCCTTCTTTTTTTTTTTTTTTTTTTTAACCAAGGCCCTTCTACACAGGCCCTGCTGTTCCCTGTGGACCGGGCATTCCTCAGACCAGGCTCGGACCAGCCTTCTTGGGGTGAAGGGGCCTCCGACCTCCGGGTCCTGGGTCGTGGGTGTCTTTGTCCCCTCGCTCTGCCAGGACCTCCTTCTCCCGTGTGTCTGTGCCCCCCTGCAGTGCCGTCTTGGCCTCTGCAGCCTCCAGCTGCAGCGTGGCAGGGGTCAGGGCGTGTGGCAGACAAGTGAGCGGACAGGTGCATGGCGCCTGACCCGCAGGCTGGTGGCCACCAGGGATGCCGCTCCCAGGGCCGCCATGGGGGTTGAGGGGCTGCGTCTCCACACCCAGGCCGGCAGCAGCCGGGCGTCTGCAGGACCCCAGGGCCCCTCCCCAGATGCACTGCAACCGTCCGCACCTGGGAGGCCCCTGGGCACCTTGTCCCTCACCCTGCTGGGGCCAGGGCCCACAGGGAAGGGACGCAGCCGACACGGACCGGCCCCCGGCAGGCCAGATCCCCCGAGCCGACAGCACAGCGCGGCGGGAGCTGCCGTGGAACCCCCGGCCTCTGGAAGGACGGGGTGCAGGGGTTCCTTCTTTCCCTGCCCCTTTTTTCTCTTCAGGACAGCTAGACGCTCATCCGTGCCTTTGATCTCCGTGAGAGCTGCGGCTTCTGCGCGGGGTGGCCACGGCTTGGACAACTGTTTATTAGTTCTAAAATAGTCAAAACGCATGTCAGACATTCCACATGCTGGAAAAATGTTTATGAAGTGTTATCAGCGTTTATGTAGCAACCTAAAATGTCGTGGACCACACAGGCCTCGGCCGCAGACCCAGGGCCACGCCCCCCCTTGGTGAGGGAGGGGCCCCCAGCCCAGCCCCCCACCCGGCCCCTGCCTCCAGGGATGGAGGCCCCCACCTCTTGCTCTAGAGCAAAAAGCCGGTGGCAGGGGCCCTTCCCTCCTGCTGGGAGTCAGTGAAGCTTTGGGGTCTTGCCCCAGGCCGGTCCCCATGTTCTCGTCTCAGGGTGGGCCCCTCTCAGGCTGTCTGACTGCCCCGGTTTTTGACGTGTCCCCCCCACCGTAGTCCAACGAGCTGAGGTTCTCGTGAGGCGGAAGCCCTGATGGGTCTCCTGCGTGCTAGGGCCGAAGTGGATGTCTGCTGGGGATGAGCGTACATTGGAAGGCTGGGGGTCCAGCTGGGGCTCATTCTGCCTCCCGGACTGGCTCGTCAGTGACCATGGGGGCCGACAACACAGCGTCCCTCCCAGCCCTCACCTCTGCAGGTCAGAAAGGTGCAGAGAGACCCCGTGCCATCTGAGACACAGCATTTGTAGCTAACAGGTGCATGGGCCCAGAGATGCTGTTCCCAAAAGATGAGGGCAAAGCAGCCAGGGGAGGGGCGAGGAACGGACATGCAAAGGCCCTGGGGAGAGAACAGTGCCAGCTTGGCCAGAGGGAAGGATGAGAAGGAGAGCAGCAGGGGCAGGGCTGGTGAGGTGAACAGGGGCCAAGCAGGCCTCGCCATTGATCTGGGACAAGACCCTGACTGCAGCATCAAGAAGTGGAGGGGGTGCAGCAGAGTAAGCAACACAGAACCAACCTGCCTATGTGGTGGGGGGCAGCCCTCAAAATCAGGGCATCAATTACAGCAGGGCAGTCTTGGACAATCACCTCACCTCTCCGAGCCTGTTTTCTTATCTTAATAGGGGGACTAACACACACAGGAATAGCCAAAATTAAAAGAACTGACAATAGCAAGTGCTGACAAAGACACAGGGTGACAGAACCCCACACACTGCTGGAGGGAAGGCAAAGGGGTGCAGCCCCCCTGGGAAACAGGACCCACATCCATCAGAACAAGGACCCACGTCCGCACAGAAACCTGCACACAGATGTTTACAGCAGCTCCATACCTAACTGTCAAAATGTGGAAACAACCCAAATGTCCATCACTAAGTGAGGAAGCTCACTTAGTGAGCTGAGATCCAGCCATGCAGCGGATGCCTCCAAACACTAAAACGGAATAAGTGCTTCGCAATGCTCTGACCAGGAGCAGGCATGCACAAAAGATTTCCCACTATTTGGGTCCCTGTAAATGAAATTCTACAAAAGGCAAAATTCATCCAGATAGGCAGAAAGCAGACCCGGATTGTTTCTAAGCATTAACTAGAAAAAGGCATGAGAGAGCCAGCCAGGTGATGGGAACATGGCTCTGCTCCATGGCCCTGCTCCATAGCTGTGCTCTGTGGCTGTGTTACCAGCTGTGTTCCTGGCTGTGCTCCATGGCTGTGCTCTGTGGCTGCACTCCCAGCTATGTTCACGGCCGTGCTCCATGGCTCTGTTCTATGGTATGCTCCCAACTGTGCTCTGCGGCTACACGCCCAGCTGTGCTCCACGGTGGTGTTCCCAACTGTGGCCCATGGCTGTGCTCCTAGCTATGCTCCATGGCTGTGCTCCACGCTGTGCTCACTGAGCAAAATGCATCCAGCTGAAGACTTCAGACTAAATGTGCTATGACAAGAATTGTTTGGCAAGCTCTCTGTCTCAGTAAATGCTCAATGAAAGTTATTATTCAATAAGAGCTCTTCCAACTGCCAAGAAAATGTGTCTCAAACCCAGAGCAAAAGTTTGGAAGGTCCTAAGCCTATGCAAGCCTGTGTCCTGGGAGACTGCCACGGGCATGTCAGGGGCACTTCCCCCTCCAGCCACCCCCCCCCCCCCCGACCAAGCCACAAATAGGCCCCGCATGCTGCATCCACTTGCATACCCCAACGTTGAGCAAAGGTGGGAGAGGGACACCCCGGTCAGGAGAGAAAGCAGGTCCCAGGATCCTCCCACCCCTCACCTGACCATGCTTGTGAGTGCCCACTGCAGTGCTCCCAGGGTGAGCACCCACACTGCAGCTGGCCCAGGGGCTCCAAGCCTGGCCCTGCCGCCCCTGACCGTCCCCTTAATTGCCTCCTTGGCAGCTGATCATTCAAGCTGATCCACAAGATAAAAATGCAAATCCTGGCCCACTATAAATTACCCTCTGACAAGAGCTTGCAGTAGCCAGAAGAATTTCCTTCTGGAAAGAGCTCGCCGGGGTGAAAGCACATCTCCTGAGCATCCCCTTCCCAGCGCCCCCGCAGGAGGCCCCGGTGTCCCTGGGCACGAGCAGCCCCGACTGCCGTGCACCCCTCTCAGCCCCGGGGCTCCCTCTCCCGGCAGGAGCCGAGGGTTCACTGACAGGCTGGCGGGGGGGGGGGGGGGTGTAGTCAAAGCCCTGGGGCCGCTCACCGCCTCCCCACCTGCCCCCAGCCAGGGGCCGAGCTGCGGTGACAGATTCTTGGGTCTCCCTTCCCCTGGCCTCGGGATTCGACTTTTTTTTTTTTAGGTCGTAAAATTCTACTTTTAATATTTTCAACTCTGTTTCTCATAAAACAAAAATATTAGCCTTTCTTTAAAGACACAATACCATTAATGTATCTTTATGATGTGTGCGGGATGTGCTGCGCCTGGGCCGCCAGGGTCTGAGCCCAAGGTCTTACCCGCCGCAGCAGACGCGGTTTTATTACCTGTGACCTGCGCACAGACAGCTCGGCTGAGCTGAAATCCCGCCCGCCCCTCGCCCTTACCCCGTCCTCTCCCCTTGGGGAGCACACCCCCCGCACCCACCCGCCACCCTGCCCGCCAGGCCACCCGGAGCCCTGCCCTCCGCGGCTTCCCCCTTGGGGCTCTCTGCACCCAGAATACCAGCAAGCAGAAAAACTAGTTTTCGGCTTCCCGGAGCCAGGCGAGGAGACCCGGAATGGCTGGCTCGGCTCCTGGCAAGGTCTGGAGGGGACAGCAACGGGGACGCTGCGTTTCCACGGCGGCCGGCCCCTCGCCACCTGTTCCCCACACAGCGCTGCCCTCCTCCCAAGGTGGCCCACCCCGGCCAGCCGCTGGCTCAGGAGTGCACACGTGGCCCAGCCCCGCTACCATCTGGCCCAGCCCCGCACAATTCCACTTCCAGGCGCACCCGGGAGAAATGGGAACGCGCGTCCACGTGAGATGTGTGCGCAGAGCGGCAGCAACACTGTCCACGACAGCCACCGTCGGACAAAAGGGGTTCTGAACGCTCGTCGCGGGGGGGCTGGCACTCAGCCGCGAAGGATGGCGGGCCTAGCGCGCCAGGACGCGAACGGAGCTCAGACCGAGACTGAGTGAAAGGAGCCCGACCCAAAGGGCGCACGTCGTGGGGCGGCCTTCACCCGAGTCTTCGCAACAGGCAGATCCACAGACTCGAAAAGTTGATAGAGGCCACCAAGAGACGCGGGGGGCGGGCAGGGGTCCTTAGCTGTTGGATACAGGAGCTTTCTGTGCGCTGATGGAAAGGTTTAGGACATTTGCACAGTTTGATGGCACTAAACACCATTGAATTGTACACTTGAAAATGGTTCATTGTACTTTATATGAATTTCAGCTCAATTTTAAAATGGGGGAAAAGTGCACACCTTGGTCTGGACACCCCCCCCCCCCCCCCCCAGGAGACAGATCCCCTCCAAGGAGCCCCACCTTGTCCTGGAAAGGAAGCCGCGGCTGTAGAGGTTGGGAACGGGCCACGGCCCCTCCGGCCCATGCACCCACTCTCCTGGGCCCCCCAGCACAGCCACCCCATGCGGGGATCCGACTCCGCAGCTGGCCCTGAGACCAGAACAAACTCTGGGCTTGACCCAGGAGAATTTCAGTTCCAGCCCCTCCGCACGCTTTTTATTTCCAGTTTTAACCTAGGTAGGCGCACACAGTATAGAGAGTAGACCAGCTGCTGGGCTCCCCGGGACGGGCAGAAATCCCCTGCCCCCTTCTGAACCCAGCCGAAATCTCCCACATCCCCGGGCAGCCCCTTCCCTCTTTCGGCAGGACTCTTCTGGCATTTTCCATCCAATCTCTAGTCAACGGACATACGGGAACTTGTCCCGGTTGAAACCTCCGCAGCCCATGGACCCATGTGGGAGGGGAGGGGTTAACTCTTTCACACAGTCCCACCCCCCACCCCAGCCACCCGGTCTTTCCCAAATGCCTCAGGACAACAGACAACGCTCACTCTCACACGTTTTAGACTGAAACTGCGATTCAGAGCCAAGCCCTGAGGTATAACTAACATTTGTTTCCTTTCTTGCAGTTTTTTTAAGACCTGGAGTTAAAGGTTGCCGTTTGTTTCTATTTTCTTATCAGTAGCATGTCACCCTCTCTTTATGTCTCACCCCATCCTGATGGGGTCGCTCTCTGGGGACCCTACTCTGTGCTCTCCTGGCTGAACCCCCCATTTGGTGGGACATGCCTCTTAATTCCAGGGGCTCTCAAACACTGTCCTAAGGCGCCAGGTGTGGAGTTTTGTTCATTTCACTGCCTTGGGCACACAGGACCTTCCCTTTGTGGATGCTGCTGCCCACCAGTTTGGGGAAATTTTCTTATATTATTTCTTCAGATTGGAATCTCTCAGCATCTCCCCATTCATTTGTTCTTTAATAATTTTTTTTATTGAGCACCTACTGTGTGCCAGAAGGCAGGATGCAGCAGTGAATGACATTCTAAAGTTAATCAATCATATCTGTAATAACTTTTTACTTGAAATTTTGAGAACATACACAGTTTTTTTTTTTTTTTTTAGAACCTGGGCAGGCACCGGGAATTGAACCTGGGTCCTCTGCCATGGCAGGCGAGCATTCTTGCCTGCTGAGCCACCGTGGCCCGCCCAACATACACAGTTTTGATAGTTAATCAAATGATACTTAATATATTGTTTAATATTTAGAATTCAAGTATGTCTGATATCTCTATTTATAGATTTTTTCTTTGTTTTAATCTTAAATTAGTTTATGAAACATATTGTACAAATAGGCTTTATGATGATTACTTAGACATATTTTTTAATATGCCTATGGATAAGCTAACTTAGATATCCATTTTAGGTGGTTAAGATTTCCATATGTTAATTGTAAAAAATATTTGTATCTTCGTATTTTCCTGAACTCAGAAAAATATTTAGTAATAAGGTCATTACTATAGCAATGCAGATGTTTGTAAGAACTTTCTACTTGATATTTTGAGAACATACAGTTTTGACAGCTGATCAAATGGTATCTAAGTTAGTGTTTAATACTTAGAATTTAAGAATTTTGCTATATGAATATGTAGATTTTTCCTTGTTGCCATAATTTTAAATTGGTTTATGAAACTTACTGCGCAAACACAGGCTTTACAATATTATGTGGCTACTTTATTTAAATATGCCTGTGGTTAATCTAACTAAGATATCCAATGTTGGTGGTTCTAAGTGTATTGCTTATTTTCTTAAATAAAATTTAAAAAAATAATAAAGTTAATCAATCAGTAAATATCACCACATGACCCATCCCAGGCGGGGCTGCCCCAGTCTGCAGTCAAGGAGGGCTTCCCTGAGGAGGGGTACTTGAGCCAAGGCCTTACGGATAGCCAGGAGTTGGCTGGAGAGGGCTCCAGTCAGGCAGGTATTGGGGGACCCATCGAACAAGGATCAGACCCCAACGCTCTGGCAGGCTCAGGTCAGAGAAGCAGAAGTCCAGCCCAGAGAACCCGTTGGGTGGCAAGTGGAAGGCAGCAAAGGTCACGGAGATAGGACCACCCACCCTGGCCCTGGTATCACGTGTCCCATCTTTAGAGCCACCTGATGGGGTGAGGTGCGGTGGTTTCTTTCCAGACTAGAAGACAGAGGCTTGAAGCTAGAGGGTGGCACCATCAAGTTCTCACTGCCGCAGCCTGCACTGGCCGTTCTCCCACGCTTGCTCCACCCTGGGCTCACGTGAGTGCCTCACTCGCCTCACCCGGGGCCTGTCTTTATTTTTTAATTTTGTATTTTGTTCATCGTGGGTTTTTTTCCTTGGCTTCTATTTTTTAATATTGTATTAAAATATTATTGACAATTTCTTATGAAACTAAACATGCAACTAGCATGTGATCCAACAGCTGAGCTCCTGGGCAGTAATCCCAGCACTCACACAGAGACCTGTGTGGGAAGGTCCACCGCAGCTTTATCTGTGATAGTCAAAAACACAGTGAGCCCATCTGGGCTTCGGTGGGGTGGGGGGGAGTTCTGTCCACACGTGGACATGACAAGAGCAGTAAAAAGGAACAAATTATCATGGCCGCTAGGGAATTATGCTAAGCAAAATATTCCATCCCAAAAGGTCACATACCGAATGATCCCATTTGTAACCTGTTTGCAGAATGACACATTTTAGAAATGGACAATAGGTTAATGGGTGCCGGGGCTTAGCCACAGGGACAGGGGGTGGCTGTGGTTACAGTACCGGACCTACGAGCCCATGCAGGTGATAAAACTGCACAGAACTGAGTACACCCACAGGTGAGCACCAGCCAAATGGGAATCTGAGTAAGGTCAGTGGATTGTGTCAATGTGAGATTTTACTACAGTTTCGCAAGATGTTACGGCAGGTGAGATTTTGTGCAAAGGACACAGGAGCACACTCTCTCTTTATTTCCTGCAACTGCACTTGAATCTGCAGTTGTCTCAATAAGAATTTCAGCTGAATAAAAACATATATTATTTCTTCCGCTTACTGAGATTTTTGGTGCCTCTGCAAACATTTCACCTGAGATGAGGGCCTCACCTGCCTACCCTAATCCCAGCCCTGCTGGACTCCCGAGCCACACCAGCCCCTGCCCTCCTCTGGCCAGCAGCCTCACTCTCCCTGCCATACCTGTGTCCCGGCGGCCTGGGCGGGCTACTTTGCCTCAGTCTCCCTCATGGCCCATTAGGCACTTGTCTCAGAAGGCCCGGCTAACTGCAGAGAGCATGCAACATGAGTCTGCCTGGCAAGTCCACTTCCCTTGTCTTTCAGCAAGTCAGCTGCACTCTATACAAGGAGGCTGGGCTGCGAGCACTGCACGAGGCGAGCATAGAGCAAACTGCAGAGATGGAAGCAGCCAGAGCATCTGTGAGTGGGGACTGCTAAATAAAGAGGAGGTTTTCATCTAGAGGGGTGCCATGCAGTGGCGTCTAAAAGAGAATGAAGATGAAGATGGCAGAGTGGGAAGCTCCAGGGCCAGGCCCTCCACCAGCATGACCATGGGCACATCAGCAACTGTCCAGATCAAGAGCTTTGAAGCCTGGGTCTGGTGGAGCACTCCACAGCATCCAGGGAAGAGCTGGCGGAAGAGGCCGGAGCAAAGATAGTTTGGAAAAGCCACAAATTGACAGCTCTGGCCCTCAACAACAGCTACAAAAACTAGCCATGCCAGAGGAGCAGGAGAACCAGATGTCCAAAGCTATAAAACATAATACTCAGAACGTCCAGTTCTCAACAAATTACAAAACACACCAAGAAATAGGAAAGTATGGACATTCTCAGGATTAAAAAAAAAAAAAAATGCTTGAAAATATCCCTGAGGAAGCCCATATATTGGAACTATTAGTCAAACACTTTAAATCAACGGTATTAAATATATTCAATGAGCTAAAGGAAATCATAGACCAAGAACTAAAAGAAATTAGCAAACATTTTCTGAGCAAAATAGAGAAGTTATAAAAAGGAACCAAACAGAAGTTTTGAGCTGCTAAGTAGAGTAACTGGAATGAAAAACTGATTAGAAAGATTCACTAACAGATTTGAACAGGCAGAAGAAAGAATAAGTGCATTTGAATAAGACAATTGAAATTATCCAGTGTGAGGAGCAGAAGGAGAAAATAACAAAGAGAAATGATAGAGCCTGTGCGGCACCATCCAGCTCACCAACACACACGTCATTGCAGTCCCAGAAGGACAAGAGAGAGAGAGAGAAAGGGGCAAGAAGGTATTGGAAGAAATAGTGGCTGAAAATTTCCTAAATCTGGTGAAAGACATGACTCCACACATCCAGGAAGCCAGCAAGCTCCAAGACTCTAGGGGAGCTACACCAGTACACACTAGAGCTAAATTCTTCAAATCCAAAGGCAAAGAGAGGCTTTTGATAGAGAGAAGTGACTTGTCATGCAAGTGAACTTGTCATGAGAAACCAAGAGGACAAAAGACAGTGGAGTGGCAGATTGAAAGTCCTTAGAAAACAAAAGTGTCAACTAAGAATTCTATGTGTGGCAAAATTACCTTTCAAAAATGAAGGATAAATTAAGAAATTTACAGGTAAACAAAAGCTGATAGAGTTCATTCCCAGAAGACCTGCCCTATATGACATACTGAAGGGAGTCCTTCAGGCTGAAATAAAAGGATGCTGGAACATTACTCAAAGCTATAAGAGAAATAAGGAACATGGATAAAGTAACTGCAGAGGTAAACATAAAATCCTTTATTATTGCACTTTTGGTTTGTAACTGCTCCCCCCTCCTTCCATGTGATTTAGGAAAATGTGTAAAGCAACCACTAAAATCTATGTTACTGGGCATACAATGTATAAAGACATAATCTGAGATGTTAACAGCGTAAAGGGGGAGGGAGGAGATATACGGGAGAGCTTGTAAACTGCTGAAACTAAGCTGGTAGTAGTCCAACTAGGTTATCATTAGTTTAAGATGTTAATTGTAATTATAAAGGTAACCACTAAGAAAACAACTGAAAACTGTAGAGAAAAGGAAAGACGGGAGTCAAAATGGGGGACCACAAAGAAGCAACTAAATATTTCATTAAAGCATGCATGGGACATACAGAAAACAAACAGCTGCGAGGCAGAAGTCAGTCCTTCCTTCCTTGTTATGGCACTGGAGCAGACTTCCCTTCTGCTCAGAGCCAGGCAGAGATCAGGAAATCAGAGCCAAAGGTCTGAGGATCTATATACCGTCTGTATGAGACTCACTTTTGGTACGAAGACACAAATAGTTTGAAAGCAAAAGGGTAGAAAAGATAGTCCCTGCAAGCAGTACTCAAAAGACAGGCAGGGCAGCTGCATCATTGTCAGGCAAAATAGGTATTTGGTCAAAAGGAGTTTAAAACCAAAAAAGGATATTATAATTGATATAAAATTCAATCCAGCAAGAAGTTATAATGGCTATAAACATATATGCATCTCACAACAGAGCCCCAAAATATAGAAGCAGAAATTGACAGCATTGAAAGGAAAAACATTACTAGGTGGAGACTTCAAAAACACCACTTTTGATAATTGATTAAAAATGAAACAAAAAAATTGGCGCCGGCCCTGCAGAGTCAGCCAGCCAGCCTGGCTCCCCTCCTCGGCCCCCATGGGCTGGCGGGCTGCCCTGAAGAGGCGGGGAGGGGAGGGGAGGGGAGGGGAGGACTGGGCCGGCGGGCGGGCAGGCCACCACGCCGGACCTCTGCGCTGCCCCCAGCTGCACGGGGAAGAGCACGCAGTCCCACCTGGCCTTCTTCAGGTTCCCGCGGGGCCCGACCAGATGCCAGAAGTGGGTGGAGAATTGAAGGAGAGCAGACTTGGCAGATAAAACACCCGATCAGCTAAATAAACGTTATCGGTTAGGTGCCAAACACTTTGAGACCTCTGTGATCTGTAGAACTATATATTATGCAGAGGCATCAGAAAACTAAAGAATGATTGGGTTATTTTATTTCTCAAAATTAATTGAAGCAGATACTTGTGGAGTCATCAGGAGAGTCCTTATAGACAGTTCTTCGAGATAATGCTATGCCAACAATATCTGATCTTACCAGGCATTTGAACAATCCACATTGTAGACACAGGAAACCGATAAAAGAATTGCATAAAGATGAAATCAGGAGACTGAAATGGAAAAAAAAGTTGATGAAACTTCTGAACAGGAACAAAAACATAAAGAAACAACAGCAATGCTCAGAACCCAAATGCAGGAGAAGGAGGTAAAGAACAGGATGAAAATATTTTACCTTTAACCCTCGAAGAGAAGGAAAACAAAGAATACCTAAAATCTTTATTTGAAATTTTGATTCTTACGGGAAAACAGAACACACCTCTGGATGGCCATGAGGTCGATGAACCTCCCGAAGTCTCTTCACTCCTGGTAACTTCCAAGCACTGCTGGAGAGCCGAGTAAATTCCGGGGAGGAGGGTCTGAGAAAGCGCTTGAGACAACAGCAGTTAACACATTGTTCTGTTCAAAAACACAGCAGAAGCAGATGCTGGAGACACGCGGGAGCTGCATTCGGGAAGGAGCTCCCAGGGAAGTGAGAGACTCACATTTCTTTCCAACGATCACTGATGATGCGGTAGACAGAGCAGGGGAAGAGCACCTGCCTGTGCTGGTGAGGTCTGCGGATGAATCTCATAACCTGAGAGAGGAATTTATGGGATTCCTCCTTATGAAGCAGATGCAGAAATTTGGGCTGTGAAATTTCACACAACAATAACTGAGAAATGGGGACTAAACATGGAATACTGTCGTGAACAGGCTTACATTGTGTCCAGGGGATTTTCTTCCAAAATGAAAGTTGTTGCCTCCGGACTTCTAGAGAAATATCCCCAAGCTGTCTACACACTCTGCCCTTCCTGTGCCTTAAATATGGGGTTAGTAAAATCAGTGCCTGTTACGGGACTGTTGCGTTGGGAACAATTGAGGAAGTTTCTTCTTTTTTCCATCAATCACCGCAACTACTTTTAGAACTTGACAATGTAATTTCGGTCCTTTTTCAGAGCAGTTGCGAAAGGGGTAATGAACTGAAGGAAATTTGCCATTCTCAATGGACAAGCAGGCATGATGCTTTTGAAATTTCAGTGGAACTCCTGCAAGTGCTTGTTTTGTATTTAGATGGAATAAATAGTGACACAAATATTAGCTGGAATAACTGTATGGCTGGCCGAGCATTTGTACTCTGTCGTGCACTAACAGATTTTGATTTCATTGTTACCGTTGTTGTTCTTAAGAATGTCCTGTATTTTACAAGAGCCTTTGGGAAAAATCTCCAGGGGCAAAACCTCTGATGTCTCCTTTGCAGCTAGCAGCTTGACTGCAGTGCTGCATTCACTAAATTAAGTGATGGAAAATATTGAAGTTTATCATGAATTTTGGTTTGAGGAAGCCACAGATTTGGCAATCAAACTTGATATTCATATGAAACTTCCTGGTAAATTCCACAGAGCTCAGCAAGCTAACTTGGAATTTCAGTTCATCTTGGAGAGTTACTGTAAGGAAACCCTAAGTGTTCCACCAGTGGAGCACAGTATTCAGGAACTTAAAGATATATTTTCAGAACAGCACTTCAAAGCTTTTAAATGCTTCTGTCTGGTACCCTCTGTCATGGGACAGCTCAAGTTCAATAGTCAGAGGAACACCATGCTGACATGTACAGAAGTGACTTACCCAATCCTGACACACTCTCAGGCGAGCTGCATTGTTGGAGAATCAAGTGGAAACACAGAGGAAAAGATACAGAGCTTCCATCCACCATTTATGAAGCCCTCCATCTGCCTGACATCAAATTTTGTCCTAATGTTTATGCTTTGTTGAAGGTCTTACGTATTCTTCCTGTGATGAAGGTTGAGAATGAACGCTATGAAAATGGACGAAAGCGTCTCAAAGCATACCTGAGGAACACTTCGACAGACCCAAGGTCAAGTAACTTGGCTTTGCTTAACATAAATTTTGATACAAAACATGATTTGGATTTGATGGTGGACACATATATCAAAATCTATACAACTAAGTTAGAGCTTCCTACAAGTAATTCAGAAACACTGAAAATACTTAAAAGACTTTTAAAGTACGTTTTCATCTTACATTTGGACATCTTACATCTTATGTGTGAGATGTATGTAAGCTGCTTAATCACTGACTGTTTTTGCCTATAGGTCTCCCATTGAATACATTAGTCATTAATAATCTACCTATCTAAAGGGCTCCTGTTTGAACTCTCATGCTTTGAAGACACATCTATTCTTCTAGAAGATAGCATTGAAAGTACCACGCTTCATTTTTGCGTGATCTTTGTTAGTGGCACTCTGAAATTACTTTAATTAAGTCATTTGAGACATAACATTAATTATCACTGTGGATCCAATTGTCAGTTCACTTATCAGCACTTGGAAGAAATAAATAATATATTAAATACCATTTGATTAACTATCAAAACTGTATATGTTCTCAAAATATCAAGTAAAAAGTTATTACAAATATGATTGATTAACTTTAGAATGTCATTCACTGCTGCATCCTGCCTTCTGGCACACAGTAGGTGCTCAATAAAAAAAAAATTATTAAAGAACGAATGAATGGGGAGATCCTAAGGGATTCCAATCTGAAGAAGTAATATAAGAAAATTTCCCCAAACTGGAGGGCGGCAGCATCCACAAAGGGAAGGTCCTGTGTGCCCAGGGCAGTGAAATGAACAAAACTCCACATCTGGTGCCTTAGGACAGTGTTTGAGAGCCCCTGGAATTAAGAGGCATGTCCCACCAAATGGGGGGTTCAGCCAGGAGAGCACAGAGTAGGGTCCCCAGAGAGCGACCCCATCAGGATGGGGTGTGGAAGAAAGGGATGCATTTTGTAAAATATTAAAATGAGGCTCACAACTGACCTTTAACTAGTAGGACTTTTAAGTATGTTGTTAAGAATTTGAATTGGACAGTTAAGGGAATTATCAGAGAGGGGGAGAAGCTGAGCTCGCCAAGCAAAGATTACCGTGTAGATTTTGTCTTCATCAAATGAACCTAAAGGAACAAGTTACAGTTAAAGTTTGAATGCCTTTTTCCACATCTGGTTGTTGCTGTTTACATTCCTTTGTTGAGCCTCCACCTTCATAAGCTTTTTAGCAGGTATGTGTTGAACACTTCTGTTTTGTGGTCAAGACAGAATGAGAAGCCATGAATACTGATAGCTGATTTGTCTGTTCTCCTCTATCTCCATGACTATATCTACTGCCTCACCTTGATTTATAAGCGAAACCTGGGGAGCCTACAAAAATAAGTGTTTTGGGGCGGGCCGCGGTGGCTCAGCGGGCAAAGTGCTTGCCTGCTATGCCGGAGGACCTCGGTTCGATTCCCGGCCCCAGCCCATGTAACAAAAACGGAGAAACAGAATACAATAAAACAAGAAAATGTTTAAAAATGTTTCCCTTTCTTCCTTCCTTCCTTCCTTCTATCCTTCCTTCCTTCTCTCTGTCTTTCCTTTAAAAAAAAAAAAAAAAAAAAAAAAAAAAAAAAAAGTGTTTTGTGGCCTATCTAGGAATAACACAGAAAATATTGCTGTTATTTTTGGTGAAGAAAATCAATTTTGTACAGTTTATTTCAATCTAAATTAAATGTGAATTTTGTTTTTAAAAAAACTGAACCAAAGATCAATAGAGAAACAAAGCATTTCAGCAACACTATTAACCAGTTAGACCTAATGGTCATTTCTAAAACATTCCATCCAACAACAGCAGAATACACATTCTTCTCAGGTGCACATGGAACATTTTCCAGGATAGACCGCATGTTAGGTCACAAGTGAAATTATAATAATTTTTAAAATATTGAAATCATACCACGTACATTCTCAGACTATACTGAATAAAGGTAGAAATCAGTAACAGAAAGGAAAACTCAAAATTTACGATTGTGTGGAAATTAAACAACACACTATTACACAATCAATAAGTCAAAGAAGAAATTACAAGGGAAATTAGGAAATATGTTGAGACAAACACAAATACAATATACCAAAACTTACAGGATGTAGTGAAGGCAGTGTCCAGAGGGAAATTTCTAGCTCTAACCATTTACATTTAAAAAAAGAAGAAAGAGCACAAATCAATAACCTGACTTCGCACCTAAAGAAACTGTAACAAGATGAGCAAACTAAACCCAAAGATGGTAGAAGGAAGGAAAGAGTAAAAATTAGAGAAGAGATAAGTGTAACAGAGAATAGAAAAACAATATAGAGAATCAACAAAACTAAAAGTTGATTTTTTGAAGGATCAATAAAATCAAGAAAGCTTTAGCCAGACTGTTCTAGTTTGCTAGCTGCCGGAATGCAACACACCAGAGACAGATTGACTTTTAATAAAAGGGGATTTATTTCATTAGTTCTTCAGAGAAAAGGCAGCTAACTTTCCACTGAGGTTCTTTCTTATGTGGGGAAGGCACAGGGCGATCTCTGCTGGCCTCTCCAGGCCTCTGGGCTCCAGCAACTTTCCCCAGGGTGATTTCTTTCTGCATCTCCAAAAGCCTGGGCTGAGCTGCGAGTGCTGAGATGAGGTATGCTGAGCAACTTGGGCTGTGCTACATTGAGCTCTCTCATTTAAGCATCAGCCAATAGTGTCAAACATCATTCATCACAGCAGGCACGCCTCCTAGCCAACTGTGGGTGTAATCAGCAACAGATGAGGTTCATGTACCATTGGCTCATGTCCACAGCAACAGAACTAGGTGCCTTCACCTGGCCAAGTTGACAACTGAATAGAACTAGCCACACAGACTAACAAAGAAAAAGAGAGGGGGACACAAATAATTAAAATCAGTAATTGCCTTACTGAAATTAAAAGGATTATAGAAGGAGGCTATGAATTCTATATGCGAACAAGTAGGGAAACCTGGATGAAATGGACAAATTTCTTGAAACATACGAATTAACTAGTCTGAAGCAAGAAGAAATAGAAAATCTCAACAGACCTATAACAAGAGATTGAATCAGTAATTTAAAACTACCCAAGAAAAAAAAGTGCAGAACTGGATAGCTTCACTACTGAACTCCACTAAACATTTAAAGAAGACTTAGCACAAATCCTTTTCAAATTCTTCCAAAAGATGGAAAAGAAGGGAACACTTTGGCCAGCATCACCCTGCTTCCAAAGCCAGATAAAGATGGCACAAGAAAAGAAAATTAAAGACCAGCATCATTGATGAATATGATGCAAAAGTCCTCAACAAACCAAATACAACAGTATATTAAAATAATCCTGTGCCATGACCAAGTGGGATTTATTCCAAGAACGTAAGGATGGCTCATCGCAAAAACATCAATCAACATAATACACCACGTTAGTAGAATGAAGGGGAAAATTACGCAATCACCACAATTGATGCAGAAAAGGCATTTGACAAAATCCAATATCCTTTCATGATAAAAAAAAAAAAAAAACCTCAGGAAACTAGGAATAGAAGGGAAAATTCTCAACACAAAAAGGACGTTTATGAAAAACCCGCAATGAATATCATACTCAATGGTGAAGGACAAAAAACTCTCCCCATAAGATCACAGAGGCTTTTGAACAAGGAACCCGAATCCATTCAATGGAAAGAATAGTCCCTTCAACAAACGGTGCTGGGACAGTTGGACATCACGTGTGAAAGAATGAATGTGGACCCTTATATCTCACCAGATACAAAAACTAACCCAAAATGGGCCAACGACCTAAGAGCTGATACTATAAAACTCTGACAAGAAAACATAGGAAAATATCTTTAGGACCTTGTAGGGAGCAATGGATTTCTAGATTTTACAAGAAAAGCACAAGCAACAAAAGAAAAGGTAGAGAAAGGAAAACTCCAGACCAATCTCCCTAATGAACATAGATGCAAAAATTCTTAACAAAATGCTAGCAAATCAAATCCAACACCACACTGAAAGAATTATACATAATAACCATGTGGGGTATATTCCAGGAATACAAGAGTGGGTCAGCATAAGAAAATCAACTAATATAATACAACAAATCGAGAGGGGAAAAATCACATGATCATATCGATTGATGCTGAAAAAGCATTCAACAAAATCCAGCATCCTTTCCTGTTAAAAACATCTGAAAAGATAAGAATTGAAGGAAACTTTATCAATATCAAAAAGGGCATATATGAAAAATTCATAGTCAGCATCATACTTAATGGTGAGAAATTGAAAGCATTCCCCCTAAGATCAGGAATAAATCAAGGATGCCCATTGTCACCACTGTTATTCAACATTGTCCTAGAAGTCCTAGCTGGAGCGATTAGACAGGAGAAAGAAATAAAAGGCATATAAATAGGAAATGAAGAAGTAAAACATTCATTATTTGCAGATGACATGATCCTATACCCAGAAAACCCTGAGAAATCTACAGCAAAGCTATTTGAGTTAATAAACAAATTCAGCAAAGTGGTAGGATATAGGATTAATGTACAAAAATCAATAATGTTTCTATACACAAGCAATGCCCTATCTGAGGTGACAATTAAGGAAAAAATTCCACTCAGAAAGCAATCAGAAGGATCAAGTATCTAGGAATAAGCCTCATCAGGAGTGTCAAGGACTTATACACTGAAAATTACCAAAAAAATTGCTAAAATAAATGAAAAATGACCTAAATAGGTGGAAAGACATTTGGTGCTCAAGGATGGGAAGGTTGAATGTCATCAAGATGTCAGTTCTACCCAAACTGATCTACAGATTCAAGGCAATACCAGTCAAAATCCCAATAACCTACTTTGAAGACTTGGAAAAGCTGATTATCAAATTTATATAGAAGGTGGAGGTTGCTCTTACGTAAGCTTCAGCTAGACATTGCTACCTATCATAACCTGCCAAACCCCAACCAGGACCATTCCAGCCAATCCTAAAGAACACCTAGGGCAATATATAAGATTCCACAAGGGTTCCATGCACTAGAGTAATTTTCCCAGAAACCTACAACCTCCAGAAGAGTCCCTGGACCAGATAAGTCCTGAAACTTAGAGGGCTCAGCCTCTACAGAACATGAGACAGTTCTATCTCCCTACCCCATATTAGTGACAGCCCCTTCCAACATGAAAAAGTTAAAATGGCCATAACCCAAACACCCCTAAAGAAAGGGATGGAAAAATCAAAGGTGATGGTGGAGTTATACAGAGAAGATAGTATTTAACAAATGAGTATGGATGCTGAATCATTAAATTGATATTTCCTTTAGTCTCCAGTATTTTAGAGCAGCTAGAAGTAAAAACCTAAAATTGTGGAATTGAAACCCATGTCAAACTCTGAAATATGTTCTACAACTAGTTGTGGTGCTATGCTTTGAAATATATTGCTTTTTTGTATATATGTTATTTTTCACAAAAAAAAAGAAGAAAGAAAGTCGATTGTGATGATAAAATATTTAAGCCTTCTAGCCTCCTATATTCTGGAGCAACTAGAATAAAAAAATCTGAGAGGATCGTATGGTAGCCCACGACAAACTCTGGGATCTGTCCTGTAACTACCTGTTGAAGAGAGCTTTGAAAACTATTGCTTTTTTGTTTCTTTGCTTTGTATGTATGTTATACTATACAATAAAAAAGTTAAAAAAAATTATATAGGAGGAAAAGAGACCCAGAATAGTTAAAGATATCCTACAAAAGAAGAATGAAGTGGGTAGGCTATCACTTCCAGACTTTAAAGCTTATTATAAAGCCACAGTGGTCATAACAGCATGGTACTAGCACACAGATAGAAGGATCAACCAATGGAATAGAATCAAGAGTGCAGAAATAGGCCACCAAATTTATGGACATTTGATCTTCGGTAAGGCTCCCAAATCCACTGAAGTGAAACAGAATGGTCTTTTCAGTAAATAGGCATGGGAGAACTGGGTTTCTATAGCCAAGAGAATGAAAGAGGACCCCTACCTCACACCCTATACAAAAATTAAATCAGAATGGATTAAAAACCTAAATCTAATAGCCAGTAGCCTAAAAGATTGAGAGAAAATGCAGAGAAACATCTTCAAGATCTAGTAATAAGAGGTAGCTTCTGAAACTTTAAACCTAAAGCACAAGCAGCGAAAGAAAAACTAGACAAATGGGAACTCCTTAAGAACAAAGCTTCTGTGCTTCAAAGGACTTTGTTTAAAAGGTAAAGAGGCAGCCAACTCAATGGGAGAAAATATTTGGAAACCACATATGGGATAAAGGCTCAATATCTTATGTACATAAAGAAATTATACAGCTCATCAACAAAAGAACAAACAACCCAATTATAAAATGGGCAGAGGATATGAATAGGCACTTTTCTGAAGAGGAAATACAGATGGCTAAAAAGCATATGAAGAGCTGCTCATTTTCATTGGCTATGAGAGAAATGCAAACTAAGACAACAATGAGATATCACGTCATGCCTATAAAAATGGCTGCTATTAGTATATCTTTTTATTTAAAGAGTAGTTGTGTCCTAAAATAAAATGGGTGGTTGTTACAGAATGAGAAAGAAGAAAATGTAGGACAGATATAGAAAGTCTCAGAAAATTCACAGAAAAGGAAATTATGGTAAAAGTTGGGAAAGGTTTGATGGGTCTACCTATACATATTTTAAAGTTTTAGTATCAAATAATACATTCATGCAAAACTAAAATTTAGTTTTCTCTATTAAAGTAACAAAATTTTCTTGGATTATTGGTCTGTTTTAGTAGGAGGTTATACAGAGTTTTTTCCCCTGAATAATCAGTGTAAAAAACAGAAGGTCTGTGTTTTATCAAAATAACTTCCTGTGTTTTATGTTAACTTTATCATGTCCTGGTTCTTTAAGAAAATCAAGCCTTCTCACTTTTAAAAGAACCAAGTCTTTTCTTGAATTTATTTAAATAAAGAAGTAATATTGTTTCACACACACACAAAAAAATGGCTGCTATTAAACAAATAGGAAACTACAATTGTTGGAGAGGATGCGGAGAAATTGGAACATTTATTCATTGTTGCTGGGAATGTATAATGGTGCAGCCACTGTGGAAGACAGTTTGGCCATTCCTCGGAAAACTAAATATCAAATTGCCCTATGACCCAGCAATAGCAATACTCGGTATATACCCAGAAGAGCTGAGGACAGTGACAAGAACAGACATTCGCACACTGATGTTCATAGCGGCACTATTCACAATTGCTAAAAGATGGAAACATTCAAATGCCCATCAACAGATGAGTGGATAAACAAAATGTGGTGTGTATATATATATATATATATATATATATGTGTGTGTGTGTGTGTGTATATACACACACACACAATGGAATATTATGCAGCAGTAAGACAAAATGAGGTCCCAAAACATATGACAACATGGACGAACCTTGAGGACATATGCCGACTGAAATAAGTCAGTCACAAAAGGATAGATAACGTATGATTTCGTTATTATGACTCTGATAAAGGTAATTTCAGAGGTTACACTGCAGAATATAGCAGACCTAGATGTACCCAGAAGCTAGAGATAGAGGAAAAGCCACCCTAAGAGGCTGAACCTAAATGCACGGAAACAGATAGAAGTGATGGTAACTGAATAGCGGATTTTTAAGTACCATTGCCATATTGAAGGTGAATATGACTGAAAGGGGATGTACAGTGCCATGTATCCCAGTGATTAGCTTTATGATTATAAATAAGTTCTCACCTGAACTATTTCAATGATCCAATAGTAAACAAGGAGTCAGTAGTAGAGGGATATAGGGGGGAACTAAAATGCATGCTACAGCCAATAGTTTACAGGCAGTTAGATAATGCTAGTGGTCATCGTTGGCTAAACCCCAATCAACATCACTCCTGTTGTCTTTCAAAAGCACCTGAGGCTCGAAGTGAGACTCTATAAAGATTTCAGGCACTAGATTTGCCTTCCTGGAACATATGATTCCAGGAGGGTTCCTAGGTCTGATAAATCCAGAAGCCTTGGGGGACCAGACTCTCCAGGATTTATCAATTGATTGCATCCCCCAGTCCTTCCATGTGGACACCTGTTCTCAGCATGAAATAGTCAGAACACGCATTGTCCAAAGATCCCTACAGAGTGGGAGAAGGATTAAAGAAGAGAGAGGAGGTAATACAGAGAAAATGGGATTTAACAAATGAGTTTGGCTGCTGAATCACTAAATTAATATTCCTTTAGCCTCCAGGGTTTTGGAGTAGCTAGAAAGAAAGATCTGAGATGGTGGGATGGTAGTACATGACAAACTCTAGAATCTAGTATGTAGCTACTTACTGAAATATGCTTTGAAAATTAATGCTTTTTTTCTTTCCTTGCTTTGTATATATGCTATATTTTACAATAAAAAACATTTAAAAAAGAAAAGGTAGATAAAATGCACTACATCAAAATTAAAAACTTTTAAGCATCAAAGGACATTATCAAGAAAGTGGAAAGACAACCTACAGAAAATCTGGAAAGCACATATCTGATAAGGATTAATATTCAGAATATAAAGAGAACTCCTACAATGTAACAACAAACAGATAAACAACCCAAACAAAAAATGGGCCAAAGACTTGAATAGACATTTCTCCAAAGAAGGTATTCAAATGGACAATAATTATATGCAAAGATGCTCAACATCATTAACCATTAGAGAAATGCAAATTAAAATTACAGTGAGATGGGCAGGCCACAGTGGCTCAGCAGGTAGAGTTCTCACCTGCCATGCTGGAGACCTGGGTTTGATTCCCAGTGCCTGCCCATGCAAAAAAAAAAAAAATTACAGTGAGATACCATTTCACACCCACTAAGATGGCTATTATTAAAAAAAAAAAGCCAAATCCAACCCCCCCACACCAAAAAAAGCAGCTCAGTGTAGGTGAAGATGCGGAGAAATAGGAGCCCTCTTACATGCTGGTGAGAAGGTAAGATGGTGCAGCCACAGTGGAAAACAGTTTTGCAGCTCCTCAAAAAATTAAACATAGACTTACCATACAATACAGCAGTTCCACTCCTACATTTATACTCAAAAGAGTTGTAAGTAAGGACCTGAATGGATATTTCTACACCGTTTTCATGGCAGCATTATCCACAGGAGTCAAAAGGTGGGAGCACCCCAATGGTACATCAACAGATGAATGAACACAATGTGTCCGTCCAGACAATGGAAACTGTTCAGCCACGGAAAGACGCGCAGTGCTGGGCCACGCTGCAACGTGGCCTCGGAGCCATCACGGTGAGTGAAAGAAGCCACATGAAAGGACAAATATTGTGACTTCTCTTATAGGAAATACTTAGAGTAAGCACATTCATAGAGACAGAAGAGCAGTGGTTACCAGGGGTGGGGGAGGGATGAGGACTTCTTGTTAAATGAGTGTGAGTTTTTGGTCTGAAAATAGTCTGAAAGTAGATAGTGGTGAACACAACACAGTCTTGTCAATGTATTTAATGTCAGAGAATTGTCCATTTAAAATGGTTAAAATGATGTTTATTATGTATATTTTGCAATTTACAAGACATTTTATATTTTAAAGTGTCTATTTAAAAAAATAAAGAAAGAGTGAGGGCGATCAGCCTTCTAAAGCAAGCCAGATCAAAAGATCACGTGGAAGCTAAAAATAGATTCCCAGACTCTTCCTTACCCTACCGACCCCAGTCTCCAGGGAAGGCCTGGCTGTCCATCCATCCAGCTGCCTATCCCTCGATCGATCTATCTATTTTTGTCTATCTTCTATCTATTTTGCTTTCTCTAATCTATTGACGTACTTTCCTTCACACCTACGATTGATAGACAGATAATTGTTTTTAGCCAGATTCCGATGCGTCTCCCCTCGGGTGCGTCTAGAACCTGCTGTGCTGATGCCTGTCCGTATCCATGCCTCCCACAGGCTGCGCAGGGAAATCACAGAAAGAGGTTTTTATTTCAACGCCTTTGGGGGGCCCCCAGTGAATTAATGTGGAGTCATCCTATTCCCCCCACCGCCAATTCCACTCCACGGGCTGACAGCAAGAGCTGAGCCCCAGCGTCCAGAGCTGCGTGATTCACAACCCGCAAAACGTGGGGCGGCCCGAGTGGCATCGGGAGAAGGAGAAGCCACGTGCATGCACGCGAGAGGGCCGTGGAAGAGTGAGGCTCAGATGCGGTTGCACTGTGCACCAACCTCACAGCCACGATGCGGGCTGAGAGCTGCCAACTGCATCCTGAATGGCTTCATTCATCGGAATCATCCGGAACAGGTAAGCCCTCAGAGACAGAAAGCAGGTTGGCAGCTGCCAGGCCTGTGGGAAGGGTCAGGAGTGACTGCTCAGGGACTAGGGGCTTCTTTTGGGGGCGTAAAAATGTTCTGGAACTAGATAGAAGTGGTGGCTGCCCAACATTGTGACCCCACTAAATGCCACAAAATTGCACCCTTCCAAATGGTTAAAATAGTACGTTTTGTTATGTGAATTTAACACATGCACGCACGCGCGCGTGCGCGCGCACACACACACACACACACACACACACACACACACACACGGGATTTTTTTAACTCCTGGGTCCCAGCATGCGAGTCTAATTGTTGGGGGGTGTGGTCTGGATTTTACAAATTCCCAGGTGATCTTTGGTGCTGGAGGGGCTGGAGGGGTGCGCAGACATCACAAAGGCTGCCTCACCCCTGCAGCCCCTCCCTTTTGCAGAGCCCCATTAATAGGTGACCCATTTATCTGGGGGTCAGGCCCGAAGCCCCCCCTTATCTATCAATCCAGTAACACAAACATCAGGCAGGGCCGACAGGCTTTTAACAAGGCATTTATGAAGAGGTGCCTTTGAAGCCTTATCTCGCCACCCCTCCCCGCTCTGGGATAAAAGCCCGGGAGAACCGCCGCTCCCCCAGGAAGCAGGCACTGGGGGCCGTGGGGAACCCCGTGTCAGGGCAGGGGTGGGGAGCTGCTTGGCCAGGAGGGGCCCTGGCTGGGCTCTGGGTGCTGCCTCCAATGTCGGGTGGGACGGCCTGGCGTGAGCAGGCAGTAGGACACGGGTGACAATGCACCCTGCAAACTGAAACCCAGCCACGGTGTGCTCTGCAGGACCTGTGTTGTGAGCCTGTGCTCTCTTGGAGGGTGAATGGCTCCGCAGCACCCAGCCCGGAGAGTTTCAAGTGGTGAATAATAAATCCCACAACATTGTCTTGTTCAATCCTCCAGGCAGCCTGCCAAGTTGGATCATTGACTTTGGACTACAGATGAGTAAACTGAGTCTCAGAGAAAGTCCAGTACGTGCCCAACTCTGACGCCCCAAATTTGCTAAAACAGGGTAAGTGTACCAGCTGCGCCCAGGGCCACACGCCCCATGAGCCCAAGAAGAGCCAGGGAGGCCTGGGGACAGGTGTTGGGCGGCTACATGGGTGGAGGAAGGGACAGAGGGCCCAAATCATGGGCAAGGGAATGAGACAGTCAGCACCCACTGCACACCCCAGACCCACCTTTGAATGTCATCTCCAGGCATGCAACCTCCTCCTCCCGCCCACAGTTCCCGACAGCCCCGGGAGGCCAGCAAAAACCCACCTAGGGTTCTGTGGAGCCACTGGCCACGTGACCCCCAATCCCTCCAGACTTGGCTCCCCCCCAAAGAAAATAGTCAACAGGCTATACAAGCTCAGCCGTGCAGTGCCACCTGGCGTTCCCTGCAGCTGTGGGGACAGCACACAGGCTCAGCACCCGGCTGGACACTGTCATCGACCATGCTGACCCAGCCTCCCACCTGACCCATCAGACAGGCCCTGGGTGATGACCAGTCACCTGGGTGGGGAAACTGAGCCAGAGCAATCCAGGACCCAGAGCTGCCAACGCCCAGCCACAGAACAAGGGAACATACTCCCTCCCACCCCAGGCTTGGGGTTCTTGGGAAGGAGCCGCGGCTCCCCCCACCTCCCAGGTTTCTGGGGCTACCTGCCCTGTCTCAGTAGAGGGAGTCAGAGAGCTGCCTTCCTGCTGTTCCTACCTGTGGACCCAGCCTGGGCCAGGCAGGCAAACAAGAGCCCCAGGCTTGGGCACGCCCGGCCACTGCCCTCCCACCAGCCAGGGGGGACCCCCAGGACCAGGTCCACAGATGCCTCCACAGCCCCGCGAACAAAACCAGCATCTGGACCCATGGCCGTGGCTGTGCTCCCACTTTCTCTGCACCCCCCCACCCCCGACCATCTGCTCAACCACATGGGCTCAGCCCACCATCCCACCCCTGCCCTGTCCCCAGCCCTCTCTGTGTGTCCTGCACCCCTCTTCCAGCAGTCTCAGCTCAAGCATCACCTGGCATGCACCCCATCTGCAGGGCGCCCTCACCCCATCATGAATCAGCCACCACTTCCTTTTTCCAAAAGTACTGGGCACCAACTCACATGACCAGTATTACCTAATCCCTTGCCAGCCACTGCCTGCCCCTCACTGCAAGTGCCTGGCCCAGCTGGTACACTGCAGGTGCCCTCCATGGCCCACAGGCAGCAGGTTCATGTGCGCTCCATTAAGGTGCAGACCTGCCCCTGCCTGCCCTGTTCACCTTTGTGTCCTCAGCACCTGGGCAGTCCCTGATACAAAGGGGGTGGAGGGCCTCGGTAAATATTTGTTGCATATGCAAATGTGTGCAAACAGCCAGGATAGAACAAATGAAGGTGCAGTGCAGCCATGAGCAAATGAATGAATGCACATGTGCAACCATAAACAATTTAATGAATCTGTGAGTGCAGCCATGAACAAATCAATGAATGTGCACATGTGCACATGCAGCCATGAACAAATCAATGAATGTGTACATGCAGCCATGAACAAATGAATGAATGTGTACATGCAGCCATGAACAAATGAATGTGCACATGCAGCCAACAAATGAATGAATGTGCACATGCAGCCACGAACAAATGAATGAATGTGTATATGCAGCCATGGACGAATGAATGTGCACATGCAGCCATGAGCGAATGAAGGAATGTGTGCATGCAGCCATGAATGAATGAATGAATGTGTACATGCAGCCATGAACAAATGAATGTGCACATGCAGCCAACAAATGAATGAATGTGCACTTGCAGCCACGAACAAATGAATGAATGTGTATATGCAGCCATGGACAAATGAATGTGCACATGCAGCCATGAGCGAATGAAGGAATGTGTGCATGCAGCCATGAATGAATGAATGAATGTGTGATACTCAACATGGTGGGTGCTGCCTTGACGCCACCTTCAGAACGTGAAAACCAGGGCCCGGCTCAAGGTACATGGGGAGTGGTGGATTCGGTCCAGGAGAGGCTTTTGACTCCAATGCCTATGTCTTCCCACTCTGAGGGGTGTCCCTGCACCCTGCTGTGCACTGGGCACCGAGACAGAACACTGTGCGCATTTGGCCTTGCCTGTGGGCTATGTCCTGAGAGGTCATCTTGCTTGCCTCAGACCGTCAGATGCACCATACCAGGTGGCAGTAAGGGGGCCCCTTGGCTGGAGTCCGGTAAAGGTTCCCACTGACCTCGGAGCCCAGTCCAGCACCCCGGAGCTTGTCCCTGTACAAGTAAATGTCTATTGAGCACCAGGGGCCTTGCCTGGCTCCACAGGTGCTGGGGACTGGCCAAGTCTACCCTGGGGCTTAGTCTGGGAGGGGGGCCCTCAAGTGGACTAGCAGAGCACCCCAACATGTTTGGGTCCATGCACCTAAGAGAGCCCCACTTTAGGGGTTCTGGGACCCCCCAGCTCCACCCCACAGAGCAAGGCGGACTCCAGGCCAGGTGCCCTGAGCCAGATTGGATGCATGAAGTGGGGAGGGAGGGTCTAGGAAGTGCCCGCAGGATGGGGAGGAGTCTTCACCCACTCTGGGCGGGCCCGGGGAAGTCCTAGCCATCCAGGCCACAGACCCATCCGTCCTTTGGGGCCCAGATGTGGGGGTGTCACACAGGTGCCTCTCCAGAGCACCCAGGTCAGCCCCCATGCACTGAGCACCCTGGGCCAGGCACATGACCTCCCAGGCCTCGGTTTTGTTGCCTACAGACAGGTTGTTCTGGGGATGAGAGGCCACCTCATGGAAAGTTCCACCAGGGCAGCCATGGTCACTGAGGGAGGTGGCAGGCAGGGGAGGGGTCTCTGAGCACATACAGGAGGCACACGGGACCCCCAGCTCTCACGGGACATCCAGAGAAGCAGGCAACAGGTCCGAGATGCGTCTATCCACAGGCGAAGGAGGCAGCTGTGGCTTCTCCATAGTCCAGGCCACTAGAACCTGGGCGAGGCCTCACAGAAAGCAGGCTGTGGGCAGGGAAAACAGGGCAATGAGGCCTGGGCCCCCCTGGAGGTTTCCTGTCAAGGCCAGGTGGGCCTCCAGCCTCCCCAGTGTCCACATCTGCACCTCAGGCAGGGGCAAGAACTGTCTCTGCAGAGTGGAGGCAGAGCAAATGGACTGCCATGCCCACCACAGGACCCCAAAATACAGATGCCTTTTTCTTTAATCAGCTCTAAGGTGGCACAATTTACCTAAAGCAAATTTCACACTTTTTTAAGTCCTCTGATGAGTTTTGCCAAACGGGAGGCAACTCCTGTGTGGCCACCACCCAGTCACGAGGCCCACAAAGCTCCTTCTGCCCCTTTGCTGCCAGCCCACCCCACCTGGGACCCCATGTGCCCCCCAGTGGAGTAGCACCGTGCCTCTGGGCACCGCATCTCCCTGCTGCACACACCTGCCCACGTGCTGCTGCCAGGGCTCCTGCCTCTCCCAGGCCGAGTGTCAACACTCCTTTGTACACAACTGGGCCCGATCAGTTTGGGGTGATTTTGAATAAAGTCCCTCGGAGGGCCCCTGAAGGAGCCTCTGTGTAGTTGTGGGGTGGATTACCTTCAAGAAACTCATGACATCTGCTTGGTCCCAGACACTGCCCTCCACGGCCGCCCCTGCCCACCGCTCCCGCAGCCTGGAAAGGGAAGCACCTGCTTTCGGCGTGTTCAAGGTCAGGCCCTTGCCGAGGGCTTTGCCTGTCTGGGCCACTTCATGGCTCCTCCCGTGCCCCCGTCTGTAGATGGGGTCCTGGGTTCAGAAAGGTTGAGTAACTGGCCCAAGATTGCCCAGCTCATAGAGGCAGAGTCAGAATTCAAACTTGGCCAGGTGGGATACTGGGCGCAAACTGTAGGGTCCAAGCCCCCACCCACACACCTCACCCAGACTCTCGAGACTGCCCCAGCAGCACCCCACCCTTGCTCCTGCTCTCCCACAGGGACACCCCCAGCAGGCAAGGGCTGGCTACATGACACTGCCGGCATGATTAACACCACAGAATTGCATACCTGAAGTGGTTACAGGGGGAGAACTCAGATTACATAAATGTGACCAGAATAAAAATTTTTAAAAACCTTAGAACTGCACAATGTAAGCAGTGAGCCCTAATGTAAACTATGGACTACAGTTAATAGTATGATTATAACAATATTGTTTCACCAACTGCAACAAAGTTACCACACCAGTGCAAAAATGTTATAAATAGGGAAAATTTGGGGATGGGTATATGGGCACTCTAAACTTCTTGCTTGATTTTTCTGCAAGCCTACAATGCTCTAATTTTTTAAAAAGTCACATACAGGGTGGACCACGGTGGCTCAGCAGGTAGCATTCTCACCTGCAATGCCAGAGACGTGGGTTCAATTCCTGGTGACTGCCCATGCAAAAAAAAGAAAAAAGTCACATACACATGGATATGACCCCACAGCATGCACAAGGACCCCCAGCCCCACACACGTGAGAACATGTCCAAACACAAACACGCATACCCTTGCCACATGCAGAACATTTACAAACATGCAGAGGGCCTGCATGCTGACCCACATTCAGAAGCACACACACACACACACACACAGATGCCTGCACACGTACATGTGCACATATACATTCACACACACATGCAAGTACATACATGCACATGTGCATGTGTGTATACATACACATGCATATACACTCAAATACACATGCATTTACCTGCACACATGGGCTCACACACACACCCATGTGTGTACACACATGCACACTCGTAGCACACGTGCAACACCCACACACGTGCCCACACAGATACATGCATGTACACACATATATACGCACGCACTCACGTGCATTCATGCACTCACACACATGAACAGTAACCCATGCACACACACTGATATGCACACAGGCTGTGTCCACATATGCCATGTCTACTCCCTCATGTACATAGTGCACCTGCACAGACACACACAAACATGCCTCTGGCGGCCCCACCAACCTCACAAGGGCCCTACCTGGAGGAGGCGTCTACAGAGGTCCACGGCTGTTCAGACAACCTGGGGCAGGTCCACACTGACCTCTGCCCCACTGTGAGCCCAGCCCTGACGGGGGTCATGGCAGAACCAGAAATGGCCAGCTCCTCACTTCCAGCCCCAGCTGGCCACTGGCAGGGACTCAGCAGGGGGCCAGATAGGCCCCTTGGGACCCACCTGGGGCTGCTGGCCAAGAGCCCCAGACCCTCCCCCTCGCAGCCCTGGGCAGAGCCAGGGTCCATTTGGGCGTCCTATGGGGAGATCCCCCATTGCCCCTGCTGTCCCTGCCCACAGACAACCCCTGCTTTTGTGAAGGGTGGGTTCCGGCAGGGAGCTGGGGCAACTGCAGCCCAGAGAGCTATGGGTGTGGAAAAGCCTCCATCAACGAGAGGATAAGCGTGTAAAACCACAGCACCCACTTCCTCAGGCACGTGAACCCCAGGCTGCCATGCCACCCACCCACCCAAGCCTCCGGGAATCCAGCCTGCCCTGAGCCCCACACAGACCTTAGAGCAGACTCAGACCCAGGAACCCACAACCTCCCAGAACCCAGCAGGGTCCACTGAGAACCGTAGCGTCCAGCTGCTCTGGGACAGATCCTGGGCTTGCTGTCTCCGATTTACAGACAAGAAAACCAAGGCCAGGAAGGGAAGTTCATCTGTTCAAGGTCACCCGGAGGTGAGCTGGGATGGGACAGGTCAGAGGACGGGCTGCTCAGGCCTGAGGTGTGAGGACGGGGGCAGCCCAGCCTGGGGCACAGTGACTCCCCAAAGCCCTCCTGCTCCGGGTACTGTGCCCCCTGCCCTCCCAGCTGTGCATAGCCTAGAGCCGCCCGACCCTCCCTGGAAGCTGTGTGTCCGGCAGGCAGCATGGGCCGCACCGCCATCACGGGGAAACAATCCGGTCTCTATGTGGGCTCAGGCCGGACCCGTTTGGCCACTTGCTGATGGCAGAACCCGTCAGGCAGCTTTGGTGAGTCGCTGCCACCTTTCTGCTCCTGGCTGGGAGAATCAAAAACCAGTAAAACGGGTCTGGCCAAAATTATGTCTTGCTCCTGTGTGAGCTTGCACATTGCTCACCTCTATCTCGCGGCCGCGGACGGTTCCGGCTCAGGCTCGGAGGGCGCTGGATTGGGGGCCATGTGAGTACCCAGGGGACGCGACCACTGCCTGGCAGGCTGGGGCGGGAGCCAGGTGGCGGCCAGGCTGGGGGTGCTGTGGACCTGGGGGCGCGCCCCGAGGCTGGGCTAGGAGGCCGGGGACGAGGGATCAGGCCCCCACGCGGGGCTGGGACCGGCGGCGGGACCGGCCTCCGCCCGTTGGGTGGCATGAGCGGCACAACCACCTGTTCCAAGGTGCCTGATCCTGGGGGCCGAGACAGGGCAGCGGCCCGGTGGGCTTCCTGGGTGACTGAAAGGGGGCAGGGGCTGGGGGTAGAGAGGCGAGGCCTGGCCAGCCCCACTGCAGCAGGAAATCCGTGTCCAAGGGGCTGCTTCTGGTGAGAGGCCTTGGGGTGGGGGTGGGGGATCACCAGGAGTGGGGAGTGGCCTGCCAGGAGGGCACACAAGCCGTTTGTGTCAGGTTGAGCATGATATAGCTGCCCCTGCCAGGCACTGGGCAGGGGGGACACAGGGAGGCAGGTTCTGGGTGGCTGTGGGCCCTGCTCTGTTTCCCAGGCCAGGCCCAGGGCAGCAGGCTGCAAGGGCAGGTGCCCGGCCCTTCCCCAGGGAGTCGGGTTGCAGGACCCGCTGTAACCTGAGCCGGCCCAGCCAAACCCTGTGCCTGCTGCGTTCCTCTGTGAGTGTGCACACGTGCATGTGTGCATTGTGTGTGCAGCTGGCCTTGGGCCCATGCATGGCAGGGAGGGATGGCCAAGGGGCACTCCGTACAGGAGCCGAGTGAGTGTGGATATGCACAAGCGTGTGCCTTACCTGGTTAGGAGATCACTGCCACCGCATGGGTAGGTGTGGGCATGACTTGTGTGTGCATGTGGACATCATAGCCTCCTTGTGTCTGGCAAAAGCTAGAAACTGCCTTGGCAGGGACACCAGGAGGTCCCAGGGCTTGGGGGTCTCAGCTGCATCCTTGCGAGCCAGTGACCAGGGCCAGGCTATACCTGTACATCTCTCTGAGCCTCCAGGTCCTCATATGTAAAATGAAGCTGCCATGGCCACCCCACTGGCGAGGGTGAGCCCAAGAGCAATGCTGCACAGGAAGCTGCTGCCGGTGCCTGGCGCATGGGTGCAGGGGCTGCTCTGCTTCTGGTGCGGGGGAGTGGTCATTGCTGGAGTGCCCACCCTGGGCCCAGTCAGCCTCCCTCCTGCCTCCAGGAGCCAGAGCTTAGGGATCCCCTGTTTGGTGGGTAGGGAAACTGAGGCAGGAGTTTCACAGCTAGGCAAACAGCTTACCCAAGTTGCCATGGAAAGGCCTGGCCCTTCACCCCCGAGGCCCCCAGGGAGGGCAGGATGAGGCTCACGTGGGACCCCTGCCTCGGCCTCGCTCGTCTCCAATCCCAGCTGGGCCTCAGCATCCTTTTCTGTATGCAGTAGGTGCTCCACCAGTGGTCTAGCGGGCTCTGACCG
The DNA here is from genome assembly GCF_023851605.1 of Tamandua tetradactyla. NCBI lineage: Eukaryota > Metazoa > Chordata > Mammalia > Pilosa > Myrmecophagidae > Tamandua > Tamandua tetradactyla. The sequence goes on along the minus strand of NC_135327.1, from coordinate 60,004,133 downwards.
TGTGCCAGGCCCTTGGCGGGCAGGGGGAGGGGCAGATGGCGGGCCCCATAAGTGCACCCAACTCAGTCTCCTTGGAGAAACTTTGGGGTGATGGCATCACCCCCACAAGCAGAGTGATGCCCTGCCAGGGGAAGAGACCCCTACACAGGCTTGACCCCAAGTGGGCACACGGGCACCGGCAGCCAGAGACACTGTAATTGCTCTCATCGTCAGTACCATTGCTGGAGACAGACAGATAGTCAGATAGAATGACTGACCAATGGCTGGGTCCTCAGAGAAGGCACAGGATCGGGGATCTGCTGGAGGCAAAGGATCCCTAGACAAGGGAAAGTGGCGAGGGGTCACTTGAGCTTCTGTGCCCAAGAAGGGCCCTCGGAAATGTCAGGGAGCCAGGCATTGGCAGACAGAGCCCCTGCCCCGGTTCCTGTGGCCCCAGCTGCCCAGGCAGGGCTGGAGCTGACAGCCCGCAGGCTCTGCTGCTCGGCCAGATGGCGCTTGGCAGGTCAGGGGCTGCGGCGGGAGCCTCCGCGCCCTCCTTGTGCCAAAAGTGGGGCTGGCACCCCCCTGGCATGGCCACCAGGGCCAGGTGGACTTGGTCACACAGGGCACGGCTGTCCACAGCTGCTGGAGTCAGAGGCTTCCGCCCAAATTTGGGGAACGTTGTTGGTTCTATGGCGAAGCTGACCTTGTGGCAACAGACCTTGAACTTGGCCGAGGGAGGAGGGGTTCCTGGAAGCGGCCCTGGAAGGGGGTGTGCCTGGGCGTGAAGCGCTATGGGGGTGCTGCAGGCAGTGCCAACGGAGGCAGACTCTCACCCCACTGTTAACGGAGCACTCACTACCTGCCAGACTGGCCATGTGGACTGTCACCTGTCAGAACCTCTCAGCCACCCGATATGGGGGAGGCTCAGAGAGGGTCGAGTGACTTGCCCAAGATCACCCAGAGAGCAGAGAGAGGATCGGGATCCCCAGGGTTCAGAGGTCCAGGCTTTCCCCCCTCGGCCCAGGTGGTCCCATTCAGGAGTGAGACCTGCCTGACGCCAGCTGACACGTGGAGATGGGGTGCACCCTCTCCTTTGGGGTTCTGAGACCTAGCCTGGTGGAATCAACACCAGGAAACCTCTGCCCTCTCAAGCAGCTGTTATGGCAGGCCCCAGGAGGCAGGTGGGGACCTGGGGAGTAAGGCGTCCCCTCCGTCCTTGCACCTGTGCCATAAGCACCAGGCCTGGGGGAGACCGCACCCCATATTCAGAGTTCCTTGCACTTCCACCCCCAGCCCTGCCCCTCTGGGGAGCGGGCCCATGAGTCCCTGAGCAGGAGACCTCAGGGAAGGAGCTATACAAGATGCCCAGGGAGTACACTCTCCCACCCCAGCCTTGTGACTTCAGCTTGTCCCATCCCGGCCCCTGGAAATGAGGGGCTCCCTTCAGAATGTGCCCCCTCTGGTCTGTGAGATGGAGAGCCCCTGACTCCAGCCCCCCAGGCCCATGGCCCTGTCCACATGCTGTCCTGCTCGTCCTCCTTCACCGACGCTTCCTGGCAGCCTTCCTACCCCCCCAGCCCCACACACACTGATGCCTGGAACCACCCCCCACGCTTTCCCTAGCACATGCACACACACACCCAGCCCAAGCTCTCTGAATTTACAGGCTCAGAGAGGGTCCCAGGGCTGTGCCTGAATGAGACCCCTGAGGGAGGGAGAGTTCCCACAGGAGGGAGGGGGTTGGCTGACGGGGGTGGAGGTACAGGGACAGAGGTCAAGTGGCACCCGGGTCCCTGGAGGTGTTTCCGAGGCATTCGCCACCAACCTCAGTCAGCCCCAGATGGCAGAGCACTGGGCACTGTCCCCTGACTCTCTTTCCAACAGAAGGGGTGGACAGCTGGGACCCAAGCCTGGCCCCACTACCCGGCTCCCAGCAAGGGGCAGGCAGGTGCCCACCAAGCCCCAGGCCCCTGCCTTGGGTTCCCCGTGAATGGCTCAGAGCTGCCACCAGCTCATGGGGTGGTTGAGAGGGTGCAGGGGGAGGCGGCGGTGGAGAGCCTGGCACAGTGCCAGCTGCACTGTTGATCCTGGACATGCACCTTGGAAGGCGGGAAAGGCCCTCCGAACTGTGAAGTGTGTGCACGGGGGTGTGAATTGCAGGCCCTGCAGAGTCTCTCCTGTTGCCTTTCAGGGCCCTTGAGGGGAAGAGCTGGGGCCTGCCAGGCGGTTTGTGTTGCAGGACTGGGGGGAGGGGCAGGGGTGGGGCTCCCCAGAGGGAGCCCCCAGGCCCTGCCAGCCCAGCCTCTGTACCGCAGTGACATCACAGGAACAACACGCATCTCTCACTCGGACCCGGAGCCGGGCTGGCCTCTCCCGGCCCACGGGCTCCTTTACAGGCGTTGGCCAGCCCACACGGCAGGCCCTGGGGGCCAGGGAAGGCTCCTGTCGGGCGGGTTGGGGTGGAACTTCAGGCTGCTGCGGCCGGGCCCTCCTGGGCCCCGCCACCATCCACCCAGGGGCCCCTCGCAGGCGGGGCCGGCACAACCAGGCACACCTAGGGCCCGCGGGGGAGGTGCAGGACTTGCAGCTGGGTGACGGGCTAAAGCGGAGCTGGCATTTGGGAGCGGAGCCCTCCACCCCCAGCCCAGCTAGGCCCCCTTTTGGGGTAAGCTCCAGCCCCAATCTCAAGTTAGTGGCACCACTCACCAGCACCCCACTCCCAGAGTCCTCAGCAACCCCACAGAGCCTCCAGGCAGGGAGTCCCCGTCTTTCTGCTGGCCCCACCCCTCCACTGTTTCCTGGCCCCCCAGCCTGGGATCATGCTCTCCTCTGGCCTCGCAGCCCTGCTCTGGTCCCGCCTCTACCAGGCCTGGCTCGTCTCCCACCCCGGCACAGCTCAAAGCCAGGCTCCACTGCCCAGATCAATTCCAAGGCCACTCATCCTAACCCTGTGGCCTCTCTCGGGATCCCCAGGCCTGCACTCCCTCACTTAGAGACACCTCTCCAGCCCACCCCCCAGGTGGCTGCATCTGAACTCTGGGAGCCCTGAGCTGGGCCATTCTGAGCTGGAGGGAGACGGGACTGCATGGGCTCGCCCTGGAACTGGGGACACGGGCACTGGCTGTGCCACAGAGCCCTGCTTCCAACCTCATGAACATGTCTTCAGAGCAGTCTTTCAGGTTGCAAACCCAGGCGGGCCTTTGTCACTTCAGCCCTGGCCGGCCAGGCACCACAAGAGCCCTGCGTGGGGTGGCCGTGGGCCTCAGCAGAGGCCTGGCACATCTGCACAAGGAGGTCAAGGGGAGGTCAATGCAGTGGTCTAGTTGAGGGACCGGGGTGTCAGAGGTGAGACGCCGGGCTAATCTAGAAGAAGCCAGCAGTGGCTGCTAAGGCTTCAGGCGTGAGATGCTAGGAAGGGAGTGGAGTCGAGCAGCCCAAGGGCTCTGCAGCCTAACCATTAGGAGAGGCCTGGAGGTGAGACAAAGGGTCAGAATGTAGGCTCCAGTCTCAGATGGGCCAGCACAGACCTGCTCTGCTCCTTGCAGCCACATGACTTACAGGGCTGACCCAAACGCCAGCCAGAACTCCTTGTCTGTAACTGGGGGCTGGCAGCAGACCCTGACCCTGGGGTGGTGACAGAGCCCAAACAGGATGGAAACAGCCAGATCATACCTCGAGGAACTAAAAAGAAGAGCAAACTAAACCTAAAGTTATAGGTGGAAGGAAATTAACAAATATTAGAGTAGATATAAATGATACAGGAAGTAGAAAAACAATAGAGAGAATCAGTGAAATCAAAATGAGTCCTTTGAGAAGATCAAACCTTTAGGTAGACCAAAAAAAAGAAAAGATGCAAATAACTAAAATGAAGTGGGGACATTAGTACTGACCTTGGAGAAATTAAAAGAATTATACGAGAATATTATAATTAATTGTATGCCAGCTGTCCTAGTTTGCAAGCTGCCAGAGTGTGATATGAGAGAAACAGAATGGCTTTCTAAAAGGGGAATTTATTAAGTTGCAAGTTTACAGTTCTAAAGTCATGAAAATGTGCAAATTAAAGCAAGACTATAGAAATGTCCAATCTAAGGCATCCAGGGAAAGATACCTTGGTTCAAGAAGACTGATGACATTCAAGGTTTCTCTCTCAACTGAAAGGCATATGGCAAATATGATGAAGTCTGCTAGCTTTCTCTCCAGGTTTCTTATTTCATGAAGCTCCTTCTGGGGTGTTTTCCTTCTTCATCTCCAAAGTTTTCTGGCTGCGTGGGCTCTGGTGGTTCTCATGGCTCTCAAAATGTTTTCCAAAATGTTTCCTCTTTTAAAAGATTCCAGTAAACTAATCAAGACCCACCTGCAATGAGTGGAATCACATCTCCCTCTAATCAAAGGTTAATACCCATAATTGGGTGCATCACATCTCTGTGGAGATAATCTAATCAAGTTTCCAACCTGTGGTACTGAATAAGGATTGAAAGATCCACAAGATGGATCAGGATTAAAACAAGGCTTTGCCAGGGCACATAATCCTTTCAAAGTGGCACACCGGTTAGAAAATTCCTAAAAACACACATTTTACCTAAACTGACTCAATAAGAACAGAAGGTTTCAATAGACCTATAACAAGTGACAAAATTGAATCAAAACCTCCCAAAAACAATAACAAGCCTCCCAACAAAGAAAAATCCAGAACTAAATGATTTCATTGGTGAGTTATGTAACACATAAAAAATTAACACCAATCCTTCTCAAATTCTTCCAAAAATTAGAAAAGGGAACACTTCTGAATCATTCTGGAAAGCCAGTTTACTCTGGTTGCAAAGTCAGATAAAGATAGCACAAGAAAATTACAGGCCAATTTCTCTTATGAATATAGATGCAAAAATCCTCAACAAAATACTAGCAATCAAATCCAATGGCATATTAAAAGATTATACACCATGACCAAGTGGGGTCTATACCAGGAATGCAAGGATGGCCCAACACAAGAAAATCAATCAGTGTCATAAACCACATTAACAAATCAAAGAGGAAAAAAACATATTATCATATTGACTGATGCAGAAAAGGCATTTGACAAAATCCAGCATCTTATCTTGATAAAAACACTTCAAAAGCAGGAAGAGAAGGAAACTTCTTCAACGTGATAAAAGTCATATTTGAAAAACCCACAGCTAACATTGTACTCAATGGTGAAAGACTGAAAGCTTTCCCTCTAAGACTGGGAACAAGACAAAGATGCCCACTGTCACCACTGCTATTCAACATTGTGCTGAAAGTTCTAGCAAGAGCAATTAGACAAGAAAAATAAATAAAAGGGGATAGAATAGTCTCTACAGAAATGGTACTGGGAAAACAGGCTATCCACATGCAAAAGAATGAAGTTAGACTCCCACCTCTCATCATATGCCGGTCTTTGGCGCCTCCGGCCTTCAACGTGGGCTGAGTTCCTTGGGCAGATGGGGCCAGTTGAGCATCTGTCTGTCTGCACTCATGTGTGTTGTGCATGACCATATGTGTTTGTGTGTCTGTGTCTGTGCCGTGGGAAACACCAAGGCCCCAAGGTGTCTGCCGTGTTGGCTTCAGCCCCAGCCCGGGCTCTGCAGGGGGCAGTGCGGCCCACTCCCTCCACGCCTTGCAATGGGAACAGGCCCCAATTCATCCTATCGCCGAGGTGGTGCATGGGGTGTGTTCTGTCTGGGGCGTGGTAAGGATGTGGCCTTGGCCATGGCCCCCAGGTGCAGCATAGCTGGGGCTGGGGCTGGGGCTGTGGTGGGGAGTTGAGGTACAGCAAGAGAGTCCCCGCGGGGTGGGGGCACAGGGCACTGAGAGAGGACAGTGCAGGTGAGCCCACCGAGTCCTGACTCAGCAAGGGTGGTCGGGGCGGCAGGAATGACTGGACTTCTCACAGGGACTGGTTTCTAGCTCAAGAAACTCCTGGGGGCTCCCAAAGTCTGGGGGTCCAGGGGCTTTTGCCTAACTTCCCCAGAGCAGTTGATCCCAACCTGAAACGGGTTGACTCTCCTTGCTCAGGGCTGCCCGTGGCTGGACACTGCAGTGCCCCTCAGGCATGGTGCCATCTCTTCCCACTCCCTCCTTTGCAGGCTGGAAACAGAGGGGAAGTAGAGGCCAAGGAGCTGCCCCACAGCCCACAGGTCGAGGGCGGTGGGGCCTAGGCCAGAGCCGCAGGGAGCCATGGAGAGCTTCATGGAGTCACTGAACAGGCTGAAGGACGTCCATGAGAAAGAGGTTCTGGGTTAGTGGCCCTGGGGGCGGGGAGGGCCGGCCAATGGGCTCCAGCTGGGGAGGGGTCTCCACCACCCAGGGCTGGACAAGGGGTCCTAAGGGCCAGGGCCAGGCCAGGCCTGTGTGCCCCCAGGGTCACCCCTAACTCTCACCAGACTTGGGGCCCTGCCCTCCCTGCCCAGAAAGAGGAGTTCTGCCCCAGGGCCCCGAGAGACAAAGTGGCCAGATGCCCACCCAGCCTGGACCTAGCATTGGCACCCCAGGTGTGGCCCCGAGGGGTCACGTATGTGCAGGACAGGTGCAGCCAGTTAAAACCCGCAGCCCCTGTGCAGCACAGCCTCCAGCACATCCAGGCTGCTTGCCTCAAGGGTGGTCCTCAGGGCACAGCGGGAGGCCTTGTCCCTGGCCACTCAGAATCCCAGAAGCCGGCTGGGACCACTCCCTGCCCCGGAGAGGGGGCCTGTGCCACCCAGCAGAGGCCACCCACTTTGAGTAACAGGAGCTTGCCACCCATGAGGCCCATCCGGAACATTCCCCAGCATTGAGTTGAGATTCTTCTGCTTTCCTCTGGGACAACCACCCACCCTGGGCCGAGCTCAGCCCCGCCACACACCCTGTCCGAGCTTCCCCCAACCCTGCACGCACCCCCTGGTGGCCCCCAGCCCAGTCCTTCCCAAGACCCTTGCCAGTGGCCGACTCTCAGGTCCAGAGGGCCTGGGTACGTCCCTTCCCAAGCGAGAAAAGAGGAGGGGCTGCCTGGGTGGGACCCCAGCTCCTGGTCACAGAGTGTGCAGGGGTTCGGTGGAGCAGCCTCAATAACCCATTTTATCTCACCGTAAGCTGTATCCCCCAAAAACAGTCCCTCTCTTTTCCCACAATCCTTCCAGACGTGGCCCAGGAGCAGGCCCCTGCCAGCATTGCTGGCCCCATACCCCTGAGGCAGACACCACAGAGCCGGGGACCCCAGGAGAAAGCGGGGGGTGCTCAGTTGGGACCACCAGGGTCAGAGGCAGCACTGGGCAGAAGCTGAGGCTAGAGAGGCCAATGGCTGGTGCAAACAGGGACCCGCGGTGGATGGGGCTCACCCAGGAGCCACTGAGCTTGACAGCACCCCGGGAGGGCAGGGGGGTGGCCTGGCTAGCCCTGACCCTGGCCTCCTTGTCCTCCCCGGCCAGGCCTGCAGAGCAAGTTGCTGGAGCTGAACTCTGAGAGATGCCGGTAAGCGCATACCCTTCCCCATAGCTCCAGGCCACGCTGAGGCCACAATCCCTATGACCTGGAGGGAAACTAGGTTGGGGGTGGTGGCAGTCACGTAGCTTGCCCAAGGTCATGCAGCCAGTAGGTGGCGGAGCCAGGACTTGAAGCCAGGTGCGTGGCCTCCAAGCCCACCGTTCAGGGCGTCCTCCCGGCGCAGGTCATCATGGCGACGTAATGATCATGACGTGAACTTTGAGTCCTGGAGCCGCACCGGGGCCTGTGGGGCAGGTCCTGGGGCTCCCGGGGATGGTGGCACGGTGGCCGTGGACTGGACGGGGCCGTGGGGCTGAGGCTCGGGGCACAGCCCACCGTGCTGTGGGAGAGGGGCGGCATATGGCTTCCCCCCAGCTTGCCCTCCCTGCCACAGGAACGCCCAGAGGATTGAGGAGCTCTTCGCCAAGAACCACCAGCTCCGGGAGCAGCAGAAGGCACTGAAGGAGAACGTGCGGGTGCTGGAGAACAGGTGCTGGAGCAGGGTCCCGGGGCGGGGTGCCAAGGGTCCCCTGGCTCCTGAGTTTGGGAAACTCCAGCCTGAACCAAACCAGGAAGGTTTCTCCACTAAGTGAACACTGTATGTGAATTGCATTTTCCAAGATTCCTTCTCAAGTTTAACTGAACATAGACCACTCGCCCCCAAGGTGGGGGACTGGGGGTGGGCCCCAAGGAACACAGTTTGGAAAAGGCGACAGCAATGCCAGGGTCTGCAGTGAGGGTGGCCCTGTCCGTCTGCGGGCCTCAGGCCGGACCCCTCACGGCCCCTCGCCAACTCCCCCCACCCACAGGCTGCGGGCTGGCCTGTGTGACCGCTGCATGGTCACCCAGGAGCTGGCCAGGAAGAAGCAGCACGAGTTCGAGAACTCCCACCTCCAGAGCCTGCAGCACATCTTCCTCCTCAGTGAGACCCCGTCCAAGGCCCCTCCTCTTCCACCTCGCCCAACCCCCCACCTCAGAGCCCCTCCTGTGGGCAGCGCTTGCTCCGGGCCCACCCTCCGATCTTGAGAAAAGCGGGGAGGGCAATCATTTTACAGACAACACCCTTGCCCAAGATGTGCAACTGGTCCAAAGACCCCAGCGGGCCCCAGCCACACCCCTCCCGTCAGTCCCCTGGGACAGCTTCCTCCCCGCTGGCCCCTCCCCACCACAATGAGGAAGGGGTCCAGCAGGGCCCCAAGCTGCCATCCCCTACCCCCCGCCAGTTCTACTAATGACGAAGGTCATGTCCCCTTTCCCTGAGCCCCCAGAGACAAGCTTGACCACTGGGGGAAGGGGTCCCCTCACTTTCCATGGCCCCACCCTCCCCTCCCCAGCCACAAGGCTGACACCTGTTGTTTGCAGCCAACGAGGTGAACGGGCTGAAGGAGGAAAACAGGAGCTTGAGGGAGGAGGTGAAGCGGCTGCGGGGCCTGGAGTGAGTGGGGCAGGGCAGGCCAAGAGACCCCAATTCCCTGACACCCAACCCCGCATGCACCCCACCCGTGTCCAAGGGAGCCCAGGGCACAAGATGCAGAGGGGACCCCAGACCCATTGACGGGATGGGGGTGCTCACAGGCCACCCATTGAGGAACAGACGCCCGAGGACTCCCCACCCCCACCCCCAGCAGCGCTGACACTTGAGGCTCCACAGGGGTGTCTGTGTTTGAGACCAGCCCCAGGGCCCTGGACCCCTGTAGGCCTTCCGCCAGGTGGGGAGAGTCGGGTCCCCACAGAGGAGGCCCAGGCCCTAGGTGGGTGCCCCGGCGTTCCCGTCGGTCCCTCACCCTCCCTGTCTTTGCCACCCCTCCCCCCAGAGACCGACCCAGGCCCCTGAGCAGGGGGAGCGTCTCGGATCCCCCCTCACCCCTGCTGCTCCCCTCCCCTGGCAGCCGGAAGGCCAGCACCGAGAAGCCGACAGGGGGCCACGAGGAAGCTGAGGATGAGCCCCCAAGCACAGGTCCACGGGGAGAAGGTGCTGGAGGCGGGAGGGGCAGCTGAGCTGCCCGCCCACCCCCTGAGCACTCCAACCTCTCCTGACCCTGTGTCCCCTACAGAGAAGTCATCAGGGTATACGACATCTCCAGTCGCCAGAATCTCCCCGGGGGCCCCCAGGCCCGAGCCGCGGGCTCCGGACATGGTGAGGGGCTCTCGACAGCACACCCCCAGTCCCATGCCAGCAGGGTCCCAAACTCCATGTGACCTAGGAATTCAGGGGCAAAGCTAGGCGGGGGGTGGGGAGGACTTGCCCGAGGTCACAACACAAGCAAGGGCAGAGGCCGGGACCCCCAGTGGGGCACAGCCTGTACCCCAGGGCAAGCCCCGACCCGTGCTGAGCCCTGCGCCCCTGCCCTGCCCAGAGCCCCCAGCACATTGCCAACCAGCTGCACGGGACCATCGCCGTGCTGCGGCCTGGGTCCCGGGCAGGCCCCGCTGACTGCCGCATTACCGATGGGACGCCCCCGCCACCCCCCAGGAGCAGTCCACCCAGCCCACCTTACGAGCACAGCCTCCCCCTGGACAGGTGAGGCTCCTCCTCAGGCTCTGGCCCCATCTTCTGGTCAGGGAAGTCCCTCTACTTATCCTTCCAGGAGCCCCAACCTTTCTCTGGCTTGGCTTTCTCAGGCACAAATTTCCCATGCAGACACCTCCTGTGGGCCTGCACTGGCGTGGGTGGTAGATCCCTTCCTAGAGGCTCTGGTAGTCCCTTTCTGTGCTCTCAGATCCATGAGCAGCAGAGCAAGTCCTGCCAGTAGAGGGTCCTGACAGGAAGCCAAGGGCGAAGATGTCCAGGCCCCTCCGCGGGGCCCCCACCTGGGTGGCCTCTGGCCAAGCCCACAATAGCCCAGGCATGGGGCCTCCAGAGCGGGAGGCCAGGACCCCACCCTCTCGCCACTGCCGCTGTGTGGCCTTGGGTGGCCCACCTCGCCTCCCTGGACCACGGAAGTAGGAGGGCCATCGTCTCTCCCTCCACAGCCCTTGGTCATTTGCCCCATACAGCTTCCTGCGCGCTTCCCGGCCCACTGCGGTGACCTACGCGGCACTGAGGCGCTCCCTCCAGGCCGACCGCCTGTGCCTCCTAAACCGGCACCTGGCCCTGCACCTCCGGAACCCCCGCAGTGCGGCCACCTCCCGCCCCAGCCCCTGGGTACAGAGCCTGAAGGCTGGGGAGCCGGAGGCCTGGGAGGGGACTGCCGGCCTGCTGGATCTGGTGGACATGCGCGACCCCCGGCTGGAGGGCACACTGCACCTGCTCCTGGCTCAGCAGCAGCGGCGGGCGCGGGGGGAACGGGCGAGGCCAGGGAGCCTGCATGGACCCGAGGAGACACCACTCTCCCCGCTGGCTGAGTGCCCCAAGAGCGAGGTGACCGGGGCAGCTCTGAATACAGCGGCCTTGCCTGGGGAACAGCCCCCATGGCCCCCAGCCCTGGGCAGCCCCAGGGACTTGGAGGCCAGCCCTGGGGTGCAGGACTCTGCCCCTGACAAACCCCTGGACCTCTCAGACCACGGCCGGACCCGGGACGTCCCCAAGCCCACCAGCCGGCCTGAGTCACTCAGCCCCCCAGCTGCCCACACAGGCAGCCCGGGGTCCCCACAGGATGCTGAGGCACCGGCCCAGTCCAGGCCCTCCAGCCCCCGTGAGCTCAGCAACAACCCCAAGATGGCCAGGGCGGCTGAGCCAGAGCAGCCCCTCATGCCCGCGGTAAGGGCTCAGGGCCCCCTCTTAGCCCCCATCCCACCACACCCCGGTGGGCAGCCAGCTTGTCCCTCCAGCCTCTCTGAAGAACCCTTCTCTTCCCTCACCCCCCTTCCCCAGGCTGGGTCCTGTGGGCCATGTCCAGGGCTGGCTGGAGGGCAAGGCAGTGCCTCCAAATGAACTCAAGCCACTTACTTGTTTTCCCCAGGACCCCCTGCCTGCTCTCCCAGGGCATCTCCCCAACCTGCCCTCTCCAGGCGGAATGGGAAATGAGGCCAGAGGGAGGCTAAAGGCGCACCCTCGCCCCCAGTGGCCTGATGCCGATGGCCACCCAGGAAAAGGTGCAACCACCTGAGGTCAAGTCCATATTGGGGAGGGAGGGACCCGCAATGGCCAGGGGCCAGCTCAGTCCCTTCTGCCTGATCAGCCAGAGCCTGGGTCTGGTGTCCAAGAAAGGGAGGCAGGGGTCAAGGGCGGGTATCACATGCAACAAAGGGAAGAGCAGCATTGCATGAGGGCTGTCGGACAGGTAGTGAGCTCCCCGCCACTGTGGCAACCAACTAAGGTAGGTCCCCCAACTAGGGCTATTTGACTGGGGGGTGGGGATTTTGGGCCTGTATTTCAGCCCTATTGGCCTCAGTTTCCTCGTCTGCAGAGTTGTCACTGCCCACCCTAGTCTGTCACTAGACCCCAGGGCCACCAGCCTGACCCCTAATTGTATCCCCCAGAGCCCAGCAAGGCTGGCGTGCAGACGGCAGAGTTGGATGAGCTGAATGAATTGGACTCCTCTGACAGTGAGGTGGGCCCGCTGCACACCTGGATGGGGCCGGGGTGCAGTGCTGCTCAGGCCGGGCTCCTCACCCTGACCATACCCCTTCTGCCCAGGTGGCCCCGAGTTCTGAGGGGAGCAGCATGCCGGGCACGCCAGGAGCAGGGCGCAGGTGCTTCTGCACCCAGGAGCATGGGCAGGGTCTGCAGCAGAAGCGGAAGCGGTCCTTGGAACCCTGGGGCAAAGGTACAGGCTGGGGGAGGGACTGCCAGGGAGGCGCTGCATGCCCGCCCCTTGCAGCACTGGACAGCGATGTCCACACAACAACTCAAACTCAGAAACAGGGGCCCTCCAATCTCTCTGGAGTGTGCCCCACGGAGCAGGGACTTGAAACTCTCGCCTAGGGGGCTATGGCCGGGCCAGGCCCCTCCTCTCTGCACCTCAGTTTCCTCACCTGCCCAAGGTAGTGAACTTGGGACTTCCGTGCAGTTTCAGACAGCAGGGAGGCTCTGTCATCATGGGAACGCTGGAGGGGAGGGGAAGGCGCAGCCGAGGGTGCCACCCTCTGGGGGCACAGGGCATTTGCTCCCGCGGAGGGCTCTGGTCTCCTCCTGCCAAGCTCAACAATTCCCAGTGAGGCAGCCGCGGGCATCAGCTCCAACGCCCCTGCCTGCCCCAGGCGCCCGAGGGAGACTGTGAGCCCCTGCGCTGATCCGCGAGCACCCTGGTGCTTGTCCGGGCAGCGCCACGGCCGCCACAGTACTCCACTGTTCCCGGGAGGCCAACTCACCTGCCCTCCCCACAGACACCAGGGCACTTCCGCTGCCCAGGGATCCGCTCTGGGGGGCGGGGACAAGACAAATAGGAGATCTTGTTCTCCTACCTGGGCCAGGCAGGAGCCAGCTGACCCCCAGCAGGCAGCCCACACCCCACACTTCACACCCCGCACCCCATAGGCAGCCCTCTGCCCCTCCCTGAACACCCACTGACAGCGGGAGATTGTGGAGCAGTGGTTGGGAACAGGGCCCTTGGCCAGGGAGTCATGGGCACCTGCTGCGTGCCAGGTGGGGGCACCCGCCCCTCGGGAGGTGCAAAGGGAGTACGGTCCTTAGTGCCTCTGGGCTGCAAGATCCACAGCGGGTAGGGTGGCCCACGGCGAGTGGGGGAAGAAGGAAGGCAACCAGCCCCAGGACGCGGAGCTGGATCCCGCAGGACCTGTCTGCGCCCGGCGCCATAGGAGCATCAAGTCGGGACGCAGTGCCGGTGGGCTGGGTCCACAATTTCTGGGGGCCCTTCCCGGAAGCCCCCGCTTGCCCTCCACACCCATGGCCGCTGCTCCCCCACCTGTAGGAAGGGGTCGGGGGCTGGGAACATGGTTCTGGAGTGTGTCCGCCTGAGCCCCGGACCTTCTGCAGCCTCCAAGAAGGCGACCCGAGGGAGAAGGAGACTGCAGGAGGCCGCTGCCACTGCTGAGGGGCCCCAGAGCCCGAGGGGCGTGGAGGACGGCAGCCCCTCGCACCGCACCGGGGGCTGGCAGCAGACCTAGCCAAGGTCCAGCCTGCCCAGACCGGCCCTGAAGTGACCTAGCTCCCCTACTCACACCACCAAACCAGCAGACAGCCCAAGCCCATGTTTGCGGGGTACAGCCGTGCCGGGCTGGGGTCCTGGCCCCTTTCCAGAGGGGTGGGGAGGCCATGAGGGCCCCGGGCTGGCCCCTACCCTGTCGCCTGGGAAACGCCCGCTGGTCCCACCCTCAGCCCAGCAGCCCCTCACCAGGGGGAGGCTCGTGGGGGGAAAGGGGCACGGACAGGTCTCCCAGGCCCCAGCCCAGCCCACAGTCCTGCTGCCTCCAATTTCAAGGGCCCAGCCTGGGCCATGTCAGCCACCCCTTCCCCGCCAGGCGCGAGCAGCAGCTCGGGCCACGTCCGGGCAGTCTCCAGCGCCTCCTGGTGGCCGGGCCTGGCATCACGGCGAGCGTGGTGGGGGGCAGTTGTGGGCACAGCGCCCGCCTGACTGGGCTCCAGGGGCTGGGAGAATAAATGTGTAAAGGAAGGATGTGTGTGCAACTGGCAGGGGCAGCTGGGGCCGCCGCCCACTGGGGCAGCCTACCACCAGCACCCACCCACGAGATGCCTTCAGGGGCCCAAGGTGCCCCCGCCCTTGCATGAACCAAACCAGGTTCCAGCCCTGTTTGCAGGGTGCTGCAGGGGCAGAGCGTGTGGCACCCTCTGTAAGCTGAGTCCCCATCCTCGCTGGCTGGCTCCCACACCCTAAAGTCCTGGCCCTACTTTTCAGCCATTGTCCCGTTACCCGGCAACCCACTCAGGAGCCCGCCTTTAGCACTGCCACTTCAGGAGCCACAGTAGAGCTTGTTAAGAAACAGACTTCCAGGCCTCACCCCAGTTCCACCGATTCAGGATATTCTGACTGGGCCTGGGAATCTGTGTTTTATGAGGCTCCCAGGGGGTAATTCTCTTGCATATAAACTTTGAGAACTGCCCCTTCCGGGGCAAAGGCAGTTGGCACTGGTTCCTCTGCAGGCATCAGGAAACCAGTGGGCTGAGGGGCAATGAGGATGGGAGGTAGGGAAGACAGTAGTTGTCCCTGGGGAAGTCAAGATCAAGGAAAGGGGCATCTAATTTGGGTTTCAAGGGATGAATAGGGTGTGTCGAGTGCAAGGTATTATGGGAAGTTTGCTAAAGTGAGAACTCCAGGAAAGTGGACCAAAGGTCAGACAGAAAAGAAGAGGGGTTGGGATATGGAGGGATATCCAGAAATGATGCTCAGGGGGGTGCCAGGTGGAGGGAACAACTAGGGAGCCAACCTAAGGGCCAAGCTACAATCAAGGGGCATCCAGGCAGAGCCCCTACTTAGACCTGGAAAGCGGTTAGGGTGGGGTCTGAAGAAAACTTTCAAGACCAAAACTGCGAGCAAGAGCAGGACCCTCCTCAACCACACTGAGGTCAGAGGGACCAGAGTACCAGGTCAAGTGTGGATGCTGTTTGGCCGGACAGCTGAAACTCGTGTGCCTGTTGGGACCACTGGACACAGAAGGACAACTGAGCTGGGTGCAGCCCAGGACTGGTGGGGCTGCAGGCCTGACAAACAGGGGCATCAATTCCCACTGCTGATCATGGCCGGTCAGCCTGCCTGCCCACAAGGCCAGGGGTGCTGAATTCCAAAGAGGAGCTGGAAGGCCAGGGCCACGTGTGAGGAAGAAATCTCCCAGTTGTTAAAGGTCACTTCCATTTTTCTGAAACAAAACGAAGCTCTGTGTGTGTCACACACATCTGACTTGCAGCCACCCGTCCACAGCTCCACATTAGACCTGGTGGGGCCAGTTGAGACCAGCCAGCAAAGCAAGCTCAGTGGAGGAGCGGTGGTGGCGGGTGGGGTGGCAGCTGAAAGTCCACCTTTAGTGCCAGGAGGTGGCCGCTGGGGCTGTGAAATAAGTCCTGCATCCCAGGGTTGCGTGGCCAGGAAGTAGGCGACCCCATTAAAGAAGGCAGAGATCCCAGGATGCCAAGGAGTGTGCCCAGGGGCGGTGAGAAATGAAAGAGAAGTGGCTGGGAAGCCAAGTGGTAAGTGAGCAGGTCGGGCTGGGCTGCTTGTGCCACAGGGTCCCCTGGGGGCAGCCAGGGCCCCACTGTCACCCCAGCCAGATCCCCAATCTGCGTGACATGGTTAACCTTCACCATGATAACTGGGCCCTCATATGTGCCAAGAACCTTCACACCTTCCAGACAGCGGCATCCTGCCCACACCCCTGGACGGCAGGTCTCGTTATTCCCACTCACACTTGAAGAAACCGAGGCTCAGAGAGGAGACGCTCATCCCAGCTCTCACCACGAGAGAGCAAGGGCAGGACTGGAACCCAGGGCTCACCCTATGAAAGGGGGCTGAGAGGGGGCCACAGCCATCTTGGACCTTTGCCAGAGGTTCCCAGGGGTGAGGCCCCAGAGCAGGCATCTGGGGCTTCTCTGGGTCCCCCCCCAAACCATGGGAAACCAAACAGAGCTGATCCAGCTTCCGGTCAATGCACCGATCTTGCAGAATGGAAACTGAGGCACAGAGATGCCTTGTGGAGCTTCCCCCAAACCCTAGCCAGCAAGGACAGGCCCAGGGGTGCCAGCCAGGGAGCACCAGCCTAGAGCACCCCTAGGTACCATGGCAGGGACACTCTACCCAAGGCTCCACACGGCAAGTGCTTAGTTCCCCCAGCCCACACAGAACGCAGGGCGAGTGTGGTGAACCTGTGAGTGTGGCCGAGAAGGGGAGCCAGGACCTGGACCCAGAGAGCCCACTGAGCCCCCACCTCCGGGTGTGTCTGGCTGACAGTGGGCGGGGAGCTAATATATCCTAGGCACCTCCTGCATGCACAGCCCTGGCCTGGCCTTTTGCACATTATTCTCATTTGTCCAGCCTCAGCTCAAATATCACTGCTAAGGCAGGTGGGCCCCGACCTCACCCACGTAGACTAGCCTCTGTATCAGCCAGGGTCTAATCAGGGGACAGTAATCATAAAGTAATTCAAGCAGAGGAAGTTTCACAATAAATTCATATAATTTAATATAAGACCCCACAAAATTTTAATATGACAATTATATTTTAATATAAAATTATAACAGGGGGTTAGTGTAACAGGGATTGGCTAGTAAGATGAGTCTAGAAAACGAACTAGAAGGAGCAGTTACTGCCAGCCCAAGGAAGGCAACCCCCTGCAGCGCAGCCAGGACTGGGACCCAGATGCCATTGGGGAGGGCACAGCTGTGATTCACTGGATGGAGGTGACCCTTTGGCAGCGGGGAGGTGTTGAGCCTCGGACCTTGCTGCAGAGCCATCTAGGGGCTGCCAGGGGAAGCTGCTGGCTGGAGGGCATCGCAGAACCCGACAAAGTAGACACCGCATGTTGCGGGCTGGTCAAAGGGTCATCCCAGACCCAGGAGGAGAAGCCCCACTGAGGCAGCAGGCCCCCAGAACCCTACTTACAAAGTTGAACACAGTGCTGGCCAGGAAAGGAGAAGCGCTTACAGGGCCAGCTCCATCAGCCCGAGCAGACCAGGAAGGACAGATCTGGAGCTGAAGGACAATTAACTGGTGGCACCAAGCCCATCCGGGGGAACCGTGGGGTGCTTCAGCCCCTCAATCCACCCACCCCACAAATACACGCGGGCTCAGTCAGGCTGACAGCCGCAGCCCAGCAAGGATGTCGGGTTTCAGCCTCCCGCGGCCTCAGCTTCCGTGACAGGGACGCGAACTTGCGGCACCGCCTGCCGCTCGGCCCCAGGGCAGGATCCACGGGGCAGACAGGCGCGCCGCCTCCCTCGGGGCTCCCTCGGGGATCCCTCGGGGCGCGGCCCGAACCTCCTCGGGCCCCCGGGGGAGGTACCCGCGAGCCGGACGGCCCAATCCACAGCTCCGGGCCGGCCAATGGGAGGGCGTGGCGGCGGCTTATTTGCATGGCGATGCGCCGTGGCCAATGGGCAGCGACCGTGCGCGCGCGCGCGGCGGCTCGGGCAGCCGCGGCGGGCTCAGTCCGAGAATGGCCGCGGCCGCGGCGGGTGGGGCTCCGGCTCCGACCCCCGGCCCGACCTCCGGGCCCGCCGCGTCCCCGCGGCCCACCGCTCCCGCCCGGGGCCCGCCTCCGGCGCTACGGAAGCGCGGAGACTCGCGGCGGCGCCAGGCCGCTCTCTTCTTCCTCAACAACATCTCGCTGGATGGGCGGCCGCCGAGCCTGGGCCCCGGCGGAGAGGAGCCGCCACCGCCGCTCGCCGAGGCTCGCGAGCCACCCCCGCCTCCTCCGCCGCCGCCGCCGCCGCCCGCCGCGCCCGACCCCGGGGCCCGCGGGGGTCCGCCGCCCGCGACTTCCTCCGGCCTGCCCGGGCCCGCGACCAGGGCCCCTGGCGCCCCCCAGGGCCTGCTCAGCCCCACGCAGGCGGCCGCCGGCCTTGCCCTGGACATGCAGCGCCAGAGGTGAGCGGTCGGGGTCCCCGGGGGCCCTGGGCCCGCGACACAGGGCTGGGGTTGTCTGGGGTCAGCCAGCACAGGACACAAGAACTGGATTCACCAGGGGCCTGTCAGGACAGGACGCGGGGCTCAGGTGGCGGTGGGGGGCCTATGAGCTCCTAACAGGAGTCAGGGTCACCTGGGGCCCTGTCACTCCAGGATGCTGGGGTGGGGGGTCGGATGTGTGGACCCAGTCGGCCCAGGACATGGAAGTCGGGTTATCTGGGAGCCCATCAGCCCAGCACAGGAGAATCATGGTCAGCTGAGGCCCTGTCAGTCCAGAATGTGGAGGTCAGGGTCACCTGGGGCATGGTCATCCCAGGACAGAAGAGTCAGGGTCCCCTGGGGCGGTGTTAACTCCAGAGAAGGACATGGGATTCAAGTCACATGGGCTTCAGTCGCCCTGGACATAGGGATTGGGGTCGCCTAGGCCTCCTGGACTTAGATGTTAGGGTTTCCTTGGGTTCATGTGTGGGGACAGGGTTTTCAATCTAATTAGGGATTTCAGGGTTCCCTCAGCCCCCATCAGCCCTTATCAGCCCCCAGGCGCAGGTGTCAGCTCTCCTCAGGCCTTGTCCCCTCTGGACATACATATCCATTCTAAGTCCCTTGCCCCCTCTTCAGCATGACATCTCTTCTGGATGTCAGGCCCATCTCTGGTCCCCCCATTGCCCTGGTATGTCCGCACTAGCCTCACCTACTTCCCTCAGGATTCCCCAGTCTGCAGTTACTCCCCCTGCCTTGACTTCATCTCTAAGAACCTCCTCAGCTCATCCTGGGGCAGCACACCACCTCTGACTCTGCTGTGCCTCCTGCCCAGACTGGTCCCTGACTGCTGGACACCCCACTTTATTCTCCCAGAGACTCTTTCATAGCACTATCCTTTAGCACTGGCCCTTGGATGCCTGTTTCCTGGGCCCTGGTGGCTACCCCCTACCCTGGGGACTGACTGTGGCTCCTGGGCCCAGGAGGCAGGACTGTCTGCTTATCTCAAAGACTGCTGCTCTGCCCTGGGCTCTCTCTGCAGGACAGAGTGCCCAGCGGGTGGGGGCCGCCCTCTGGGGTAGTTGGGGGGTGGAGAGGAGAGGAGAGGGGATGGGTGAGAGGACCTTGGTCTGGCATGGGTGAGCCGAGGCAGGCGCCATCTTAGAGCCTCAGCTCAGCTACTGTCCCCTACCCAGGTCGCCACAGCCACACTGGCTTTGCTTACTCTGTGTCCTGGCCCTCAGGCCAGTCAGTGGGGGGGGGGGGGGGGGGGGGTGTCTTCTGAGGATCTCTGATTGTTTTCAAAATTCTTGAACCACATTCAGTGACCCAAAGATAAGCATTTAATTATTGCACCCATAATTGCGCTCCACAGATCCCTAATTTTAGAGAAAAACTAGCTGCTTCCTCAGGGGCCCAGAGGCCTGGAAGTGACTTACTCCACACACAAGCCCTGTGCTGCTTAGGGGCGAGATGGAGGGGCTGGTTGGGACAGGGGTGGTAATTTACCAGGAGTGTGGTAGCCAGGGGTTCATACACTCGCCTGCTGGTCCCCTTCTCAGAAAGCAGGAGAGGTGGGATTGCTTGTCCAAGAGGAGACTGATGAATAAGAAAAAGCTCTCTGCTTGGTAGAAATTCATTGTTTTGAAACAGCCCCCAGGCCCTGCCTCTCCTTGACTGGCAGAGTCTCATGGGACAGATGACTGTCACTTTTCCAGGCAGCTGCCAGCCAGGAGGTGGTCCTGGGGTTGCACCAGGGCTGGTCTGATGTGCTCCTTTTGTGAGGATGCCGGGTCCTCAGTGGCTTCAAGGGAGGAGCTTATTCACTGCCAGGCCTGAACTTTTCCCTGATGTCCTACTGTTTAATGTGGAGCTGCCCTTTTCCCCTTCAGTCATTTGTGTGCATGGTCAAGATGAACTGGTGACACCTGGGCAGATGCATTCAGGCCATTGTTCACAAAAGGGCACCTGTGCGCCCTTCTTGTCACCAGATGGCCTGAAAGCCTGCTGCACTCACTAGACCCCATCCTGTGATAGGTGAGTCTTAGGGGGCCCAAGGCTGCAAGACATGCCTGTGGCTCTGGAAGGTGGTCTGTGCTAGCCCAGGGGGTGACAGGCCAGCTCTATTCCAGGTGCAGCCACGGCTCACTCTGAGTGGTTCTGAAGAGGGTGTGTGCTGTGGTCCGAGCTGTGGCCCTGCATCCTGGCCCTGGCCTCCCCTGGGTCTTCCTGCTTACCCTCCTCAATCCCCACAAACGCCACTTCTCACCCCTGACGTTTTGATTGTGATGTGGAGGTTTGAGCCCAGGCTCTGGGAAAGACCTACATTCAAATAATGGCCCCTAAACTCAGTCGCTCCCTGAGCTTGAGCAAGTGACTAGCCTCCTTGAACCTCTGTTCTTCTCCGTGACGCGGGTTTAGTGTTAAGCACACTGGAGGTGAGAGGGCTGTAGTGAGGGTCAGGTGTATGGTGCGGCCTCACCTGACCACGAGGTTGTCTGGGGAGCACCCCATCTCTGTCTGCGTGGGGAGTTGCTATTTCAGTGGGGGTCTCGGTCTGTAGTGACTGCTATGGTAAGCCGGTGAGCCAATGGAGTCCTTGTTTTCCTCACAAAACTTCCATTCCAAGTGTTTATTTTTATTTTTTAACATTGTGGTGACTTAACTCTCAAGCACAGGCTTCGTTCCTGAGGCCCACGCAGTCTGAAACCAGGCATTTGGCAGTGCTTTGTGACTATCCTTCTGCTGCCTGCTGCCCCGTAAATGGGTGTGCTGGGTCCCTTTGACCTGAGAGGCACTGAATGGTGCATGCCACATGGGCTATTGAGGGGCAAGATGGCGGTCTGTGAATGGCAACTCAAAGTGGGGTGCAAGGCCGCTTCCCAGAGACCTGTGTCATCTCGCCTGGGAGCCACTTAGCTATTGGGCCTTTGCCCAAATTAAACCGATCTTGGTCTAGCAGCTGGCAATTTGTTTACAGCTCTGATTTGGGAGTTGGGCTGAAAAGCAGCTGTAGGTGGTCAGCTGGGGTTGGAATCTCGAGGAGGTTTCCTAATGGCAGCCCAGGGTCCCCCCATCCCCGGTCCCAGAACAAAGTCCAGTGCCCTGGGTACCCCCTGCCTGCCCTGGGACTCCACACTGGAAAGAAGCCATAGGGCTCGTTGCAAGGATTTGGTAGATTTGCTTTGCCTGGCAGGAATTTCATGAAACAAGCACCCAAAGCTCTGTTAAGCAGACCAATACTGTGACACCAGGCCTGGGGCTAGAGTCCCAGGCCCTCCAGGCAAGGCTGTTGTCTCATGATCTAGCATCCTTTTCTTTCCTGGCACTGAGGATCCAAGTGGCGTTGGTGCTGAAACCTGTCCCTGGACGTAGGGGTACAGGCACTTCCATGGAGGGATGCCAGTGCACTGCCAGGGTCTCATGCAGTTTGCAGGATTATTTCACTTGGCCGATGTCTGCATGCCCAGCCTCTACTGTGTGTATATGTGTGTGTATATATGGCCCCACCCTGCCTGAGGTGTGTGCGTGTGTATGCGGCCCCCTTTGGTTGGCATTGGACTTTCAATGGGGATGCAGTTTCCAGGTAGCAGCTCTTCTGTCTTCATGGCTGCTTCTGCAGTTACAAAGTAAAGGAAGTTATTAACACTAGAAACGAAGTTTAAGAAATTGGTCTTCCTCTTGGAAAGATGGTATGACCACAACCAGTGTTTCTTGCCTGTTTATCGAGGGGGTGGCTCCAAAAGTGAGTAAGGGCGGAGTAGGTCTTGTTAAAGGTGAGGCCACCCTCGCACCCTAGCAGCTTCCCCCGGGCTCCCACCTGACTCCTTCTACCCCATAGACATGAATGCACGCAGCCTGCAGCCTTGCTGCCACTGGGGGGACGCCCCGAGTGAGTCACTAAGGCAGTCAGTGGGCTTTTATCCCGTGTGGTGCCCCCAGTGTGACTTCCCTTTGCACAGGCATCCAAGGAGCGGGTGACTGTGTCTGTGTGTGTTCCCTGAGAGAACAGGAAGCCCAAACCTTGTTCTTGCTGAGGATTGTTGTCTTGTGGGGTGTTTTTTGTTTGTTTGTTTGTTTTAGTATTTTTAGAATTGAGTTGTAAAATGTATACAGTGAGGGCTGTAAGTATGGGAAGCCCAAGTGTACAGTTCAGTGGATTGTGTGTGAATCCATATCCCACCCCACCCCGGGCTACCAGCACCCAGCGAGGATGCAAAACATGCTCCCCTGCAGGTTCCCTTGGCGCTAGCCCTCACAGCCGGTGCCTGTCCCCAGCGTGTCTCTCCTAGGCAGGCCTTCCTCTGTCTGGCTGCGCTCATTCGCGCACCCTATGTTGGGGTCCCGGGCCACTCCCTTTTCTGATTGCCGAATGTTCCATGGTGCTAAGGGCTGCGGGGCTCCAGGCTGGTGGATGCCTAGAATGCGTCCAGGTGGGGCCGCAGTGGGGGCCAGGACGTGCCTGGTGGGGGTATGCACACGGTTCTGCATGGCCCAGGCAGGCGGGCCTCATGCTGAGGGAGTCCACCCGCCCGTGGCTCCAGGTGGCTCAAAAGGTCTGTTCTAGCCCAGGTGACTGCGCTGAGGGTCTGCTCTGGAGGAGTTCTGTGCTTTGCTAATGGAAAATGCCTCCCATGGCATTCCTTGCTTAGCTTCAGAGATGTCAGCTAGTCAATGACTGTTTCCACTGGCGATGCCTTAGATAGGCTGGGCGTGTGTACTGAATGTCCTGGAAGGGCCGGGCCTTGCCTAACTCTGAAACTCTACCCTAAAAGCAGCCCAGAGAAGGGGCCCTTTGGAGGCCAGGTGTGTGTAGGAAGGAGCTTTTCATGGCTTGACAAGTAGTTTTCTCGGAAGGTGCCGACCAATTGCTCTGAGCGCTACCTGTGGTACGGTCATGACTTCTAGCCCTGCTGAGCTGCCCTGGTGTGGGAGCTCACCCCTGCCCTCCCTCTCCCCCTCCCCTGTCTCTCCCCCCCTCCCCCCCCATTGGGGATTGAATCTTGTCCCTCACCAAAGCATGTTCAGGTCCCAACCCCTGTCCTGTGGGTTAGAACCCATTGTGAGTGAGATCCCTTTAAGGTCCTCTTCTACTAAGGTGCTGAGTCAGGCTGGGCTTCATCCCAGGGCACTGGAGTCCTCTAAGTAGAGGGAAATTCAGATGGAGAGGGAAGCCCTGGGGAGCAGCCAGATGCTGGAAGTCATCAAAACCCTTAAGATCTTTGGACCCCAACGCCAGTAGGAAACCAGCCTTCTCCCTTTGAAACAGTGAGCCAGTAAATTCCTGTCCAGCCAGTCCGCTATATGGTATTTGTTTGAGTAGCTAGAAAACTAAACCAAACCCCCCCCCTCTCTCCTTCTCCCTCCCCTCTCTCTCCCTCACCTCCCTCCTCTATCTTCCTGTCTGTTCTCTCTCCCTCTCCCCCTCCTTTACCTTTCTTCCTCCCTCCTTCTCCCCCTCCTCCTCTAACTGTCCTCCTCTTTCCCTCTCTCCCCCTCCTTCCCCTTCTCTTTATCCCTTTCCCCCCTTCTCTCTGTATCTTCCCTCCCCCTCTCTACCCCCTCCTCTTCTGTCTTCCTCTCTCCCCATCTGTCTTTCTCCCCCTCTCCATCTCTCCCCCTCTCCTCTATCTTCCTGTCTCCCTCTCTCCCTTTCCCCTCCTCCTATCTTCTTCCTTCCCCTTCTCTTTCACTCTCTCCCACTCTTCTGTCTTCTTCTATCCCTCTCACCCATCCTGTCATCTCTCCCTCTTCCTCTCTCCTCTGTCCTCCTTTATCTGTCTCTTCCCTGCCTCTCTTCCTCTCTCCCCCTCCTCCTCTATGTCTTCCTTTCTCCCTCTCACCCCTCTCCCCTCTGTCTTCCTCTCTCCCTCTTTCTCCCTTTCCTCCTTCTCTGTATTCCTGTCTCCCTCTCTCTTCCTCTGACCCCCCCCTTCTCTTTCTTTCCCCCTCTCTCTCCCTATACCCCCTCCTTTATCTTTCTACTCCCCCTCCTTACCTCTGCCCACAGTGCATATGCTCTGGTGGCCTTGAAAGCTGAGACTTCTCCCTTCTCAGCCACTCCATCACCACCTTTCTGTAGTCACCCACTCGCCCAGATGTACTTGACAATTCTCATTTGTTGCCTCTACACCTCATGATTTACAAAAAACAGTATGTCTGCAAAAGCATGGCCTCCCCAAAGTCCTGGCACCTCTGCTCGCTCTGTGCCCTTTGCCCCTGCCCAGGCCAGTGGTTTACAGGGCATCATTTTCCCACAGGCACCAATTCCCATGAGAGGGAAGAGAATGGAAAAGCCAAAAACAGCGTCCTCCCTCTTTTGGCCAGTGATGTACCTCGGAATTTGGGTGCCATAGTCACATTTTCAGAGTCTTGGATCCAAACCCAAAAGACATCCCTGGAATAGAGAATGGGTTCAGAAAACCAGTGCCAAGTGAACAGAGCAGGATGGGCTGTGCTTAGGTCAGAAGTGCCAGTGTGGCAGCAGCCAAGGCAGCTTGGGCTCCAGGTAGGCAGCTGCTGAAGGGTTCTGTGCCTCGGTTTCCCTACCTGTAAACAAAGGTGGTCATGGGGATTGAGTTTGTGTATAAAATGCTTGCATGGAATGAAGACAGAAGAGAACTGCAAAGAAAAAGATCTGGGACACCACTTGAGAACAGATTTTAAAAGCTTGGTAAGGTGACAAACCTTTTCCCTACGATGACCAGAAATAGCAGAGGGAGCAGGCTGGACTGCTGCTGGGTGTGGGCTGATTCTGTGTCAGGACAGCCTACCCAGGGGCCCAAGGGGGTCTCCACAGAGGCTCTGCAACGGTGTTGGGTGCAGCCCATGGACCCAGCCTTGCAGGCCGGTGTTCTCTGGGGGTGGCCCCCACAGCATCCAGCACAAGGCCTGCTCGCCTGGCCCCCACCCTGCTCTCCCAGCATGGGGATGTCTGCCAGCCAACTGTGCTCTCCTCCGCCCCATCCCTTCCACCCTGCTCATCCCTCCCGTCCCCTGCTGCTCTGCCCCTAAACACCTTTCCCTCTGGACACAACCCCCAGCCCCCAGCATGGTGGTCTGGCTTCTCGGGCCAGTGCCTGAGGCCTGCCCACCTCTGTAGCTTGGCCCAGCCGGTCCCCACCTGCTCCCCCCACAAGAGTCTCCTTGCTTCCTGGCCACCTCCCTGCTTCCTGTCCTGGCTTGGAAGGCCCCAGGAACATGGCCTGGACCCTGTGCATCCAGTGTCAGAGGCCTGTGGCCCTCCCTTTCCCCTCAGCGGACTCCTCCTGGGCCATCAGGTACATGAAGCCCAGCGATCTGTGCCAGCCAAGGCAGCAGGAGGGAGGGATGGTATCAGGCCACATGGGCACCTAGCATCTTCCCAGATTGACTGCTGTTCAGTTTTAGTTTGTGTTTAACAAACTCCTGTTGCTCTTATCATTTCAAAAAGTTGTTATTTTTGTAAATTTAAGAAGAGAGCCTGGCCTTTGGTGTCAGCGTGGGCAACCTTAAGCCCCCATGATCCTACCAGTAGCGTGGCCTAGGATGGTTGTGGCTGCTCAGTGCCTTCATAAAACAGGCATAACCAGATGTCACCATTGAACCTCCTGGACTGCCGAGCAGTTGTGTGAGGTGGGGACCAGAACACACTGGCACAGTTGGCACCCAGCGCATGGCAGTAGCCCTTTGTCCCCTCCCCTGGCTCTCTGCAGATGATGCAGGTATTAGGCCCCCATGGGCCTGGCTCCCTGACTTGGCGGGTACCCTGGTATGGGTTTTACAGCTAGCCTCCCAGGTGCTGACTGGGCACCCCACCCCCACCAGCCTAAGCCTCAGAAACCCATAGGGCTCCTGCCAAGCCCTGGGGTAGGGGTGGGGCACCAGCCATGGGCAGCTGACATATTAGCACAGCGCGGTGGCTGTCAGATCTAGCCTGGTGCCAGTGGCCTACCCTGGACCCTGCAGCCTCTATGGATAGTAAATGGTTTGGCATGACCGTGTCCTTCTGAGGAGTCTGCTCCACAGCTGTTCCCAGGAGGGCCAGGGTGAACCTGGCACACCCCGGCCCTGCATGTCCCCCCAGAGAACTCTACCAGGTTCCTGACCCTGAACAAGACCTCCCACAGCCTGTCATGGGTGAGCATGGCCTCTCCGGGAGGCAGCAGGGCAGAGTGTGGCCCCACCCTTACTGGACAGACTGAGGCCATGGATGGGTCCCCAGAGGTGCTGCCATAAAGTTGGAGCCGTTCTGTGGCCTCCCTGAGAATAGAGTTCACCTTACTGCCACAGATCAGTCCCTGTCTGTAGTCTGGGGCCATATGTTCAGCAAAAAGGAGCAGGCTGGGGCCTGGGAGAGGATGGAACCCCCTGACCTCGTGTGCTTGTGCGGCCCAGGGTCCTGCAGAGTCGCTGCAGGCTCCCTTCCCCTGGTCTCGGGCCTCTGTCAGCTACCCTCCTCACACTGGGTTGCCTCTTTGCAGAAGGCGAGTCGCCTCCCAGCGCTGCTCTCTAGAGTTCCTGGAAGACGTGGTGGGGTGCACCTCGGCACAAAGGTACCTTTCCTGGCCCTGCTCACTGTCCACATCCTCATCCACCCCCAGTCCCTTCCCTGAGGCCCCCACGCTCATCTCTGCCAACCCTGAAGGGGCCTTGTGCTTTGCAGAGCCAAACACATCTCTGGATCTCCCAGACACAAAGGCTTAAAAAAGACCCATTTCATCAAGAACATGAGGCAGTACGACACCAGGAACAGCAGGTAAGGGCTGCATTGTGGTCCCTGGGTTGCCACCTGCTCCTTTCTGTCCCCACCTCCCGTGAGCCCTGTCTGCGGTCACCATACTGCCCCACTTCAGTTCCTGAGGCTCCTTCCCTCCCGTGTCCACCAGGAAGGAAAATGCTCTATGTCTGGTTAACATGGGCAGTCTTGCTGTCCATCACCTTTCCCACCCTTGTTGACAACATCCTCGGCTTGCCTGTCCTTCCCAGAACCTTCCCATAAAGGTGTTCATGGGGAGGGAGAATTTGGAATGTGAAGAACAAATTTAGCAGTGAAGTATGTCCTAAAGGCAATGGCTTGATTTTATTTGGCGAGCACAGAGTGGGGTCCAATTGGAAACTGAAATCAGGCTGCCCAAAATTAGAGTGCAAGGCAGAGCTGGTGCCCAGTCTTGGCCCCAGGGCTGGGGGCAGCCCCTGTAGTGTGTGCAGATGCTGAGGGTGGGGTCGCAGGCAGGTGCACTCCCCTCCCAAGCCAGCAGTACTGCATCCCACCCAAGGCCACCCTGCTGGCCCTTGTCCCATGGCCTGGGTAAGGTAAGTGCTGTGAGTTTTCCCTGAGGTGACTGTAGGTATGGACAGATGCTTTTAAAAACCCAGGTCTTTATCATCACAGTGTGGCACGTTCGGCTCAAAGCAGAGATGCTAACATCCTGGTACCACTTAGCCCTAGGGCAGCTCCCATCACCCCTGCCAGATACCCTGAGGGAGAAAGAGAGAGAATTTCTTTGTCCCTTGTCTTCCTCCCAGCTCAGACCCCAGACCCAGCCCCATCAGGGCTAAACGGAGAGAGAAGCCAAAGCAGAAATTTCTGGCTTCTGTGCCCCAAGAGCCCAAAACCTGGTGACTTAAGTGTGATTTAGGGAACTGGGTGGTTCTGCCCTTGGAGTGGGTGCCCCAGTCCCACCCTGTAGGAAGACTGGGCACCAGCTCCTGGGACTGAAGGGGCCCTGGTTGGCCCATCAGCCCTGCTTCTTCCTCACCTCCCAAAGCCTGGTCTTCACAGTTGAACTAAGCTCCTACTGTGGCACCCGCAGCCAGTCTGACAGCCCTCCCCTCCCTTGCAGAATTGTGCTGATCTGTGCCAAGCGGTCCCTGTGTGCAGCCTTTTCTGTCCTGCCCTATGGGGAAGGCCTGCGGATCAGGTAAATGAGGCTATCCATCTTTCGTGCTGCTCCACATGTGTGAGTGGGCTTGGCAGCCACGTTCCTCCCCTCTGCTCCCTTTGGGCGGGGTCTGAGGTTGACCCCATGAAGCCCCTACTGGGTGGCACCAGGGAGGGCTGTATCCAAGGGTGACTGCCCCCACCTTCTCATCATGAGGCCTCTCAGAAATGGTAGTCATGGGCTGGCCCCCACAGAGTTTCTTGGGGGCTCAAGGGACCCTACCAATTGTGTCCCTGTACAACTTATGGATGAAGGAAACAGCCACTTGGGAGTCAGGATGGCACTTTGCGACGCAAGATAAGAATGGTCAGTGACAGAAGCTGCCGTGCATGGGAAGCACTGATCCTCAAGGCCCAGCAAGGCTGGCGGAGGGGCATGGCTGCCTGGGAGAGAGCGGGCCACACACACACAGCAGGCAACCTGGGGAGAAGTTCAGGGGGCAGCAGAGCAAAGGTCACAGATGGTCATGAGCAGCACCTCGGCCTGGTGCCGGGTGAACGCCTCTAAAATGCAAGTTCTCCATTGTCATATTTTTCTTTGACGAGAGGCTCTAAACTGATCTAGTCCTATGAAGGCTTCTGCGTGGCCTGGGTCTCAGCAGCTCTATGGGTGGAGGGGTCTGGGCCCAGCTCCAGCAGGCAGGCAACAGGCAGCTCTCCCTCCACCATGTGTCTGCAGTGACCTGCGGGTGGACAGCCAGAAGCAGAGGCATCCGTCCGGCGGCATCTCCGTGTCCTCTGAGATGGTCTTTGAGTTGGAAGGTGTCGAGCTGGGAGCCGATGGAAAGGCAAGCAGCACTCCATGGGCGATGCTGTGCACGGTCGGGGGCACAGGGCTGCCTGCTCACGTCGGCAGGTGCTGTCACTGTCAGGGAAGCAGACCCACTCAAGTCTAATGTGCAAGGTGTGAGCAATCTAACATGCAAGGCCAGCCACCCCGGCCCAGGACAGCCAAGCCCCTGAAGGCTCTTTTAGCAGCACTGCTTGCAGCTGGGTCACGAGAAACAGTCACAGGGGTGAGCTGCCTGCCAGTGGCCTGGCCCCCTGCTTGATGCGGGACGTGGGGTTCTGAGGGGCCTCCACGTGGGTGGTCTAGGTTAGAGGTACTCAAGGGCAGGGGGAGTGTTGCTGTGCTGCAGATCCCAGATAAGGGATGGCAAAGGTAGCATTCAGTATGTTCTTATTAGTGAGAACACTGACTTCGAGTAAGGGTA
Source organism: Tamandua tetradactyla (assembly GCF_023851605.1). Lineage (NCBI taxonomy): Eukaryota > Metazoa > Chordata > Mammalia > Pilosa > Myrmecophagidae > Tamandua > Tamandua tetradactyla. The sequence goes on along the minus strand of NC_135327.1, from coordinate 59,975,085 downwards.
CAGCATCAAGTTCAAGGGTCCCCCCGGAGTGTCACAGGCTTGTCCTTCATTCTCAGAGGGAGGCTCCAGAAACACCTTCTGGAAGCAGGCCCTGATGCACTTTCTTTTCCAGGTCGTGTCTTATGCACAGTTCCTCTACCCCACCAACGCCCTGGTCACACACAGGAACGACAGCCATGGCCCGGTGCCCCCACCACGCTCCAGCATCCCCCGGGCTCTGCCGGGGTCCAGATACAAAGCCGCACCCTCCAAGTCAGCAGCAGCAGGCACAGAGCTAGGTAGCCTGCCCGCCCGCCTGCCTTTAGTCACAGCTTGTGAAGAGGAAGGCAGAAGGGAGGCTGCAGTGCAGCCAAGCTGCAGTCCTGTTGGGGGGGCAGTGGCTGGGGACCAGGTCAGGGTGGTCCCTGGGGAGAAAAATGACTCCACAGATAGCTGCTCCCGGCTCAGGCAGCTCGAGGAGACGACATCCAAAGACCCCTCCCTATCAGGCCTCCCCCCCCCCACCCGTCTGCACGCTTAGGGAGGGAGGCTGGGTGGGTAGCCGTGGACGCTCTAACCTGCATCCACAGGGTTTTCTGACCAAGCTGGGGTGGTCAGGTGGGCCCCCAGACCTGCCGTCTGCGGCGGGTCCAGCACTGTCTCTGCCTCCAGGGAGTGATACAGGTGACACCCTGGAGTACAATCCCAACCTCCTGGATGACCCGCAGTGGCCCTGTGGCAAGCACAAGCGGGTGCTCATCTTTGCCTCATACATGGTGAGCCCAGCAGCAGCCCTGGGGCTGGGCCCGGGTTTAGCCACCACAAAGCAGGCTTCAGAAAGTTCCTTCAGGACAGAGTCCCTGACCACAGACTCCCCCTGCCACAGGCACCAGCAAGGCCCCTGGCTGTCAGTTAGCATGAGGCCAACAGCTGCCAGGGCTTGGCAAGACTGACAGGCGGAGCTGGCACAGAGTCAGGTGCCACGCCACACTTCTTATTGCAGACCACAGTCATTGAGTATGTGAAGCCCTCAGACCTCAAGAAGGACATGAACGAGACCTTCCGGGAGAAGTTCCCACACATCAAGCTGACGCTGAGCAAGATCCGAAGGTAAGGCTGGGATGGTGCCCTTAAGGGAACGTCATCCTGACTGTTGGCACACCCCACTCAAGATACCAGCAGACCCTGAGTTCCACCCCACATGTCCACTTCTGCTGTCCGACCAGGCCTGTGCAGCAACGATCTCCCAGGCTGTAAAGGCCAGGCCTGTGGAACTGCATACCCCCTTCCCGCACACCCCCAGCTGTCAGTGAGCAAACCACTAGGTCTGCTCCCCACCCCACCCCCTGTCTCTTGCCCACACCCTCACAGCAGCCTTCTTGCTGGCCCTTCCATGGTCTAGTCTCCACGGATCAGTCACAGGACCCTTTTTAAGCCTGTCAGGCAATGTCACACTCACGTGTTTGCCATTTTCCTTGGAGTAGATATGGGGGCTCCTCGCCATGGCCTTCAGAGGCCCCTGCTCCACCCACCTCTGTGTCCTCCTGATGTTTCATGAGGTGCTGAGCATAGACCCAGCGGTCTTCTCACATGCCCCCTCTGATCTCCCCAACAGCTTGGGAGGCCGGGTGGTTGTACTCCCCACCTTTGACAGTTGGAGGCCTCTATTCACTGTCGGGCACCCAGCCGAGGGAGGAGTGGCAGCCAAGACCCAGCCTCCTCGCACCTGCCAAGCCAAGGCCCTAGCACATGCCCGTGCCCTCTGGAGGAAGCGTCCTCTGGTCTGGCTGGCAGCAGTGCTGGGGAGGGAGTTCATTCACTTGGTGATTGAAGGATGGACAGAAGCATCCTCAGCCCCCCCTCAGCCTAAGACGACTCGGTGTCTGTCTCAATCCTCAGCTTAAAACGGGAGATGCGGAACCTCTCGGAAGAGTGCAGCCTAGAGCCTGTGACGGTGTCAATGGCGTACGTGTACTTTGAGAAGCTGGTCCTGCAAGGCAAGCTCAACAAGCAGAACCGCAAACTTTGTGCAGGAGCATGTGTACTGCTTGCTGCCAAGATCAGCAGTGACCTCCGGAAGAATGAAGTGAAGCAGCTCATCGATGTGAGTGTGTGCACCAGGCCCAGGCCACCCTAATCAGGAAACAAGCTGTGGGTCAGGGTTCAACCCAGCCTTACTGACCGGCTGCTCTGAGGAGTGACTGGCTGGAGGGGAGGGTTGTCATTTACCCACTAGGTTCGTATCTAGTGGGAACCCACTCCTTGCCACTCAGGCCTGTGCTGGGCAAGCGGGTGGCCAGGGCAACCCACTCCCAATACCTGCTGATCCATCCATTTAGCCTTGTTTCTCTTCTTCAATGCAGAAGTTAGAAGAAAGATTTCGATTCAACAGACGAGATCTGATTGGGTTTGAATTCACGGTGCTAGTGGCTTTGGAGCTTGCGCTGTACCTGCCCGAGAGCCAAGTGCTGCCTCACTACCGGCGCCTCACACAGCAGTTCTAGCCAAAGCGGGGTTGGTGCTGCCGAGCAGTGGCCCTACCCTGTGTGCTGGAGCCCAGGCAGCTGCTTGGTGCACGGGAGCCCCTGGACGTGGGCGGGAACCCATGCCAGGGTTGCCTCCATCCCACCTGCCCATTTCTCCCCTCCCCACCCACCTACCCACCCACCATGGAAGCATCTGCCTTTCCCAGCTGCTCAAGTGCTTGTTTCTTCACACTCTGTGGCCTCAGACAGAAGCACAGGCCCTTCCAGAGCACTTCATGCCTCCAGCGGCAACTCGACATTTCCCTGGACTTCAAGTATCGACATGGGGTTTCATTATTGTTCCTTTCTGATATGCCTGAGCCAGACTTTCATTGATACTGCAGGGAAGTGAATTCTGACTTCAGAGCAAGCGTTTCTCCGTCCTGATGTCTGCTTTTCCCTCAGTAAACCTTTGAGGCCCCTGTACTAGCAGCATGGTAGGACGCTGGGTCTCCAGCATTTACTGAACAGACTGAAATGGCTGAAGTTTAACTTATTTAAGCTTCATACCTGGATATTTCAGGCTTGGGGATTTGGAAGCTCAGCCTTGGGGACCCCCTCTGGTGCCTGTCCCTGGGGTACGCTGCTCCAGGCTTCCTCCCCACAGCAGAGCACCCCCCCCCCCCCCCCCCCCCCGCCACCGGAGTGCTCCAGCACCAACATCTCCAGCATCAGTGGGCTCAGCACTCCATGTCGGGTAATGCCAACAGGACCAGCCTCCTCCGATTGGTCTCTGACCCCTTTGTTTACTCTGGGACTCCTGTTCTTCTGAGCCCGTCACTGTGAGACCTCCTGGCACATGTGCCACAGCCCCCACCCTATGCAAGACCCCTCCTCTGTCCTCTCACCAAGAAATCCCCACTTGACCTAGCACACTCTGGACCTTTAGGAAACAACTGCTGATTCTTGGCTCTTGATTTTCCTAAGCAATATCGTGACTGAGAACAAATAACATTATCTTTCAGGATTGGGTTCTCTGGGTTTTTAAGGGAACGAGCACTGTTTAGGTGAGGTCTGCTCAAATTGAGACCTAAGACTCCTCAGCCAGCAGTCGAGGGGCCTCTTCTGTCACGTACCTTTCAGACCCCTACACGCCCCCCAGATCCAGCCTCATCTTACAGAGCAACATCAGTATGGGGTGTTTTTCCCTTAGCAGGAGGCAGGCACCAACCATATGCTACCCTGGCACTACATGGGCCTCATGGCCCCCATTCTCAGCTTTTTCCAGGTTGGTCTCTCCTTCAGGTGGTCAGGTTCATTAGGGTACATTTCAACAGCTGGCTGTCCCATCCAAAAATCTCAAGAACCAAGGACTGTTCAAAAGTGAACATTCTGGCTGGGCCACACTCCGATCCTGCCCTAGTAAATGTATTGTTTATGTGGTTTCTGCAGAAATGAGATGCTAATCCTGCTTCTCACAGTCCACCACCAGCAGTTTAGCCTATATCCCCAGAAGTGCAAAAAACTGTCTGCCCATTAGTTTCCTGCAGGCCTGCTTCCAGCCACTCAGCTTGCCCCTTGTTCCTCTTCCTTAGCTACTCAGGGCCCTGAAAGCTAGTGAAGGGCAGGACCACCTGTGGTTAAGACTGCAGTTTGGAAGATAAAACTAAGAAGTCAGTGTTTATTTATGGTCAAGTGCCAAGCAAGAACGTTCCCCATAAATTCCTAACCCCATGTGTACATAAGAGAACTCAATCTGAAAGCTGCTGAAATGTGTTGTACATTGGGCCTAGACCCCAAGAAATTTCCTCCCAGAAAGCCACCAAATAGCAATTCAAGGACGTTTCCATGTTATAAGCACTGGAGGAGGCTGACTTCCAAAGTGCTTGTTCTGGTTTACAACTGACCCTGGAGGTACACCCCCGCCTGGAGAATTTCTAGAAATATAAAGCTGGAGAGTGGCCAAGAAAGAGTCATTGAAGGTTCTAAGTTTACATAGCATGAGCCATTCACCAAACTGGTCTGTAACCTCCTTGAAGTCCTTCCCTCAGTGTTCTTTTTTAGTAATGCCAAATGCTGCCACTGTGTGGTACCGAATGATTACAAGGCCAGTGTTCAAACCAAAACTAAAACCCAAAACATTCCCCTCTAGAACACATCTGCATGTTGTGTGGGACTTGTGGCCAAACAACCCAGAGCTACCTTTCCAACTGGCACCATGGTAGTGGTGACTGGTGTGAATGAGTATAATCAAACTATTTGAATTGCAGAATATCTTAGTAATTTGGTGGATAATGAGTTTGTGCTTTAAAGTAAAATTTTGTTTTGCAACTTACTAAGCAGGTGTCTTTCTTCAACTAACTGGATAGGTACACTGTCCCCTCATCCACTCAGTCAATCGTTCAAAGCAAACCTCCATTCCCCAAGTTCAAAGGAGCAGGTCTACAGACATAAAATGAACTAACACAGATGGGTCTTTATTCTTTATAACAAATATTCCACATCCATGACTCTGGTCAGAAGTTCCTAGAATAACAAGAACAGTGTTAAAATCGTGTATCAGGAGATAAAGTCCTAGGTCTCTGCACCCAAATGGGATTCCCTCTTACTTTGAGACAATGCCATCAGCCTTGGCCAGTCGGAGAATGGAATCATCTGATTCACCCTTAAAAAAAAAAAAAAAGACACACCAACAATATTTCCATTATTACTGCCTTAAAAGACAGGCAAGCAAAACTGAAATGGCACTGTCCTACTTGCATTATCCCAATTACAATGTAGAGACGGGAGTTGGCAGCTGAGCCCAAGGCAAAAGCAGGATCTACTGCATGAAGACTCAGAACTGTGTTTCCTTAGGTCCCCAAACTGAAAGAAGCTTCAAAGAAGCAGGGAAGGGAATTTGCCTCTGAGGGCCATGGAAAGGGACGAGCAAACCCTCGCTGGCAGTTCCTAGGTGAGAGAGTAAGATGGAGGGAAGAGAACTAGGGCACGGATGGGAGAGCCCAGAGAAATACTCACCATCCTGCGAATGGCCCCGCAGATAGCATAGGTCTTAAACTGGCCGTTGAACCTGCCTGTGACCTTGTCCACCTACAGAGAATAAAACTCATTAAACATAACTTACCCAAGTGACTTTAGTTCTAAAACCTGGTGTGTGAAATCAATCCCCAAAGGGCCTGGTGGGGCTGGCCTTGTAATCACGACGCACCCACAACCCGACTTTCCTGACGGCGGCCCCACCCCTGCTCACCTCGGCCACGTTCATCTGGATGGACGCGTGGTCCTTGGCGCCGATGATGCGGTTGCTGGCGGAGCTGAGGGAAGACCATGGTAAGTAGGACCGGAAGAGAGCGCGAGGGGGCCCGGGGTGCGCGAGGCGCTGGCGGTACTCACCACTTCCGCGGCACGTACAGGTCCACGAACTCGCCAGCGTCGTTCTGCATGTCGAGGCCACACCTGTGGGGTCGCCCTGGGCTGTGAGGCCGACCCGGGGCCGCGCCGCGCCCCCCTTGAGTTCGCACGTTTCCCCGCCCTGAACCCCATCCCAGACCCCACCCCGGCCTTGATCCCGACCCCCGACCCGCGCCTCCACCCCCGCGTCCCCGACCCGAGCCCCGAGGCCGAAGCTCGAGACATGGAACCCAGACGCACGGCCAAACTCACCACGAGCGCAAGCAGAGAAAGGAAGCTGCTGCTCCCCCGGCAGCGATATTTGCGGGCGGGGCGGGACTTCGACAAATGCTTCCGGTTCGCGGTGCACCGCAATGCGTCTGCGCAGGGAGGACATATGCGCCGTGCTTTGCTGACGGCGGCCCCTCCCCCGACGTGCTTTCGCAGATCTGGAGCCGCGACCCGACCTCGTGCTTTTATATCTTTGCGGACGTGAGTGGCGTCGGGGCGGGAGCCGGAGCGGGAGGGAGCGGCCACACGGCCTTTCCGAAGATGGAGACCCTGGCCCAGGGGTTCGGTCAGCCGAGAAGGGAACTTGGACTTCGCTTGCCCACGTCCGCCTAGCGCCGCTGGCCTTCAGGGCTGCTTCATCCGGAGGGACCACCCCACTTTCCGGAGCGGGTATTTCCCCGCGGCCGGCTCCCGGCCCTCCGGACTTCGGGCACGCGCCCCTCTTTCCTGTGGCTGGTGGCGGCGCACCCTGGCCTACTCCGATAAGGGACGTGGGAGTGCGCCTTTCGCAGCTTCCCAAATCCAGAGCCATCTCCGCCCACCCGTGATGTCAGCTGGGGATGCGCTCCTGTTCCACGTCCACCAGTCCTCCTGGGACAGGCTCCAGGTACTGGCGGGAGACGAAGACCCGATGGAAGGGCCTTGCCCCCACCCCACGCTCTTTACGTACTTGCTGGTAAAATCTCCACAGCCCCGTACGCAAAGGACACACGAGGGGAGGCGCCAAAGGAGAAACGGGGACAGCCGTTGAGGGTGGAAGAGGCCACGGGTCCTTACCTTAGAGTCAGTCACCTTATCAGTCTGGGTTCTCACTCTTCCCCAGGTAGAATGGCGGCCACATAGCAGATTGACCAACCTCAGTGTCAGCCAAGGCAGGGGAAGCAGGTATAAACTAAAGCAAGCGTATCCTTTAGCCGGGTAGTTGCCCTCCTGGGACCGTACTGTAAGGTATACCCGCCCCAAAACGGTACGATGAGCACACTGGTGTGCTTGGTGATTGTAAGAGCAAGAGTAAAAAGAGTCCAGAGGTCTTGAGGGAGGCCTTGCTAGTACCCTGCATCTTGCCGCCAGGAGGAAGCCCCTAGCAAGAGAGGTAGGTAACAGACTGCCCTGGGAGACGCCTGGGGCAAGGAGGGATGTGGAATCTAGGAGCCAACCCCTTAGGAGACTGAGGCCCAAGCAGGGAGGAAGCCTGGCCTGTCCCTTGCTCTGCACCATCCTTTCCCTTCCCCCAGAACTGTATTCCCAGTTCCCTCTACTAATTCTCCCTCTGCACCTCGGCTATACTGAAAAATCCCAGACAACGGACCCAACGTCTTGGAGTCTCATCTCCCAGGTGAGACAGAAGGCCCCTTGAAGATGAGCTCAGGTCACCATGTTTGTCATGCTTCCACATGGGCTGCTCTGAGGTGAAGCCTTGGAAACTTCCAGAAACAGCAGCTGAAGCTGTGCTGCCCTTTTACCTGACCAACCCCCTTCACATCCTGAGACAGTGTCACTCTGCAAAGGGTGACACCTCCCAGAACCGACTTTTCTTAGCCTTCCCATGCTCATCTACTTGTGGTTAAGCACTCATTTGTGCTACTCTTTGAAGTCGCCCACCAGTAGACCTTGCACGCCCTGGGGCTGGGGCCAGGTCTGTGGTTTCTTCCCCTACCACTGCACATAGTAGATACACAGGGCACAAATGTCCACTGAATGTGCGAACAATCCTTTTCAAGCCAGCTACACAGCATTCTGTCTTGGGCACTGCCAGCCTCACACCTGTGGGAGGATTTAGTTAACAGCCAGGCCTGGCTGCCTTAGGCTACAAATCCCTTCCATGCCTGGAAAACAGGTGTTCACCTGGGCAACAGGTGTGCTGTTGCTTCCAGGGACTCCGACAATGGCATGAGGAGAGAATTCACTAAGGCCATCTTTCAGGAAGCCCACTTTTGGTGTTTGTGCATGCCCTGAGATGCTTGCTCTTTCTTTGCCCCCAGCGTGAGGTGGTTTGTGTCTGTGTGCATTTGGAACTCTGCACAGCTGGTCTGACTGTCATCTGTAGGGGGCCCAGTTAGAGCTGGGGGTCACTGTAGCTGAGATGCCAAGGAGACCAGTGCAACTAGAGTATCTAAGACACAGTACCAGAAAGAGTTTTCCAAGGAGAAAACCCCAGGTTTCTACAAAGGATCTCTTAAGTCTTCGGCAGATTACTGATCAGTGCATTCCCCTGAGGCTGGGGAGAGAACCATCCTAAGAGACTGTGGGGTACAGTGTCCAGGGCTCACACAAGACTGAAAATAGTACCTGTTCCCATTAACTAGTCTGGAAAACTCATAATTCATTACTTAGGAAGGTCTTGCCACAGTAATGAGGGATGAGTAGCTTTGGACTAAATTTGTTAAGTCTTGTGTAGCAAATGATAAAATCAAGAACTGAGAGGATGAAAGTGTTCCCAAGTAACTTAAATACATCGCAGGAAAAGAATCTTAAGACTACATATAGGAAAACAAAAATACACAAAACCAACAAGGTAAAAGTCACAATGTGTGGCATTTAAAGATTGCCAATACAAAGGAACAGGGAAATAGGGCATATGATGAAAATCAATAAAAACTAATTCAGACTTCATGCAGATGAAAGTCCCAAATCAAACTAAAAAATGTAAACTACAATATCTGAGATGAAAAATAACACTAGATGGGATTAACAACAGACTGGACATAGAGGGAAGAGTAGTGAGCTTGAAGGCATGACCATAGAAATTAACTAAAATTATGTAAGCTCACAGACGTAAAATCTAGAATATGGTTCACCAGGGGATGAAATAAGGCTAGAGTATGGGGAGCAGTTGTTTAATTGTGTGCAGAATTTTTAACAAGGTTGGACTTAATCATTTGCAAATGGACAGAGGTGATGGTAGCACATTATTGTGAGAATAATTAACAGTGCTGAATGTTGTGTGCCTGTGGTGGAAGGGAAGAATCATGTATGTCACCAGAAGGAAAGCTGGAGGTTAAAACGTGGGAATGTATAACAGTGAATCTTATGTTGGATAATGACTGAGATTAGCTATACAATTATTAAAAAGTTATTTCATGAACCTGAACAAATGTATGACACTTAGAAGGAATTAATAATAGAGAGGTACATGGGGGGAAATGTACCTGTTGCAAACTATGGACTATAGTTAATAATAATATCTTAGTACTTTTTCATCGGCAGTAACAAATGTACCACACCAATACTATGGATCAATAATGGAGGTGGGGGGTGGATAAGGGATATGGAAGAATTTGGTTTTTATTTTTTATTGTTCTTTTCTGGAGTAATGAAAGTGTTCTGAAGTTAATCATGGAATGTATGCACAACTTTGTGATGCTACTGTGAGCCAGTGAGTGTGAAGGTTTGTATGGTGTGTAAATATATCTCAATAAAATTCCATTTAAAACAAAAAACAGATTTTTAAAAACAAAAAGACTATCTGTGAGCTTTGGACATCAATGAGGAGCCTGATATACCCATAATCAGAGTCCCTGAAGGAGATGAAAAGAGAGCCAGAAAAACTACTTGGAAAAAAAAAAAAGGAGCTGACAAAGGTTCGGTAGTGGGTAGAGTCAGTAGTGGAGGGATATAATGGGAAAACTAAAAATGCATGATATGGCCAATATATATTTTGGAAACTGTTGAACTTTCCCATCTGAAAAACCCCAAGTTCCCTCTCAACCACTGGGGACTTCCGAGAAAATAGGCCAAGCCCTTAATTTTGAGGCTCGCCTTCATGAAACTTATTTCTGTGGTGGAGAAGCTAAGATAACCTGTAATGAAACCTAAGAGTTACTTCCAGAGAACCTCTTCTGTTGTTGAGATGTGGCCTTTCTTTCTCTAAGCCCAACTCTGCAAGGAAAATCAGTACCCTCCCCACAATGTGGCCCATGACATTCAAGGATGAAAGTTTCCCTGATAATGTGGGGTGTGGCTTCTGTAGATGAGTCTTGGCCCTGGTACTGTAATATTGAAAATGCCTTCCAGACCAAAAGGGGAAAGAGAAGTGTAGTAAAATAAGGCATCAGTGGCCAAAAGAGAACAAACAGAGACAAAAGGCTGTTCTGGAGACTGCTTTTATGGAAGCTTCAGTTAGTGGTAATTGCCATGGTTTGCCAACCCCCAACCAACATCACTACTCTTAATGATACCTAGGACTCAAACTGAAATTCTATAAAGGTTTCATGCATTAGCTTGCCTTCCTGGAACCGGTAATTCCTGGAGGGTGCCCAGATCAGATAAATCCTGAAACTCTGAGGGACCAGCCTCTCCAAATTATCAAATGATTACATCCCCTGTACTTTAGTGTTGACATTCCTTCTCAATATGAAAAAGTCAGAACAGGCATTGCCTAAAGATCCCTACAGGTTTGGGAGAGGAATCAGAGAAGGAGGAGGTATGACAGAGAAAATAGGATTTAAGAAACAAGTAATACTGCTGAACCACTGTATTGGTATCTCTTCTAACCTCCAGTGTTTTGGAGCAGCTAGAAAGAAAAATCTGAAATAGAGGAATGGTAACCCATAACAGACTCTGAAACTGTTCTGTAACTACTTGTTGAAATATACTTTGAAAATTACTGCTTTTTTCCCCTTGTTTATATGTTATGTTTCACAATAAAAATGCTTTTAAATAATGATGGCTAAAATTTAACAAAGTTTCATAAAGCTATAAACCCACAAATCAAAAAAGTGAACAATCCCCAAGACAAGATGCATGAAGAAAACTATGCCAAGGCACATTATAACAAAATTGTTCAGTGATAAAGAAAATCATCAAGTAGTGAGAAAAAAAGACATTATGTATGGTGGAATAAAGATAAGAATGACAACTGATTTCCCACTGGAAACATGGAAGTTAGAAGACAATGGTGCACAAATGAAATCAGAAAGAAAGAGAATAAAGATTTGAGATGGTATAATCTGGGAATGCCTGGAGTGTATAGTGATGGTGACTTAATGTGCAAATTTTTAGTGTTTTTGCATGAGGAAGAACAGGAATGTCATTGCTGCAGGGTGCTGAAAATGGATGGTAATTAATATTTTAAAGTTTCAGCTTATGTGTGAGACTAAAGCAAAAAATGTTTATTTGGTGCAAAATTTATATTTTGACTAGTACATTTCCTAGTGTAACTTACATAGACACTTAGTTGAATACCGTGAGTGCATGGAACCTTGAGGAGGACATGGGATTTTGTGGGTTTGTCCAGAGTGATGCCCTTTTGGATCCCAGAGTGATTTGAACAGTGAATAAAATAGTATTTGCAAAGTCCCCTTCAGGGAATGGTGAGAAAGGGGGAAATTTTAACTTCCCCAAGTTGAATTCTTGATATTCTCACGAGCAGTGTGGACAATCAAAGCTATAGGCTGAGCCCCCAGTCTTGGGGTTTGTTCATATGAAACTTAACCCCTCAAAGGATAGGTCAAGCCTACTTAAAATTAGGCTTGACCGAAGAGAACCTCTTTTGTTGCTCAGATGTGGCCTCTCTATTGTTGCACAGATGTGGCCTCTCTCTCCAGCCAACACAACAAGCAAACTCCCCACCCTCCCCCTGTCTATGTGGGACATGACTGCCAGGGGTGTGGACCTTCCTGGCAACTTGGGACAGAAATGCTAGAATGAGCTGAGACTCAATATCAAGGGATTGAGAGAAACCCTAGAATGAGCTGAGACTCAGCATCAAGGGATTGAGAAAACCTTCTCGACCAAAAGGGGGAAGAGTGAAATGACACAAAGTGTCAATAGCTGAGAGATTCCAAACAGAGTCGAGAGGTTATCCTGGAGGTCATTCTTAGGCATTAAGTAGATATCACCTTGTTATTCAAGATGTAATGGAGAGGTTGGAGGGAACTGCCTAAGAATGTGGAGCTGTGTTCCAGTAGCCATGTTTCTTGAAGATGATTGTATAATGATATAGCTTTCACAATGTGACTGATTGTGAAAACCTGTGTCTGATGCTCCTTTTATCTACCTTGTCAACAGACGAGTAGAACATATGGAATAAAAATAAATAATAGGGGAACAAATGTTAAATTTAGTTTGAAATGCTAGTGATTAATGAAAGAGAGGGGTAAGGGGTATAGTATGTATAATTTTTTTTTCTGTTTTCGTTTTATTTCTTTTTTTGAATAGATGCAAATGTTCCAAGAAATGATCATGATGATGAATATGCAACTATGTGATGATATCGTGAATTACTGATTATTTGTGTAGATCGGAATGATCAAAATAGGAATGTTGGCTTTTGTTTGGTGACTTTTGGTATTAAAAAAATATAAAATTAAAAAAAAAAAGAATTACTCCTATCAGAAAAAAAAAAAGACGATTGGCTGCTGAAACAAAACATACTTATGTAATGTGGCATATATAACATGTATAAGCAAAGTAGATGATAGAGGTAGTATAAAGGTTGTAAGGGGAGAAATGGAAGTATGCAATATATAGTTGATTCTTAAACTATACAGGAAGTAGTATAATATCACTTGCTAAACATCCTTGTATTAATTTGCTAATGCTGCCAGAAAGCAATATACAAGAAATGGAATGGCTTTTAAAAAGGGAATTTAAAAATTTACAAGTTCACAGTTCTAAGTCTGAAAAAAATGTCCAAATTAAGGCACCAACAAAAGGTTACCTTCACTCAAGAAAGGCTGATGCCGTTGGGAACACCTCTGTCAGTTGGGTAGTCACATGGCTGTCATCTGCTGATCCCTTGCTCCTGGGCTCTGTTGCTTTCAACCTCTGTTCCTGTGGGGATTCCTCACTTTGCCTCTCCAGAGCTAGCTTCCATCTCTTGGCTTCCCTTGGCTCTCTCTCAAAGTTCTGGCTTGCTTAGCATGCTGGTTTAAAAGGATGTATGTCTCCTAGAAAAGACATGTTTTAATCTAAATCCCATTTCATAAAGGCAGAATAATCCCTATTCAATACTGTATGTTTGAATCTGTAATTAGATAATCTCCCTGGAGATGTATCCCAATCAAGAGTGGCTGTTAAACTGGATTAAGTGATGACATGTCTCCACCCATTTGGGTGGGTCTTGATTAGTACTGGAATCCTATAAAAGAGGAAACATTTTGGAGAGTCACTGAGAACAGAGAATGCTGCAGTGCCACAAAGCAGAGTCCACTAGCCAGTGCTTTGGAGATGAAGAAGGAAAACGCCTCCCGGGGAGCTTCATGAAACAGGAAACCAGGAGAGAAAGGTAGCAGATGACGCCGTGCTCACCATGTGCCCTTCCAGCCAAGAGAGAAACCGTGACTGTGTTCACCATATGCTTTCTCACTTGGGAGAGAAACCCTGAACTTCATCGGCCTTCTTGAACCAAGGTATCTTTCCCTGGATGGATGCCTTTGATTGGACATTTCTATAGACTTGTTTTGATTGGGACATTTTCTCAGCCTTAGAACTGTAAACTAGCAACTTGTTAAAGTCCCCTTTTTAAAAGCCATTCTGTTTCTGGTATATTGCATTCCAGCAGTTAGCAAACTAGAATACTTAGCATCTTATGGAGAGGCACATGGTGATATCCGCTGGACTCTGCCTGTGTCTAGGCATCTGCTCTCTGTCAGCACTCCAAGACTCTCCAGACATCCATGTCTCTGTCAGCTATGAAGCAACTGCTCTCCAAGCATCTGCATTGGCTCTAAGCCTTCTCCAAAATGTTTCCTCTTTTAAAAGACTCCAGTAAACTATGAAGACCCACCCTGAATGGGTGGAGTCATATCTCCATCTAATCAGAAGGTCACACCCACAATTGGGCATGTCACATCTCCTTGGCAATAATCTAATCAAAAGTTCCCATCCCTACAACATTGAATCAAGATTAAAAGAAACAGCTGACCTCACGGAATTGGATCAGAATTAAAACATGGCTTTTCTGAGGTACATAATAATTTCAAACTGGCACAATCCTACAATGCATAAGACAGCCCTCCACAATAAAGAATTACATGATCCAGATGTCTCTAGTGCCCTAAAGCAACTACTAAAATAACAAAAAGAGTTATATCTAGTAGGCTACAAGGGAGAATAAATTGATAAAAAATAATTCAAAAGGAGATGGAGAAAGAGAAAAAAGACAAAGAGCAGATGAAACAAAGAGAAAAATGGAATTAAGCCTGTGTCAATAATCACATTAAATATAAATGATCAAAGACCCCAACTGAAAGGCAAAGAGTATTAAAATGGATTTAAAAAGCAGGATGCAACTATATGCTGCTTACAAAAAATGTGCTTTTAAAAAAGAGAAACATGCTTTAAAAATAGGGACACAAAAAAATATGTAAGGCTGAGAATTAAAAGAATGAAAAAAGGCATCCTAAAACAAAGCTGGAGTCATTATATTAATAGTAGACAAAAATAGATACCAGAGCAAAGAGCATTACCAGAGATAGAAGATCATTTCATAGTAATAATGGGGTCAATTGATTGAGCGGATATAATAATCCTAACTGCACAATTATTAACGGAGCTTCAAAATATACAAAACAAAAACTGATCACACTGCAAGAAGAAATCCACAATTTTATAGTCCACAGTTATAGTTGGAGATTTTGGTACCCCTTTTTGAATTATTGATAGAAGTAGATTGTGGGAAGATGGCAGCGTAGGAAGCTCTAAGCATCAGTTCCTCCACCAAAACAGCTAGTGAACTGTCAGAACTGTTGAGTAAAACTAGGTTGAAACTCTGGAGTCTAGTGGAACACTATCCAGAGAAGAGCAGGATGAAGAGGCTGGTAACTGGTGAGTATCAGTGAATTTCACCCTCCGTGCCCTTTCCCCAACAGCATGGCAGGGAACCGTGGGGACTGTAGCCCAGGTTCCTGGTTCACCTTGCTGGTGCCAGGGTGGACTATACGGAACTAGTCTTCCGGAGTCTGGGAGTGGGTGTGGGGTCTCATCACTGGTCTTGGCTTAGGATCCGCCACTTCAATTGGCTGGGGGCTGGCTTTGTTCCACATCCCCTCAGGCAAAAGAGGCAGGACCTATTTTTTTTCTCGTTTCTTTCCTTTCTCTACTTTGGGAGCAAAAATACTTAAGTCACAAGTTGACAGCTCCAGCCCTCAAAAACAATGATGACAAATATATATTTATTAGCAATTCCAGAGGGGTGGGGAAGCTAGATATCCAGAGTTACAACAAGATGATACTCAGAATGTCCAGTTCTCAAAAAAAATTACAAAACAAAGAAACAGGGAAGTATGGCACAATCACAGGAATAAAAGAATTTGCCAGAAATCATCCCTGAGGAAGCTCAGACTAAATCAACCATCAAATGAGCTAAAGGAATCCAAAGAATTAAAGGAAATTAGGATCCCTTGTCTGAATGAAATAAAGAGATGAAAACTATAAAAAGGAACCAAATAGAAATTTTGGAGCTGCAAAGTACTATAGTTGAAATGTAAGATTTTTTAATAAAAATAAAATAACACACTTCTAAATAGCCCATCAGTTAAAGAAGAAACCAAAAGAGAAATTACGAAGTATTTTGAACTGAATGAAAGTTAAAAAGCACATAAAAAAAATGTGTGGGATGCCCCTCCAGCAGTACTTAGTGGAAATTTAGAGGACTAAATGCAAATTTAGAAAAGAAGGGCAGTCTCAAATTAGTGACGTCAGTGTACACATTAAGAAACTAGAAAAAGAAGAGTAATTTGAACCCCAAAGCAAGCAAAACCAAGGAAATAATAAAGGTCAGAACCAAAGTCAATAAGACAGAAAACAGAAAAACAGCAGATAAACTAAAAGCTAACTCTTTGACAAAAATCAAGAAAATGTATAAATCTCTAGCCAAACATAACAAGGAAAAAGAGAAGATGCAAATAACCAATGTCGGGAATGATTACAGATTCTACAGATTTTAAAAGAATAACAAGGAATTTTATGAAAAACTTTATGCCCATAAATTTGATGACAGGAACAAAGTAAAAGACATAAGAAAATAAAACTACAACTCTTGATGAATGTAGATACAGAAATTCTGAACAAGATTCTAGCACATCAAATCCAACTATATCAAAAGGATACTACACTGTTAGGTCGGGGGAACCGGGAAGGGCACTGCAACTGGAGCTGCAGAGGCTGTGTCACCCCTTCCAACCTGACTTCTGGAACTAATGAACCGCCCCTTCTGGACATCACCTGACCTCCATCCTTAAAAGCTGCCTGCACCAAAGCCCACACGCTGACTCACCTCCCTTCATCTTGGGTTCAATGAGCTCTGCCCGGGAGCGCAGAAATACCCCACCACCACCATTTTAAATTTCCCAGTCTACTTTCCTTCTCTCTCACCCTTTCACCTCCTAAACCTTTCATCTGGTGCCAGAAACCCAGGAGAGGAGCGCGGCTGCCACCCACCTGGCCAAGGGTGCCCCGGCTTCCTCTCTCCTCCTTCCTCCACATAGCCAGCGACAAGGGATCCTTGGGCCCGCCGCTGCATCCACCACGGATTGGGTAAGTCCCTCCCCTCCTAGCCCTGCTGCCGGGTCTCATGGTTCCAAGAGAGCCTGTCCGTTAATTACTCTCCGAAAATCGTGAATTCACGTCAGGTTCTCTTCCGAGGGCTGAGGTGAACGGGGACACCCGCAAACCTCATGCCCTTTTTCCGGGACTCGAAAAGCTGTGGGGATGCCCCGCTTCTCGTTTCTCTCCCAAATTCAGGTCCAGGACCTGAAAGGGCCTCAAACCAGGGTGAGACGTCCCCTGGGGAGACGAGCCCCCTCTCATAAGAGCTCCGAGGACTCTCTCAGGGCATGGGGACACCGACATCCCCTGGGCCAATCCTTTCTCTTTTGAGACCCGTCAGTATGGGCAATAAATCCTCAAAAACCAAACCTTATACTCCTCTGGGTTGTCTCCTGACTAACCTATCCACACTGGATTTACTTCCAGATCCGGCCAAAATGCCTCACTTATTTTTGTAAAAAGGCTTGGCCCCAATATCAATTGGATAATGATTCTCAAGGGCCTGAGGATGGGACTTTTGATTTTAATATCCTTACAAACCTCCACAACTTTTGCCAGAGGAACAACAAATGGGCCGAAATTCCTTATGTCCAGGCTTTTTTCTTCTGCGCTCCCGCCCTTCCCTTTGTACCTCCTGCTCTACAGCTCAGGTTCTCCTAGCCAAGGAAATTCCCAAATCCCCACTTCCCTCTGAATAAACTTCCTCCTTTTCTGACCCCCTCAATTCATCTTCCTTTAAAAGACCAGGGCCACCACCGCATTTTGCGAAACTAACCTCCTTTCCCTCGCTCTACCCTCCCCTCCCTCCAGCAGCACTCCAGTCGCCATCTTGCCTTTCCCTCCCCACTTCTGCTTTGGCGACATCTCAGTCGCCATCTTCTCCTTCTCTTCCTCCTTCTGTTCCGGTGACGTCCCAGCCGCCATCTTGCCCTCCTCTCTCCCCTTCCGCACCAGCGGCACTCCCGCCGCCGTCTTGCCTTTGGCTTCCTCCTCCACCAGTGGCGCTTCAGCCACCATCTTACCCCCCTCTTCCTACCCCTGCTCCAGCAGCATTCCAGCCACTATCCTATCCTTCCCTTCCTCCTTCTACTCCAAAGGCTCTCCCATTACCAGCGTGCCCCCCACCCCCTGCTTTGGCTCTTCTGCCACCAGCTAGTTCCTCGCTACCCTCACCCATAAACTCCCATACCCGCTCAAAAAGTACTTTACTCTGTCCCCTCTGGGAGGTTGTAGGACCTGAAGGATTAATTCGGGTACACACTCCCTTCTCTCTGGCCGATCTTTCACACATTGAAAAACGGTTGGGCTCCTTCTCCAACGATCCACCTACCTATACTAAAGAGTTCCAGTATCTAGCTAACGCTTATGACCTCACTTGGCATGACATTCACGTAATCTGCTCTTCTTCCCTCACTACAGATGAAATGGACCGCATTTTCAGTGTAACCAGGGCCCATGCTAACCAGGTGCATATAACCGACCACACCATGCTGGTAGGGGCTGAGGCTGTGCCAGACCAGGAGCCAGGGTGGGAATATCAGGTTGACACTCCAGCATGGAGGAACGGGCGGACTAGACAGGACAAAATGCTTACATGCCCCATAGCCGGCATGCAGAAAGCTTCACATAAAGTAGTAAACTTCCATAAGCTAAGGGAAGTTACCCAGGGTCCTGATGAAAACCCGGCCGCTTTTCTACACTGGCTCACAGATGCCCTCTCCCAATATACCCGCCTAGACCCCGACTCGGAGGCTGGTAAAACTGTTTTAGCCACACACTTTATATCCCATTCGGCTCCAGATATAAGACGTAAACTTAGAAAAATTGAGGATGGTCCTCAGGCCCCTATCCGTGACCTGGTAAACATGGCCTTTAAAATTTCTAATACTCATGATGAACTGGAGAGGGCAGAAAAGGAATCCCGGGACCGCCGAAAGGCGAATTTACAAACCCAATCCCTGATTGCGGCTCTGCGGCCCACTTCAATGGAGAAGAAGCTGGCTATGACTAATCCACCACCAGGAAAGTGCTTCAAATGTGGCCTTGATGGACACTGGTCCCGCCAGTGCCCCAATCCTCGACTGCCCAAGGGACCACGCCCTCTCTTTGGTAAAAAGGGACATTGGAAAAGTGACTGCCCCTCGGTGTCTAGCCGTGGAGGGGCCGTCCTTCCAACCCCTAACCCACCGCTAGCAGTCCTGGGCCTGGCCACCAACGACTGACGACGCCCGGCCTCAGCGACCCCAATCACCCTCGTCGAGCCCAGGGTAGCAATCAAGGTAGCGGGTAAGTCCACCTCCTTTTTAGTGGACACAGGGGCTACCTTTTCTGTCCTCCCCTCTTACTCAGGTCAACTCCTTCCTTCCCAGGTCACGGTTATGGGCATAGACGGCCGTCCTTCACGCCCCTTAACTACTGGGCTGCTTACATGTTTAATAGAAGGGTACCCCATTACACATTCTTTCTTAGTAATGACTTCTTGCCCCAGCCCGCTAATGGGGCGAGATCTTCTTGCAAAATTAGGAGCCTCACTACACTGGATGAAAAATCCTCAAGCAAATTTACTATTACCCTTGTGTGTGGCCTCCGCCTCCACTCAGGGTTCCACCCTTCCCACTCCTCCCCTACCACCTCATCTGGTAAACCCAGAAGTGTGGAATACCTCCACCCCCCTTATAGCTTCCCATCATAAACCAGTTCTCATACCATTAAAACATCCATCCTCATTCCCATCTCGGCCGCAATTTCCTATCTCCATAACCTATCGGAAAGGGCTACAGCCCATCATTAACTGGCTCAAGGGAAAAGGACTCCTCATACTCACTAACTCACCATGTAACACCCCTATTTTACCTGTCTGGAAACCTGACGGTTCTTACCGTTTAGTCCAAGACCTCAGACTAATTAATGAGGCTGTCACCCCCATCCACCCAGTAGTTCCCAATCCATATACTCTTCTCTCACACGTACCTCCTCACACTCCTCATTATTCAGTTCTGGACCGCAAAGATGCCTTTTTTACCATCCCCCTAGACCCTGCCTGTTACAGTCTATTTGCTTTTACCTGGGAAGATCCAGACTCTTCGGCTGCCCAGCAACTTACATGGACAGTATTACCTCAGGGGTTTCGTGATAGCCCCCATATCTTTGGCCAAGCCCTAGCCAGGGACCTAATAGAGTGCAATCTAACTCCCAGTATTGTTCTCCAATATGTAGATGACTTATTAATTTGCAGCCCTTCTGAAAAGGCTTCTGCAGAGGCTGCAGCCACCCTACTAAATTTTTTAGCTGATAAAGGATATCGAGTTTCACCAGCCAAAGCTCAACTTTCTTCCTCCACCGTCACTTATCTGGGTCTCCGCCCCACTCCTACCTCCCGGCATCTCACAGTAGACAGACAACAAGCACTCTGTGAACTCCAACCTCCAGAAAATGCTGAACAAATTTTGTCCTTTCTAGGTTTCGTGGGGTTCTTCTGGCATTGGGTCCCTAATTTTTCTCTCCTAGCAAAGCCTCTCTATGAAGCAGCCAAGGCGACACCCACAGGACCACCAGACGACCCCTCTGTAAGAATTCGAGAGTTTTGCCACACAAAGGAGGACTCCAAGAGACATTCTCTCATGCAACACGCAAGGGGTTTATTTTCCACACATGCATGGGGCTCACTGAACACGCAGGAACAGAGAGCCCCGAGCCTGGGTTTGGGGAAGCTTTTAAGGGGAAGGAGGAGGGGGGTGAGGGTCGAGCATGGGTCACAGGTGCTGCTTCGTTCAAGAAGCAGATAACAAACATTTTGCAAGAAGCAGACAAACATTTTGCAAGAAGCAGATAACAAACATTTTGCAAGAAGCAGATAACAAATATTTTGCAAGAAGCAGATAAACATTTTTCGCGCATGAGTCATGGGAGCTGCTTCATGCAAGAAGCAGCTGTCTCGCTGTGCAAAACTCCCTTACTCAACCTTCTCAGTTGCATTCTTAGATAAACTTCCTCCGGCAGTTACAACCTTGCATAACCAAGGCAGCAGATAACCTTGCATAACCAAGGCAGCAGATAACCGCCCCTGGGAAGTTTCGGGTTGTTTTTCTTAGCCTGATGGGGCCCATAACTCTTTTCTTTACAATTCTTAACTCACACCAAATGCATAGCAGTGAATATAAAATGACACAAATGCTTTTGCTGGATATTTCTATCATTCAGAAGCTAAAATATATGTAAATAGCTAAATTAAGCAAGAAAAATTAGCTACTGTTAAGCTTTATAAAATCCTTCTTTACACCTCCACTATATCCAAAGCTTTCTCGGTCCTCCATAATGCCTTACTTCAATCACCTCCTCTCGCTCTTCCAAATCCTAACAAACCCTTCTTCCTATTCATAGATGAAAAGCAAGGAATAGCGGTGGGAGTCTTAACCCAACCTCTGGGACCAACTTATAATCCAGTAGCCTATCTCTCTAAACAGATGGACCCCACCACCCATGGATGGCTTCCCTGTCTCCGAGCACTGGCTGCGGCTGCTACCTTAACGCGTGAAGCTCTTAAACTTACTTTGGGTAGGCCTCTCCAAGTCCTGTCGACACATCGTCTACAAGACCTCTTGTCTCATAAGTCCCTCTCTCTGCTCACTCCTTCTCGTCTCCAGGAGTTTCATTTACTCTTCCTAGAAAACCCGGATATCACCCTCTCTGTCTCGCCTAGCCTCAACCCTGCAGTTCTTCTCCCTCAGGGTCCCTTATCAAACTTCTCTCCGCAGCCCACACATCTTTGCACTGAAATCATGGAGAAGCTCGCCTACCCGCCCCAGGGCCTCTCGGACACGCCACTGTTGCAGGCAGACCTTACCCTCTTTGTTGATGGTAGCTCAGTAATAGACCAACAGGGAAAGCGCAGGGCTTCATATGCTATAGTTTCGTCCACCAAAATACTTGAGGCTGCACGGCTCCCAGAGGGAACCATCTCTCAAAAGGCTGAACTGATTGCTCTCACTAGGGCCTTACACCTAGCTGAAAATAAATCCGTTAATATATACACGGACTCCAAATATGCTTTTCTGGTAGCCCACTGTCACTCAGCCATCTGGAAGGAGTGAGGATTCCTTACCACAAAAGGCTCACCTGTTATTAATGCTAAGCTCATTCAACGCCTGCTCCAAGCACTTCCATTGCCCTCACAGGTGGCCATCATCCATTGCAAAGGGCACCAAACAGACAACTCCAACATCACCGCGGAAATAACTGGGCCAATGCTGTTGCACGAGAGCTGACTAAAGAGCCCTCTCCTTTAAACCCTCCACCACCGGTTCTTTTCTTTACTCTTCCTTCCCTCCAACCTGCTTAACTTCCAGGGAACGTGAAAACCTCCTTGCACAGGGAGGCTCAACTACACCGGAAGGCTGGATTTTCCTCAATAACAAGGTGGCTCTCCCAGCCAAACAGGCCCCTGATATTCTTTCTCAGGTACATTTGTCACTCCATATCGGACCCAGGGCCCTCACAAGGTTCCTCCAGCCCTTATTCCATCACCCATCTCTAACTCACCTCATAATGTCAGTCTGCTCCTCCTGCCCTACTTGCCAGGTAACAAGCTCACAAGGAGGGTTGCACCCCACTTTCCCAACTCATCAACTGAGGGGCCACCTTCCAGGTCAGGACTGGCAAATCGACTTTACACACATGCCCACCCACAAAAAATTACGATACCTGCTAACTATAATTGCCACCTTAACAGGCTGGATAGAAGCTTTCCCTACTACACGGAAAACTGCTGACGTGGTGGCTGAAGTCCTCCTGAAGCAGATCATTCCCCACTTCGGACTACCTACCTCCATCCAATCCAATAATGGCCCAGCTTTTATTTCTCAGGTGGTCCAGCAAACCTCATCGGCCTTGGGAGTAGAATGGAAGCTACATATTCCTTACTGACCCCAATCCTCTGGTAAAGTAGAATGAGCTAACGGTCTTATCAAGACACAACTAACCAAGTTAGCCATCGAACTACGACAATCCTGGGTCGACCTCCTTCCTCTAGCCCTTACCCGACTACGTGCTACCCCACGGGCACCTACTTTCTTAAGTCCTTTTGAGCTCACATACGGCCGTCCGTTCCTACTTAATCACCACCTGCCAGTGCAGCCTCCTCCTTTGGGCTCTTACTTACCATATCTTTCCCTAATCAGGCATCTGCTGCGGGAACACGCCGATCAATTCCTGCCACAACCCGGAGAAACTGATCCTGCTGATCCTCCCCACGGTCTCCAGCCAGGAGACGAAGTACTCCTTAAACAGCTTCAGCCTGGACCACTCCAACCACGGTGGACTGGCCCCCACACAGTGATTCTCACCACTCCTACGGCAGTAAAATTATTGGGTGACTCCTCTTGGCATCACCTATCACGGGTCAAGCTATACAAACGAGATGAGGACCGCTGCACTTGTCACCCCCTGGGGCCCACTCGGGTCCGCCTCACTCATGCTACTCGTTCTCCTAACCCCCATTGAGGGCGCATCCTCTGTATGGAAGTTCAAAATCAGGGAAACCTTTAGCCAAAATAATAGATTGACCACTCATATGATTGGCACAGGAGACTGCCCTCTAACAGGTTGTAGTCAGCCTATAACCATCCCCATAAATCCTAAATCAGTTGAAAAGGGCCCGAGGCCATATGCCTGCTTTCCATATGCCCAAACCGAAAGCTATTGTAACCAAAACAACTATGACAATATATATGGGGGATGCCCCTATTGGTCATGCAGAATACATGATGCTTATGTGGAGGCACCTCATAAAGGTACCTTCTACATTAACCCCCAGCAATTTTACATATATATTGCAGATCCCTGGGACACAAGATGGGTAGCAGGAATCCAAGGCAAGCTATAGTACAGTGGCTGGTCCCGATACCCTGTAAGCACCATTGAAATACACTGCAAATATGTCCTCATTAATACTACTTTTACCCAGGTATCCACGGACATTTCGCAGGCTGAGCAAAGCCTCTCCAGCCACCTTGCCCAAAGCTCTGCCTCCACAACCCCTCATATGTGGCCCCAAATCCTCCAACAAACCTTGCAATTCCTCAACCAAACGCAAATACTCCCTAAGGTATCCTGCTGTTTCCTCTGTGCATCATTAAATAGGCCACTATTGGCAGCCGTCCCTATAAATCTCACTCAAATACATAATCATAGCCCTGATTCTTGCCATACCACTCTAAAAAATATCCCCCTATGGGAACCAGAGCCTGATAACCTTCCTTACCTCCTGAAAATCTGCTACCTCACACATATAACCATAGATCAAACAAACTTCATAGCAAGTGCCAGACTAACGTCACTATCCACAACCCCACCCATGCCCCCAAAGGACAAGATTTCTGGTGCAATGGAACTCTTACCAAGTGCCTTAACTCCACTGCCCTGGGACCATGCTTCCTGGTAACTATTGTTCCTCAATTGACCCTCTATGGGGAGTCTGAACTAACCTGGCTACTGCCCTCTCCTCGCTCAAAAAGGGCTGCCTTTCTTCCTATCCTAGTAGGTGTCAGCCTAACTGCTTCAGTCGCAGCCTCAGCCACAGCGGGAGGGGCACTGGGACACAATATTTTAACCTCTCAAAACTTTGAAACTCAACTGTAGGTAGCCCTGGAATCAACAGCAGAATCCCTCTCCTCTCTACAACGCCAACTCACCTCACTAGCCCAGGTAACTCTTCAAAATTGACGGGCTTTAGACCTGCTGACAGCCGAAAAAGGAGGAACGTGTATATTCCTCCAAGAGGAATGCTGCTATTACATCAACGAGTCGGGTCTGGTGGAACAAAATATTCAAACCCTAAACAAACTAAGAGACGATCTCTATCACGGAAAACAAGGAACCAACTCTGCCTTAAGCTGGTTTTCTTCTCTGGCAACATGGCTCCTCCTGCTACTAGGACCAGTTATCCTAATCTGTCTCTTTTTTCTCCTAGCTCCCTGCCTCCTCAACTTCCTTCAGGGATGCATGAAGGAACTATCCCGGGTAGCAGTCAACCAAATGCTCCTGCATCATTATCATCACCTGCCTTCCTCACCAGATTCCTACAGCCAGCCTCCCCACTCCCCTGGCCATGATGGTTCCAGCCTATAACCCCACGCCACCCCATTACAGCAGGAAGTAGCCAGAAAGAACTCGGTGCCCTATTATCACAAAAAAGCTGGAATGTTAGGTCGGGGGAACAGGGAAGGGCACTGCACTGGAGCTGCGGAGGCTGTGTCACCCCTCCCAATCTGACTTCCGGGATTAATGAACCGCCCCTTCTGGACATCACCTGACCTCCATCCTTAAAAGCTGCCTGCACCAAAGCCCACGCGCTGACTCACCTCCCTCCATCTTGGGTTCGGTGAGCTCTGCCTGGGAGCACAGAAATACCCCACCACCACCACTTTAAATTTCCCAGTCTACTTTCCTTCTTTCTCACCCTTTCGCCTCCTAAACCTTTCATACACCATGACCAAGCAGGGCTAAGGCAGTGGTTTATCATGTGAATTTCAGTTTGTATGATTCACCACAATAACAAACTAAAAAAGGAAAATCACGTGGTAATACCAATTGATGCAGCAAAACCATTTGACAAAATCCAACTTCCATTGCTAATAAAAATTCTTGGCAACTAGGAGCAGAAGGGACCTTCCTCAACCTGACTTAGCCTCCAGCTAAGTCTTACTTGGTGATTAAAGAATGAATGTTTTCTTTCTAACATCAAAAAACAAGGCAAGGGTGTCTGCTCTCACCACTTCTATTTAACATACGAGGTTTTAGCCAGTGCAGTAAAGCAAAGAAAAGAAATAAAAGATATTAAGACTGGAAAGGAAGTAGAATCCTATTAGCAGATGACATGATCATTTAGGGAAGTGAATCATGTCCCCCCAAAGGTATCTTCAGCTCCTGACACCTGGCCCTGTGGGTATGAGCCCCTTTGTAAATAGGACCTCTGAAGATGGTATTTTAGCCAAGGTGTGCCCAAACTGCATGAGGGTGGGCCTTAACCCAATGTGGCTGGAGTCCTTATAAGCCAAGGAAATCAGACATGGAGGGAAAAGTTAAATGGGAGCAGCAAAAGCTGGACGTCAACAGAACCCGGAAGAGAAAGGAGAAGACATTGCCATGTGTTGCCATGTGATGTGAAAGTTAAGGAAACCCACTCAGAAGATGCAAAGTGCAGGAGAAAGCAAGCCTTCTGGCTTCTGAAACCATGAGACAATCAATTTCCATTATTTAGCTAACCTGTTGTAAGATATTTGTTTTAGCTGCTGGGAAACTAAAAGTATCATCTATGGAGAAAGTCTAATGGAATCCTAGAACTGATAAATGAGTTTAGCAGTGCTGCAGGAGATAAACTTAGCATACAGATGTCAATTGTATTTCAATATACTAGCAATGAACAATTGGAAATTGAAAATTTTAAAATATCATTTGCAAGAGCATTATTAAAAATATATGTAGGAGTAAATCTGACAAAAGTTGTGCAAGCCTTGCACACTAAAATCTGCAAGAATTTCTGAGAGAAAATAAAGATGATATGAATAAATAGAGATATCCACTGCAGCCATGGGTTGGAAAATTCAGCATTGCAAAGAGGTCACTTCTTGCCAAACTGATCTATAGAAGCTGATTGGCTGATTCTAGAATTCATATGAAAATGAGAAAGACTTAGGTCCTTTAAAAAGATGTTTGACCTTTGAAAAGGAAGGATAAATTTGGAAGACTGACGCTACCCAATTTTAAGGTTTATTATAATGCTACTGTAATTGTACTACTTAGAAATTGTCATATACCCCAGAAAAGCTGTGGTCTTCTAATCCATTCTTGTGGGGGCAGACTTTCTGTGGGCAGGACCTTTTGATTAGATTTTTCCATGGAGATGTGACCCCGCCCATGCAAGGTGGGTCTTAATTAGTCCTTTAAAGAGCAGACACAGAGTGCTCAGAGATGGAAATGCTTCCAGGGCCAACACAGAGAGCAGAGATGAAGCCAGACACAGATGTTTGGAGATGCTGAGCAGAGAAATGAAATCCAGAGGCTGCCCTAGAGAAGTTAAGAAATGATCCATAAAGATGCCTAGAGAAAGAAAGCCACTGGAATCAGAAGCTGAAATGCTATGAACCCAGAGCAAGGACCAGCAGATACCAGCCACATGCCTTTCCAGCTGACAAAGGTGTTCCAGATGCCAGCTGCCTTTCCTCTAAGAAGGTGTCCTCCTGTTGGTACCTTAATTTGGACATTTTCATGGCCTTAGAATTGTAACTTATTAAATCCCCTTAAAAATAAAAGCCAACCCAAGGAATGAAGTGGTGAGGCATACAACAAAGTGAATGAACCTTGGGGACATTATGTGGTACAAAATACACCAGAAACAAAAAAACAAATATTGTATGGTCTCTTTTAGAAAATACTTTTAAGAAAACTGTGGCCTAGATTGTAAGCTCTTAGAGCAGTCACATTTATTCCAGAGCTGTAAATGTTATTTCTAGATTTTGAGAGGCTGTGCTCTGTCTGTTTTACTTGGTATTTCCCTGGAACTTTGGGTACCTGTGTGACACCTAAGATGAAGAGTTGGAGTTCTGTAGCTCTGAAAGTCAGCATTGCTGCATACAACAACTGGTAAAGAAACCAAAAAATAGATCAGACTTCAGTTAGATGCAAAGGTGATTGGGTTGGGACTAGGGTAAATCAGAATACAGGGTAGAGGGTGGCTTCGTCTGTATTTTAGAACTTTGTCTACTGTATGAGACTAAAGGAAGAGAGGTTTAGGTTGTCCAAAACCTAAATTTTCTGTAGCACATAATCTAACTCAACCTGTCTGGATAACTCATTTTAACAGCCCAAACACAGGGAGCCCAGAATAAGAATGAGGGCTTGTAATTCTGTATAGCTTAATGTAGTGCCTGGATTCATCCCAGGGTATGTTGGGGAGATAATTTAAAAGTATTGGCAAAATCCCTTGAGGGATGGGAAAAAAAACTGTGGAACTATTAAGCTTTACCACTGGGAAAACCCGTGATACTGTCTCAAACATTAGGGACTCCCAAGTCAAGGCCAAGCCCTTGATCTTGAGGCTTGCTCTTATCAAATTTATTTCTGAAATAGAGAAGCTAAGGCTACTTATAATTATGACTAAGAGTTATTTCTCCAGTAAAAAGTACTTCTTCTGTTGCTCATATGTGGCCTCTCTCTCTAAGCCCAACTTTGCAAGAAAAATCATTGCCCTCACCCCTATATGGGACATGGCATCCAGGGCTGAAAGTCTTCCTGGCAACAGGGGACATGACTCCCAGGGATGAGTCTGGCCCTGGCACCATGAGATAGACACTGCCTTCCTGACCAAAAGTGGGAAAAGAAATGTAACAACATAAGGTATCAGTGGCTAAGAGAGTTCAAATAGAGTCAAGAGGCTATTCTGGAGGCTACTTTTATGCAAGTTTCAAATAGATATTGCTAATTACCAGTTTGCCAAACCCCAACTGAAACTATTCCTGTTAACCCTAAAGAACTCCTAGGGCTCTATCTGAGATACTACAAAAGTTTCATGCACTAAGATTACTTTCCAGAAACCTGTAGCCTCCAGATGGATTCCTAGGCCAGATAAGTCCTGAAACCCAGAGATGCCAGCCTCTCCAGCAACATAAACTAGTTCCATCCCCTATCCCATATTATCAACATCCTTTTCCAACATGAAATATTTAGAAAGGGGAGAGCCCAAATACCCCTAAAAATTGGGAGAAGGATCAAAGGAGAAGGTGGATTATAACAGATAGGATTTATGACCGCTGATACTGATATTTATTTTAGTCTCCATTGTCTTGGAAGAGCTAGAAAGTGAAAACCTGAAATTGTGGAACTATAACCCATTCAAACTGTTCTATAACTACTTGTTACAGTGTACTTTGAAATTTATTGCTTTTTGTATGTATGTTATACTTCTCAATAAAAAATGCTTTTTAAAAAAGCCAATCCATTTCTGGTGTATTGCATTCCAGCAGCATTAGCAAACTGAAACAGTAATCAAACAGTGTAGCATTGGTGTAAAGATAGACGAACAGATCAACAGAGCAGAAGGGAGAGTTCAGAAATAGACCTGCACATGTTTGGACAACTGAGTTTTTACAAAGGTGAAAAGGCAATGAGGTGGAGAAAGGGTAGGTTTTCAACAAACAGTGCTGGAATGATTGGTATCCATATGCAAAAAAAATAATAGTATTAATCAACTTCAGTCCATACTTCACACCATATTTTCTTAAAAAAAAGAAAGAAAACCATGAAACTTGTAGAAAAAGACAAAACATCTGTGATCTGGGGCTTGGCAAAGATTTCTTAGATACGACACCAAAAAGTATGATTCTCTAAAAAGACAAATTGATCATCTGAATTATATCAAATGTAAAACTTCTCTTCAAAAGACAGCATTAAGAGAACAAAAATACAAGTCAGGGACTGGGAGAAAATATTTGCAAAGCCTATATCCAATAAAGGAGTTGTATCCAGAATATGTAAAGCATTCTCAAAACTCACTAATAAGAAAACAAACAATGGGCAAAAGATTTGAATAGGCAGTTCACCAAACACAATGCTGAGAGGACAAATAACCACATGAAGGGATGTCAGACATCACAGTCGTAGGGGAATGCAAAGTAAAGCCACACTGAGCCCCTGGAACGCTGCTTGAACAGTTGCAACGAAAAAGCCCGAAGCCACCCTGCAGAAGCTGCCTCTGGCACCCCCCCCCCCCCCGCCCCACTACACGGGGCGCACCCAGATGTCCCTGCACTGGTTTCAGGCCTCCCCTGTCACTGTCTTGGAACCCTGAACAATTTTTGAACATTTTCTACTTAGTCCCGTAAATTATGTGGCTGGTCCTGACGCCACGTGTTGGAGAGAATGGGGGGCTGGAATGATACAGCTACTTTAGAAAACAGGTGGACAGTTTCCCAAAAAGTGAAGCACTCACCTGCCACCTGATGCCGCCATTCCACAGCTGGTATGTCCCCAAGAGAAATGAAGGCACCTGTGCACTCAATGCCTTCAATAGTCATCACAGCTTTGTTTGAAATCTCCCCAAATGGAAACAATCTAAATGCCCACTGTTCTAGTTTGCTAGCTGACAGAATGCAATGTACCAGAAATGGAATGGCTTTTAAAAAGGGGAATTTAATAAGTTGCTAGTTCACAGTTCTAAGGCCGAAAAAATGTCCCAATGAAAACAAGTCTATAGAAATGTCCAATCTAAGGCATCCATCCTGGGAAAGATACCTTGGTTCAAGAAGGCCGATGAAGTTCAGGGTTTCTCTCTCAAGTGAGAAGGCACATGGTGAACACAGTCAGGGTTTCTCTCTAGGCTGGAAGGGCACATGGTGAACATGGCGTCATCTGCTAGCTTTCTCTCCTGGTTTCCGGTTTCATGAAGCTCCCTGGGAGGTGTCTTCCTTCTTCATTTCCAAAGGTCACTGGCTGGTGGACTCTCTGCTTCTCACGTGGCTATGTCATTCTCTGCTCTCTCAGAATCTCTTACTTCAAAATGTTTCCTCTTTTATAGGATTCCAGTAAACTAATCAAGACCTACCCAAATGGGTAGAGTCACATCTCCATCTAATCAAATTTAATATCCACTCTTGATTGAGTCACATCTTCATGGAGATAATCTGATTAAAGTTTCCAACATACAGTACTGACTAGGGATTAGAAGAAACAGCTGCCTTTACAAAATAGGATTAGGATTAAAACATGGCTTGTCTAGGGTACATACATCTTTTCAAACCAGCACACCCACCGACAGGTGAAAGGGCAGACAAATAGTGGTGCCTCCAAGCAATAGAAAACTACTCGGTGGTGAGAAGGAAGGAACCACAGCTCCACGGGCCCATGTGGGAGCATCTGGAAGGATTGTCTTAAGAGACAGAAGGCCGAATGTGACATAGGGCGCCTGCCAGTGACTCTATTGGGGGACACTGTGGAAAAGGCAGGCTCCACACACGAAGGTCATTACTGCCTGGGAAGGGCGGGAGGGCAGAGAGCGGGCAGGGGCACTGCCAGGGGCCCAGGGAAATTTTGGGGTGCTGGGAGGCCCACTGTCCTATTTATGGGGAGGCGTCACAGAGGCAGACATACGCAAAAAGCATCAGACTGTGTATTTTAACCATCTGCAGCGTATTGTGTCAATTATATCGCAGGCTAAAAGAGGACTCTGTTTCGTGTTGTGCAAGGCTGTAAGGAAAAACACACACACATACGCACGGCATTGTCTTCTGCCCCAAGCATGTGGACTGCAAGTCCAGGTGCTCCGCAGGGAGATCTTGAGAAAAGCCTGCCGGAGGAAACCCCAGACCCCGAAAACAGAGGGATGCTGTGGCCTGTGCCCCCACTAGCAGGGCCTCAGGCACCTGCTGAGGAGTGGCAGTCTGGGGGAAGCTGCCCTCACACCCCACCTGCACTGTCCCCTGTGTCCACTGCAGGGCGCCCAAGAGCCATGCCCGCCCTGTGCCAAGCCTGGGAGGAGCCATGGCCGGGGACTCGCCCTGTTCCTGTCTGTTCCTTCTGAGAGGGGGTGCTGGGTGGGGGCTGAGCCATGCAGGAAATTGTCGCCTGCACGGTGGGAAGGAGGGGCAGGGAGGAGGGCTGGCCCCCAAGCCATTGTCAGGGCTGAGCTCTTTAGCGGAATCCCGGACAGCCCCTCGAGACACACAGCAGCAGCTGCCCCTCAGGGTGGGGTCTGGCAGGTCACCCCAGAACACACTCATGCTGCTCCTACTCTTGGTGTGAGGCGCTGTGGGCCTCTGTCTCTGCTGTACCCCCAAATGCCCTGGATGCCTTGACTGACAGTGCCATGCCCACTGTGTCACCTTGGTTGGATTCTTACCTGCCTTCTGCCTGCGAAGGGCGGTGACCCCATGGGCCACCTCACGGGCTGCCGGGCAGCATTGCCTGGGTTGGGGACTAACACACATAGTCAAATGCTCAGAGTGGATGCTGGCACTTAGAAAGCTCTCAGCGTGCCATCAACCGCCAGCACCACCACCATCGCCACCTCCACCACCATCGCCACCTCCACCACCATCGCCACCTCCACCGCCACCACCATTGTCATCATCACCGTCACTGCAGCCACTGCCACCACCATCTCATGATCACCACCACCTCTAACATCACCACTGCTATAACAACCACCACTGCCACTCCACCATCATCTCCACCACTATCACTACCACTGCTGCCATCACCCTCCCACCACTATCACCACCATCACCACCTCCGCCACCACATGATGATATGATGATGGTGATGATGATGAAGTCATGGCCCAAGTCACACGGCTACATTGGAATCCTAGGCTGGTGAACCTGGAAGCCTCAGTGTAACCACCCAATCTCATGCAGCTCCCCATTCAAGTGACAATTGCCAGCAGTGTGCCCTCGGTGTCTGGGGCAGTAGATCCCCCCTCTCACTCCTTTCTCCACCACCATCCTGGAGGTAGGTAGGCTGCAACTGCAGGCTCACCTCACAGGTAAGCTGAGGCATATGGGAATGCAGCCTGCAAGGGGAACCTCTGCCTGTTCCCCAGAACCACTGTTTCTGGGCCAGCAGGGCACAGCCCAGCCTGAAATATATTGTGCATGGAAGGGAACCAGCCCAGAACAAGGAAATCCTTCTTCCGGGCCTGGGTAGGGGCTCCGGGGTGAGTGGCAGGTCAGGGCCCACGAGCCGGCCTTCTCCCCAGCAGGCCTGGCCAGGAGCTGCCCTTGAGAGGCCTGACAGACAGCCCACAGTAGCTTTGTCTTAAAGTGGGGCTCGTGGCAGGGCGGGAGTCTCTGACCTCAGCGTGAAATGTGCCACCTCCTCCTGGCCTAATTCCAGACCATTCTCTGCCCAAAGAGGTGGAGGCCTGGAGCACGTGGGCCACGCTCAGCAGCCGGGGACTGTTGAACACAAGGGAGCCTGGGAGCGAGCACCGGCAACCATCCTGCCCCATTCCACACTAACCTGTTTACTTCATTTTATTTTATTTAAAAATTTTTTTTATAAAATATAACATATATACAAGGCAAAAACAGAAAAAAACAATAATTTTCAAAGCACACTTTAACAGGCAACTACAGAACAGATTCCAGAGTTTGTCATGAGCTATCATTCCACCACCTCACAGTTCTCCCAGCTGCTCCAAAACCCTGGAGGCAGAAGGGATGCTAATACAGTGACTCAGCAGCCATGCTGCTCTGTTAATCCCATTTTCTCTGTCATACCCCCTCCTTCTCTGATCCCTCTCCCAGTCTATGGGATCTTTGGGCAATGCTTGTTCTGATTTTTTCATGTTGAGAAAGGTTCACACTGCAGGATACAGGGATGAGATTAATTGATAATCTTGGAGAAACTGGTCCTTCTGGGTTTCACAGTTAATTTGACCTAGAAACCCTCTGGGAATTATATGTTCCAGGAAGGCAAACCTAGTGCATGAAACCTTTATAGGGTCTCAGTTCGAGCCCCAGGTGCTCTTAAGAGTCAGCAGGAGTGATGTGGGTTGGGGTTTAGCAAACATGGCAGTCAGCTCTATCCAACTGAAGCTTGCATAGAGCAGCCTCCAGAACAGCCTCTTGACTATTTGATCTCTCTTGGCCACGGATGCCTTATTTTATTACACTTCTTTCCCCCTCTTTGATCAGGAGGGCGTTGTGGATCCCATGGTGCCAGGGCCAGACTCATCCCCAGGAGTCACACCCCACGTTGTCACGGAGACCCACACCCCTGGATGTCACGTCCCACGTAGGGAGGAGGGTAATGATTTTCCTTGCAGAGTTGGGGTCAGGGGCTTCTTGGAAACAACTTTTGGGCCTCGTTATGGATGGTCGTAGTTTCTCCCGTACAGAAATAAGTTTCATAAGGGCAAGCCTCAAAATCAAGGGCTTGGCCTATTTTCTTGGGAGGCTCCCATGGTTGAGAGGGTACCTGGGATTTCCCAGATGGAAAAGTTTAGTAGTTCCACATATATATATACATATATATTTATCCTTCAGATCCTCAAGAGACTCTACCAATACTTTGTAATTATCAGCTCCCCATAGTCTGAGATGTATCCTGGTATTACATTAAGTTATACAGAATTACAAGGCCTCGTTCCCATTCTGGACTCTAGGAGTTTGGGTTGTTTACCTCAGCTATCCAAACAGGTTGATTTAGATGATGTGTTAGAGAAAATTTAGATTCTAGACATAACAAAACTCTCTGCCTTTGGTCTCATACAGCAATTGAAGCTCTAGAGAACATACATTGTCATCGTTTACCTTAGATACACCCAGATGGGCTTCGTTTTAGACTCTAATTGCGGCCTGATCTCTTTTGGTTACTTTAACGTCATCTTATTTTACTAGGCTTTTCGCTGGGGTTCAGTCTGCACATGGCCAAGAACACAGACCCTAAGTTTCAGCTCGCTGGGGGTCTCTGTCCGTGTACACCCAGAGGGGCTCCCACATGGCCACGCCGCTGGGGCCAGTGCACAGCAGGCCTGCCCTACCCCCACCCCCAGCGGTCCAGCAGGCTCTTTCCACCCAGCCCGGTGCACAGGTGCAGACCAGCTGAGGCCTCAGGGGCCCAGTCTGTCTGTCTGGGGTAGAGCTGGCAGCGCCTCAGCCACCCAGGCCGCACCCAGTGAAGGACACAAACAGGTAAGAAACTGAGAGTATCCCATCTTCGGTCCCCACCCCTCCCTGGGGCGGGCTGCAGAGGTCTGGGCTCAGCTCACACATCCGGTCACCTGATGCCCAGAACTTTCCTGCGGACGGGGGCGGTGATGTGTGGGCGGGACTCCACGGCCCAGCCCTCTTGGCGCCTTCCACCCCCAGAGGCAGGCCCACCTGGGATAAGGGCTGTCTGTCCCCACCTGGGACCAGCTGACCTCTAACCCCAGGCTCAGACCTTTCTGGAGGCCGTGGGTAACTAGGGCTTGGGTCACTCACTGCGCTGCCTCCCGCCTGGGCTAGGGGAGGGGTAGGCTGCTGGGGACCTCACAGGGGGCAGCTGTGCAGGGGCCACAGCATGCCCACGCAGGGTGGGGTTGGCGCAGGGAAGAAGGGAGGCTGAAAGGCGCTGACTGTCTATCTGCCTGTTGGTCTAGGAGGCAGCCTTGGACCCGCCCTCCATGGCCCGGCTCTTCCCAGGGAGAAATGTGCAAAATGCCCGAGGCAGCCCGCGCTGCTGGCTCCAGGGGGGTGGGGGTGGGGATGGGGGTCGCGGGGGAGGGGCTGGCATGGCTCCAGCGTAGGGATGGGGGCCTGGGGCTCCTGGCGGGTGGCGGGATGGAGGGTGGCAGAAGCTGTAGTGGGGGGCAGGGCTCCGGGATTGGAGTGGGGGGCTGGAGGTGCTCCAGGCTAGAGGTGGGGATGTGGGGCTCCTAGGGTGTGGGACTAGCTGACAGCAGCTCGGAGCCCCAGAGCCCTCCTACCTGGCAGATGTGAGCAGAGGGGCCTACCTCCCGGAAGGGCCGTGCCTTTTCACCCCATGGGGCCCCCGCCCCCCCCCCCCCCCCCCCGCAACCCTGGGCTGGTACTGTGATGGACCCATTTTACAGAGCAGGAAGGCGAGGCGAGGGAGAGGCAGCAAGGTGAGCGGTAGGGTAGACTCCGGAGACAGAGGAGCAGCGAGGCCACCCGCTGTGAGGGACCCTAGGCTGGGGGGGTTGCCTAACCCAGGGGCGATACCCATGGGTTGCAGGCCCAGGCTAAGGCAGGGGAGTGGGCTGGGGGCTACGGCCTCACTCCACCCACCCATGGATGCGTGGGCAAGGGTCTGGGAAGGAGGGGGGAGGATGGGAGTAAGAACGGCCCTGGGGGGGCGGGCAGGGCTGCTGTTGGAGCGCCAGTCGATGCGGGCGGGTCGGCAGCTGCAGAAACACGCCCAGGGCAAGGCTTGTTGGGCCTTGAACGCCAAGGTGGAGGGGCTGGGACCCAAATTCCTGCCCCCGCGGGGCGGCCTGGCCGGGCTTGTCCTGCTCTGCTCACTTCCCCTCAGCCTACCCACTCCAAGGACCCAATCTGGGGGACGGGAGGTGGTGGCAGGAGATGGGGGGAGCCCTTGGGGGGGAATTCCTGGGCCCCCTCCAGTCCACCTCACGCCCAGGACCCCTCACCTTGCCCAAGGAGAGCCCTCAGGAGAAAGCCTGGGACCTGCCCTGCCCGGAGGCAGATCCATGGGCACCCGCCACCCTGCCGCAGCCCTGGGTGTCCTCCCGGTGCATGTCCCTGTGGGTCTCGTGTTCCCAAGCGGACAGCACCGTCGTTCCCCCTCTACAGCTGGAGGATCCAAGGCTCAGGAAGGTCCTGAGACCCTCAAGACCTCCTGGCCAGGAAGGGGCATAGATCCGGGCCCCTGCTGCCCCTGCTGCCCCTGCCGTCTGCCCTGAGCTGCAGGGAGCCCTGCCCAGGGTGTCGGGGACCCCCTGTGGGCACGAGGCTCCAAGACTGGGCAGCTTGGGGCTGCACGAGGGCCGTGCTCTCTCCCCATCCCTTTCTCTCTCTTTCTCTTCCTCCCTCCCCACAAATGCGCACTGACCCTGGGGTCCCTGGCCCCCTTGTGGGCACAGGGGCTCTTTGGTGTGCAGGACAGACATCTCTGTCCCCAGGGAGTTCGCGGCCTGGCGGGGCAGCACTTCAGGAATCTCCAGGGCAATGGGCCTCAGCCGTGGGTGGATCCCCACCCCCCTGGGATTTGTGGCCATGTTTGGAGGCACTTGGGGCTGTCAAGACTCGGGGGGCTGCCACTGGCTTCTACTAATGGAGCCAGAGGTGCTTCTCACCAGCTCCCCAGGACAGAGAGGGGCCCAGCCCCAAGTGCCCAGGGCTGCGTGTAAGAAGCGGGGTGGAAGCCTGGGTGAAGGGGTAAAGGCTGGGTGCTCAGGGAAGGCCCGGGGCCCTGAAGCCCACGGAGGAGGAGCCTGAGCATGAGGGACCACACAGGGGTGGGGAGAAGCAGGCTTGGGGGTGGGGGGTGTCTGTGGAAGCCATGCCTGGTCCGAGCCTGGAAAGCTCCAGAAGCCCTGGAGGCCACGGCACCGCCCCTCCCCCCAGCCTCCCTCTTCCCAGCAGCCTCTGCCACATTCCTTCACCTGGGTGGGCAGGGGGCGGGGGGGGGGGGGGGGCTGGTGCAGTCCTGGTGGGGATCAGGGGCTGGAACACAGCCAGCGCCAGCCTCCTCTGGACCCAGACGGCCCCTCACCCGGCTCTGCCCCGGTTCTGGGGTCAGCGTTTGCTAGGGAGCCCGGATGCAGGTCCAGCCCCAGAGAGGCTTGTGCAATTGGGAACACAACCCTTGCAGGTCAGGTCAGGTCAGGGAGCTACCAGGCTGGCCAGGACTGCATACGGCGGGCAGAGACCTCCTGAACAGTGGGGGCAGCATTGCCCAGTACCACAGAGTTATGCCAACCCGACCCAGGAAAGCTGCCTCCCTAACCCTCAGTTTCACTGTCTGTAAAATGGGCATATCCAGCAGCTCCCACTCAGGGCCCCTGGATGTCAGAACAGACAATGCACGGAGTGGGCTTGTGTAGCACCTGGCTGGATGGCGTCACCATGTCCCAGGCTGGGGCCACCCAGCACCCCCACTTGCCCAGAGGGGCCGAGCCTCTGTACTGCGTAGCGCTGGGAGTAGGGAGGCAGGTGGAGGTGGCCATGTGGGGTCCAGCCCGCTTCTCAGTCCTTCCTTGCTTCCACCCAGGGCCCTGGCCCAGCTGCCGGGGAAGCCCCATCCCCCCACCCCTCACCCCCCTGAGAAGGAGCCTGGGCTCCAGTAGGACCCCTGTCGTGATCCAGAGGCTTCCAAGTCTCTGTGTGTTTACATTCCCCAGGAAAATCTTACCTCAGAAGAGCTGCAGGATAAATATTTTGTTAATGTTGAGACTTGGGGCAATAAGAGAACTGGAGCTGAGCCTACCCTTATCCCACCCACACCCTCCCAGGGCAGAGGGGTTTCTGGCTGGGGATCCTGTCCCCTGACACCCCCTCCACTCCCTACCTGAGCAGAACTGGAGGCGTGCAGACTGGCAGGGAGCCAGGCGCCAGGGGTGGGCACTAAGCAACCCCTCCATCTTACTTGTGTCCTCAAGTCTTCCTTTTAGGAAGCTAGGGTGACAGCAGATGGAAGTGGCCAGGTCCCCCTTGGCCCTTTGAAGCCCCGTGACCCTGCGGGAGCCCCAGCCTGGCCACCTGTGGGATGGGGCAGGAGGGAGTCCATGCCCAGACAGGCAGAGGGGGTGTCACTCTCAGGACCCAGAAGCCCGAGCCCCCCCTTCAGGGCGCGGTAGCCAGGTCCCTAGGGGCTGTGTTGGGGGTGGGGTGTCTGGTTCGCTGTGGCCCTGCACACTCAGCTGCCTGGGCCCAGCAGGGCACGGGGACGGGGCCTCCCGCCTGTGCCACCTGCTGCCCCCTGGGTGGCTAGCTGTGCCCACACTCCTGGTGTCTGGGCTGCCTCCTCAAAAAGCTGCTGTGGTCCCAGGCCGGCCCCAGCCAGTGCCTATGTCCTTGTGGGCTGCGTTTCCTGCCCGGGGGCGCAGTTCCTGCCTCAGGGGAACCACAGCGTCACCCCCTCGATGCTCTAGGACGAGCTAGGCTGCCTCCCCACCCTGGGAGTTGGGCAGCAACAGTCTTGGTGCTGGGTGAGGCCCTCTTACCCTGGGGGGTGCCCCCCATGGTCACTGTGGGCTGGGGAGCCGCTGGCAGCTGCGGGGCCTGGTGGGGGCATTTGACCAGTCCCCCATCCCGCCAGTCGAGGGCCAGGGACTTGGCGTGTCCACCCCCCCATCCCTGCCTCTACGGGAGGACCCAGCCCCCACCTAAGGAATGCAGACATGTAAATAAAAGGTGAACTGAACAGCTGCTGAGTAAGTGAAGGAGGGAGCAGGCACAGCAGATGGGGGCAGAGTGCGGGGACCCCAGCTGGGACCCTGAGGGAATAGGGGAAGCATTCCAGGGGAGGACAGCTGGTGCAAGGGCCCTGTGGTTGGGGGCCGGGTGGGACGTGGCTTTCTAAGGATGCCAGTGAAGCCGGAGGACCGAGGGCCCTGGGGGTCAGGGTGGACTGGGTGGGTGCAATGGCCCCGGGAGGGCATGGGAAGAAACGGCAAGGGGGTGCTGGGGGTACCCAGAAGGAAAGCAGGGCAGCTCGTCCACCTGGCTTCTCTGGTAGGGACCTGGCTGGAGCTGCAAGCGGTTGTCTCAGGGCCTGGCCCCCTCCTCTGTCTCCCGCCTCCACCCAGGCAGCTGACCCTCGGCACGGGGCGGGGACAGAGTGGCATTAGCTACAGGTCGGGTTCCCAAGGTTCTCTGACACAGAGGACAGGCCGGTGTCACTGCAGGAGGTGCCAGGCCCAGCTGTGGGGTCCCCCACTCCCAAGGGGCTCTGCCTGGCGGCCCTGGCCTCCCCGCTGTGATCATGTCCTCCCCCAGCTCCAGTGTCCTTGCCTGTTGGATGGGGCTGGCTCGCAGCAGGTCCCTGGCTGCCCCTGTCTCTGGCTGGGGCCCTCCCAGGCCTGGTAGCCCCCGCGGTGCACAGACAAAGGGCAGGTGTGTGGGAGGAGCAGCCCTAGGCCCAGCGGGGCACCCCCTGCCAGCATGTCCCAGGGACAACTGCAGGGCTGAAAGGTCCTCACAGGTCCAAGGGAGCTGCGTCCTCCCAACTGGCCCCTACCCGGCCTGGCCTGCAAGGGCTGCCCAGGAGGGACCCTGAGGCCGGAGCTGCCCAGAGTGTCGGCCCGGTGGGCAAGAAGAGCCCTGATCACGGGAGACAAACCCTCTCTCCGAAGGCCCTAGAGAGGTGGGGGTGGGGGTGAATGTCCAGCAGGGTGTCCCCAGGGCTCAACTTGGCAGAGCTAGGGCAGCAGGCAGCGGAGGAGAGAGAGAGGGAGAGAGGGAGCAACAATGGAAACACACAGGGAAGTGGGGAAGAGATGATGGAGGGAAAGACAAGAAAACAGATGGATGGGCTCAAGAGGGTGAGGCAGGGCCAGGGCCCAGGGCCCAGGTCAGAGGGGATGGGACCTGGGCACTGCTCTGTGGGAGGCCAATCCCAGGCCAGGCAGGGCCAGGAGCAGGAGGGGGCGGCTTGCCAAGGGACAGTGGCCACGGCACAGGGACAGCGCCGCTGGGCCCAGGCCAGGCTGTGAGAGCAAAGCACCTGTTGGGGCCTCTGTGGATTTGGAAACCCTGATTGCGGCGCCGGGTGGGGCAGCCTGGCCTCGAAATCACGACTCTTCCCGGCAGAGGAAAACCCGAGGATTAGGGAATACTGTCTATCCCGCTGCGATGAGGGGCCCCCAGGGGCTGCAGGCATCCCCCTGCTTCACAGGGCTCTGGCCAGATGCTCCCAAGCTGGCGAGGGAGACTGGGCGGAGCCGGCTCCCTTACAGAGGTCTCTGGGGGCGCTAACCAAGGTGGTGGTGGGGCCAGGCCCCTGCCTGGGCACCAGCGCTGCCCTCCAGCCTTCCCGAGGACTAGATTCCTCCTGAGCTGCAGGCCTTGTGACCATATAAGGCCACCGTGGGCACCACCCGAGGCTGCTGCGCCCCTGCCCCCACCCCCACGGGAAGCAGAGCTTGGCCAGGCCCCAGGTTGGAGGCAGGAAGGGACGTACTGGAGCCTTGGGACGGGGAGGGGACGAGCAGGCGGGCCTGGGGCTGGGTTCAGGTCCCTGGGTGATGCCACCCCATCCAGGGCACTGGGGAGCCCCTCGCCCACGCTTCCCCACCGGGCCTCCACAGGACCACCTGGTCTGGGGGTAGGGGCTGGGAGGCGGTGGGGAGGGCTGGGGACAGAGGCCAAACGTGAGACAGGACCAAGAAAGGTCCCGGAGATGGCCACCTGGGCATCAAAGTGGATGCTGCGGGAGGCAGCGGCGTGATAAGCTGGGTGGCCCCTGGGGCCCTCACACTTCTAGGATTGGGAGGCTCCCGCCTCGGCCAATATAGGGTGCCTGCAGGGTCCCCTCCTGAGGGCAGAGCTGAGGGGTCCTAAGAGAAGCCATCATTGGGGCCAGCGCGTCCTTTGTTCCCTGACCCAAGGTGAGGGCAGGGCCAGAGCCAAGGGCTGGAGTTGGTCAGTGGGGACCATCCCTCATGCTGGCCCAGGGACAAGGCCTCTAATGACCGAGGTGGGGTGGAGTGACGTCCTGCACCCCCACACACATGCACGCACAGGGTGCAGCCCCTCCTTCCTGCCCACTGAGCCCTGCATGGGATGGGGCAGGCCTTGGGCAGGAATGGGGTGCAGCCAGGGATGGGGGCAGACTCTGGGGCCTGGTGGTCCCTGCAGCCCGGGCTGGCCCTGGTCAGGCCAACCCCCACTGTTTCTTCCCCCACGGCCCCACTCAGTTGGAGGAGGGTGGCCACAGCCAGACCAAGGCAGCTTCCAAATCAATGAAATAAAACAGATGCCACTGGGAAGTGAAGGGGTCAGGCCTCAGTGGGCTTCCTCAGGCCCCTACCCTGCCATGACTTGCGTTTGACCTTGCAGCCTCTTGAGGGTGTGACATCCCTGGATCTCCATGTGAACCCGGCAGGAGAGTTGGAGTTTGAGGACAGAAAGCTCAGAACAGTCAGATGTGGCCAGCTGCGAGAGTCAGAACGCAGCAGAGCGCACGTGCAAGGAGTCTGGCTGTCTCGAGCACAGCCTGAACGCCAGGCGGCCCCAGGGCTGGCGGCTCCGCGCTGCCCCAGATGTGCAGACTGGGCTGCACATACCTCCCAGCTGCCCTGCCAGGTGGGCCGAGTGGGGCAGGGGCTCCTGGGGACACTATTGGGGAGGGCGAGTGCCCAGGTGAGGGGCTGCGTGAGGGCCCCGGCACAGCGCCTTTTCTTGTGCCATGGGAGGACCCCAGCACCTGTGTCCACCTCCGCAGGTGGGTGGACCGGGAAGAGGGGCTCCCTGGAGAGGGCGGTCACAGCCTGGAAGGCCACTTGCGGCGAGCTGACGCCTTCACCCCCATGGCCCCCAGGTCTTGGCAGCCCCCCTGCCCGGGTTCTGGTGGAATAGGCTGCAGGGGGCCTGCAGGAGGGGCTGGCACCCAGAGTAGCCCAGACTGGCCCCATTCCTATTGTGCAGTGTGCCCTCAGCTGATGCCCAACCTCTTGGGCCCATCTCCCCATTTGTAGAAGGTAGGTGGGGATCAGGAAGACAGGGAGACGCTCACAGCTCCATTTGATGACGAATTATTGGGAACGTGGCATGGGCTGTCAGGAGAGAGTGAGGTGGACAGCGATGACCCCCAGCCGGGACCTTGAGCCCTCAAGCCTACCACTCCCCAGGCCTGCTGAATCCCGGTGGGAGTGATGCCCTACACTGCCCCCAGAGGCTCCTGGCACAGGGTTGGCACCCCCACTAGCCTCTTACGCTACCTCACCCCTGTGGCCAGTTGTCCCCAAGGACAGCTGTCTACCAGGAAGCAGCTGCCCCCATTAACCCTCTGTGCGCTGCGTCGTTTGCCTGACTCAGCACATACCCCCAGCTCAGCCTTGGGGACAGCAGGGTGGAGGAGCAGAGGGGGCTGCCCTG
Source organism: Tamandua tetradactyla (assembly GCF_023851605.1). Taxonomy (NCBI): domain Eukaryota; kingdom Metazoa; phylum Chordata; class Mammalia; order Pilosa; family Myrmecophagidae; genus Tamandua; species Tamandua tetradactyla. Next base: position 59,932,916 of record NC_135327.1, on the reverse strand, counting down.
TGGCAGGGGAGCTTGGCTCTGTCCATGGACCCTCTAGGGATCTGGGGAAGCAGGAGGGTCCTTGGGACATTGCCAGACCTGCCAGGGGAGAGTTCCCAGCCCCGAGGTTGCTGGGGCCCTCATGCCCTCAAAGGGCTTCAGCAAGTGCTGGCAAGGATCTCTGGGCAGTGGGGAGGGTGGGGTGGGAACCCCACTACTGCTGACCTGTGCCTCCCACGTGGTTGTCAGTTTGCTCTGGAGCTCCCTTCCTCCAACCCCTAGGCCCGCCCTGCCTCCACTTGGAGCTTCTCCAGCCAAAGGGATCCACCCTTCCCCCTCCCCCAGGTGGGAATTAAAAGCGAAGTCACAGAAGAACTGAGGGAGGCTGCTAAAACAGCATCATTTTCACTGGGTCATTTCCCAACTGGGAAGAGAAGGTGCTGGGCACCAGCCCCCCCACCCCACCGCCACTATCCTGGAGGTCCAGAGGCTGCCAGGAAGATGTGGCCGATGGTGCAATTTTCCAGAAACAGTTGTCAGGCATGATGGAGCACTCATCCTGTCCTCCAGCCCACCCGAGCCCCAGGGCCAGGTTAGCCTCATGGCCACATGGGGCCAAGCTGCTGGCCCGGCTAACTTGGCTCAGGGACTGGGGGAGCTGCCAGCCCAGCAGCTGCTGCCCCCACCACACCCTACCCCACCCCTCAGGGCTTCCCTCAAAGCTGATTGAGCCCAGAAGCCAGAGGGGTGGAGACTGGGTGACCACAGCCACCCAGATACCCAAATGCAGAAACAGCTGGACCAGCCTAAGCTCTGGCCTCAAGGTCCGGCCTTGTTTCCAGTGTCCCGTAGCCACAGGCCCGCACAGGAGGGCACCCGGCAGGGGTTCAGGGCCTGGCCACGGCAGTTGGGCAAATCTGAAGACATGAGAGGGCTCACGGCCTCACCCACACACAGCAGGCACTCAAAAGATGTGTGACCAGTGCTCCAACCTGCTAGGACCCAATCTTACCTGCACCCATGGTTCTGTAAACACTCCTCCCCCAGGGACCACCCTGTGGGTGACTGCCCTGTCAGGATCCCCCTGACCCATTTTCCTCTTGGCGGTTTGGTGGCCCAGCTGGGACCAGACTCCACCAGCAGGGTCTGCCTGGGCCTGGGCAGGCAGAGTTCCCTTTGGGCCCCCACCATGCCATTCACTTATGGCAGAGTGTGTAGTCAGGGCACACTGGCAAGACCCAGGCAGATAAAGTGTCCCCGGGGCAAATAGGATGAGGAGTGGTGGGGTGAGGGCGTCCGGGAGGTCTCCCCTCAAGCCCCACTGAACCCAGCCTCTGGACCACCAGCGTGGGCGCTTGGTCCCTCCAAGCTCAAGGTGTTGGGGTTGCTGGCTGGGGATGGGTGGGCCGTGGACAGGCCGTTTTCGGGTGGAAACGTTGCCAGTGATCCAGACTCCCAGCCCCGCCGTCCGGCCAGGCCACCGGGGGCGCTGGGTGCCCGGAGGTGCCTGAAGTTAGGAAAACAAAGAGCAGGGCCACAGGCCCAGAAAGAGTGGCGGGGGCGCGCGGGGGTGGGGGTGCAGAGTGCGGGGGTGGGAGGCGGCATGGTCCCAGGGCTCGGTTCCCGGCCTGGCTCCCAGCCAGCAGGTGCCCCTTCCCAGAGGCGGGCCGGCCGGGGGGCGAAGGGTTAAGTCCGGCCTGCCCCTCCCCTAGCCCTCGGTCCCCTCCCGGGGGCGCGGGACTCGGGCGCCCGGGCGGGCCGGGGCGGGGCCTGACGTCCGCGGGCGGAGCCGGGTCGGGCCGCCGTGCTGCACACCCGCTGGGCTCCCAACGCGCCGCTGCCCCTGGAGCCGGGAAGATGGCGAGGCCGAGCTCGCGGCACTGCGCGGGGGGCGCACGGCGGCCGGGCCCCCGCGGCCCCGCGTCGCTGCTGCTGGCCGGGCTGGCGCTGCTGGGCGCGGCGCGGGCAGCACCGGAGACGGGCTTCAGCCTGCACCCGCCCTACTTCAACCTGGCCGAGGGCTCCCGCATCTCGGCCACCGCGACCTGCGGCGAGGAGGCGCCGGCGCGCGGGACTCCGCGCCCCACCGAGGACCTCTACTGCAAGCTCGTGGGGGGCCCCGTGGCCGGGGGGGACCCCAACCAGACCATCCAGGTGAGCCGGGGCAGAGTCACCGCCCCGGCGGGGTGGAGCGAGGGGCCGCCGGCCCCGGGGATTCGGATCCTGACGCCGGGGGCGGCCGGGCGCGGACTCCGGACCTCCGGGCCGACCTCCCAGGGAGCGCCGTGGGCCGGGGAAGGTCGAGGTACCACCGGAGCCTCCGCCGTCCAGCCGGACTCCCAGCTCCCCATTTCAGGATGGAACGGGACCCCCACCTGGCCACCCAGGCTCGGCCAGGGAACCGCACGCGCCTGGGGAAAGACAGGACGGGTGCCGAGAGTGAGGGCCGCGATGGGGCCCGAGGGCGGGTGCTGGCGCCCAGTCCGCAGCGGCCCTAAGTCCCGGGATCTCGGGGAGGGCGGGACTTGGCCGCAGCCGCGGCTGCCTGCGGGAGGGGGCGGGCCGGCTCCGCTTTCTCTCCGGACAGGCTGGAACCTGCTGGCGGCGGGATAGGGATGGGGGGATGGTGGCGTGCACGGCGTCTTTCCTCGTCTTCCAGGCCAGATACCGGAGGCTCTGTGCCCTCAGCCAAGAGTTGAAGCTTAGCCCCACTGAGGCTCAAGGGACTCGGTGGGACCCCCCGAAGGTGGGGGGAGGGGGCAGGCAGTGGGCTCTTTAACTGGGGTAGGAACACGTGGCTGCAGTGAGCAGCAGCACCTGCGCCCAGCAGGTGATGGGAATGTGGGCTTCTGTCTCCCCGGGGCAAAGTCTACACCCCTGAAGACCAGCCCGGGGTATGTGGGGGGCATGAGCCTGTGAAAGGAAATAGCCCTTCCCCTGGCCACTGAGGGAGTGGAGGTGGAGACTGGATGGGAGAACCAGGAAAGCAAGACTTTTAGGACCTCTCTGGACTGAGGGTCCGGCTGGCGTGCAGTGAGGCTCCTTGGTGGGGGCAGAGTCTGTCCCAGCCCCGCCCCCACCTCCTCACTCAGGACGTGTCTTCCCACTCCTCCTCCACCTTGGGGACCTAAGGGCCAGTGTAACCTGAGCCCCTCCTCCAGGGACTTGCCTCCACCTTACAGGAAAGGAGAGGTGGGGTGTAGAGGAGAGTAGCTGGAGAGAGTGGGTGAGCTGGGGAGGGTGGGGAATGGAGAAAGAACTGTAGCAGGCAGCGCAAGCAAAACAGGTCAGGATGAGTTTGTTTAGGGGCGGACAACAGCAGTGGGGAGAGAGAATTCAGCTCCTTGGGAACAAAGGGCAGCGGGCTTGGTAGGGGCTGAGTGGGTGGAGGGAAAGTCCTGGAAGGTGGTAAGGGGAGGGAGTTGATCGCGGGGATGGGTGAGGGCTTTGCGATTAGGACCACCTGGTTGGAATGTTTTCTTTTGGTGTAATTGGGCCACCCAGAGTCCTACAGGCTTGGGGAAGGGTGGGAACTGCGGTGAGGAGCCTCTCAGGCACCTGGGGGGTGGGCGACTGATATTTAGAATAGTTAGGTTCTGAAGTTGTCCTTTTTCCTGTTTTTTTTTTTTTCTTTCTGCAGTCCTGCAGCTGCAAGATTGGTTCTAAGGCTGTCAGGATGAGGGGTGGGGGGAGCAGGTAGGGGTACAAGGGGCAAGGCTAGCAGCTTGGTCCAGAAGAAGGAAATCAGGCCTGGTCAGGAGGTGGGGGGGGTAAAGGACCCTGAGCTGGACCCCTGTGCTCTCTGCCGGGCCCCATCTTTGACCCTTCAGTGGGTGGGGGGGGCAGGGCAGACCTGCTCGAGGCCCCCCAGCCAGAGCAGGGTCCCGCGGGTGAGAGAGGCAGGCCTGGATCCCCCGACTGCAGCCCCAGGGCGGCAGATGTGGCTGGCGGGGGTCTCAAACCCACCTGAGCACCTGGCTCAGCTCCCAGCGGCCCCTCCTTACTGCCCAGGGTGCCCCTGGTCCCGAGACCACCTGCCCTGCTGTCTGCTCGTGCTGTCTGGCTAGGACCACAGACCCTCGCAAAGGGGCAACTGCCTGGATTTGTCCTCAGGCTGTGGGTTGCCCCCCTGCCGTGGCCTGGAGACTGGCTCTCCTTCACCTCCTCAGCAGCATGATTCCTTCCCTGAGCCTCAGCGGCCTCATCTGTCAGATGGGCCAACAGGGCTGGCCTGAGGATCCTGGGGGGGTGGTCAGCCAACATGGGGCACAGTGATCACAGGGCAAAGCATGGCTGGTGGGCTTGGGTGTGGGGAAGAGGCCCTGAGGAGATGGGTCCGCAGAAGAGGAGGAGGTGAAAGTGCCCTGGGAGTGGCCAGGGGCCCAGGCTGCCAGCTCCATTGCTAAATGGCCCGAGACCTTGCCGGGCCCCTGAATCTGTCTGGGCCGCCTTCTTCCTCGGCCCGGTGGTGAGGGTGGGGCTGTGGGGTCTGTGGTGGGGCCTTGCCCGCAGGCCTGATTTGGAGGGAGCGGAGGCTGGTAGCTGGGCGAAGAGGCCTGGCTGCCTTGGTTTTCCTGGGACCATCCTCCTGAGAGTGCAGATTCCTGCTGGCTGCAGGGAATCCTGGGACTGGGCAGGACCCAAGACTCAGAAAAGTGCAGGCTGGTGGCTCCCTGCAACCACACGGGGCCTGGAGCTGGGTTGGGGGGCCCCGACAGAGGCCCAGCATGAGCCAAGCGTGACATCCTGTGGTGTCCTGGGAGCAGCACTCCTGTGTGCCCAGGTGGGCAGTGCAGGAATTCCGGGCTGGCCAGAGGCCCGGAGGGGAAGTCAGGCTGCTGCCGGGACTGCCGCGGGGTGACTCACTGGGAGGGTCCTTGTGGGCCCCTCCACTGCTTCCTTGCTCTGTTCTGGGCTGGACCCTCTGCAGAGACGGGGGAGGGGGCCCGGCTCACCTCACTATCCATCATGAGCTGAAGCTGGGCAGAGAGACCCAAGCCAGGGCCCGCGTGGTGGGGCACACAGTGAAGGCCCAAGCCTGGCCAGGGTTTCTCTCCCCTGCCTCAGGCCGAGCAGATGCTCCTGGGCTTCCAGAGAGTTCTTCCCGAGACTCGACCCTCGACCCGCAGCCCCGCCTTGTGGCGGCTTCATGCACAGGATGCCTCAGCAGGCAGCTGCCCCCCAGGAAGGCCCAACCCTGCCTACCTCCTTGGGCAGCCTCCAGGACCCTCAAGTCCTGAGGCCTCCTGCTTACCTGCAGGCTGAGCCCGGGGTTCAGCGGGGCGGCCTCACCAGTGCTCTCCCTGTCTGGGTGCCCTGCTCCCACTGGTTCTCACCCTCTGTGTGGCAGCTGTGGGCTGGGGTCTCCTGGTAGGGGTGGGTGGGTAAGGAAGCACTAGTAGATAAGGCCAGGCTTTGATTTGTGCTGGAAAATAAATGAAGCAGGGGCTAGGGGGCAGCCCTGGATGATCGGGTGATCAGGAGCCCTCTGAGGTCTCTGAGGAGGTGACATTTTGTTGAACCTGAGGGACCAAAGACCAGGGAAACTGTAGGTACAAAGGCCCTGCAGCAGGAGCGAGGTCTTATTTGGGGCTACTGCCGCCTGGGGGTCCCGCTGGGCCAAGTCACTGGGTGCCCAGGCCTGTTGCCATTGCAGGTGTCCAGTGGAGGGTGGGAACAGGCAGGTGGAAGGGGCTGGGCTTCTCCGTGACTGTAGACCCTGGAGTAGGGACAGGAGTGAGGTCTGGCCCCTGGGGAGACTGGGAGGGTAGGGCAGCCACGTTTACTAGATGCAGTCCGTGCCAGGGCCTCAAGCCTTTGTGTGTCCAGGAACAGCGAGTCTGGGAGCCCCTGGGGGCGGGTCCAGGCCGGACAGGCCTCTACTCCACCAAGACTGTAGGCAGCCAGCCAGGCCCCCCCTCGGGGGACGGCCCCTGCCCCCACCTGCCCTCCCAGCTGCACCTGTTCCTCCCCCACCAGGGACCAGAGGCCAGGACTGTGCTGGGAGCTGCATTCTCCAGGCAGGACAGGCCCTCGGCAGGTGGCTGGACCGTGACAGTAGCAGCTGCCAGGCACTGAGTGTGAGCTGTGTAATCCCTGGGCAGGTGGCAGCTTTGGCCCCATTCTGTGGATAGGGACACTGAGGCATGGCAGCTGCTGTGACTTTGCCCCGTCTCGGGGCCTCGGCCCGTCGGCCGCCTGCACACCTCTACTCAAGGGCCTGGCCCTGCTTAGTTTTGGGCAGCTGGGCAAGAGTGGGTGGGGTAGGTGGCAGTGGACCTGGATCCCTCGGCCCCTCAGCCCCTTGCCTCCGTGTGACCCAGGCTTGGAAGGGAGAGTGCAGCCCCCTACCCTCCCCACCTGTTCATTCTAGCCAACACCCTGCAGTGTTGGGTGGGAAGAGGTGGTCTTGCCATGTGACCCATGACCTACTCCTGCATCCCTGGGCCTGGCCACATGGGCCTCTTTGCCACGTGCTCCAGGCCTGTCCTGCCTCGCTGGGCCTCCTTCTGCCCAGGGCATCTCCTGGATGGTCTAGATAATCTACCACCTCTTCCAAGGAGCCTGCCCTGACCTTTCTGTCTAAAGCAGGTGCCCCGTTCCCTCCCGCTGTGCCTATCTCTCACAGGACCCAGCCTCGTAGTCGTGTGTGCAGTCGACACTCAATACATGTTAGCTGGATACCTGGATGTGTAGAGAGGGTATTGCAGGTAGCCTGGGGGTGCAGGCTGGCCTCCAGGCCTCGGGGCCCCAACTGATGCCTCTCCCCCACAGGGCCAGTACTGTGACATCTGCACAGCTGCCAGCAGCCACAAGGCACACCCGGTGGGCAACGCCATCGATGGCACGGAGCGCTGGTGGCAGAGCCCGCCCCTGTCCCGCGGCCTGGAGTACAATGAGGTCAATGTCACCCTGGACCTCGGCCAGGTAGGGCCCTTCGCCCATCACCCCCACCTCTACCCACGCTGTCTCAGCAGGCCTCAGGTGGCCGGGCAGGCCTGTGGGCCCTGGGGTGGTCCTCTCGGTGTCCCTGGGCTGAGCAGGGGCCAAGGAGACCACCGGGGAGTCAGGGAGAGGGTGCCTGGGGCATAGGATGAGGCGCCGGCAGGGGCCTGGTGCTGACTGGGAGGAATTCCTTGTGGGGAGCTGGGCCTCTGCGGCTGGCGGGAGTGGGAGGGGCAGCAAGAATGCAGGAGGCCCGTCCGAAGTGGACATTCCTGGGATACCTGTGCTTGGCCATGGCGGAGTCAGGTGGGCCCTTCTCTGGGCATTCATGGGCCTTGGAGGCAGGAGGGGCTTGTAAGGTGCCCCTGCCCTGGTGTTCTGAGGACCCCCAGTGGGGGTGGGGGCGGCTCCTAATTGCCCTCCCGGCTGGGCCCAGGCCCCCACGGAGAGCAGGTACCCCTTGGCCTCCTACACAGAGCGCCGTAGATGAGGCCGAGCTGGGAGCCCATGGGGGGCCATGCTCATGTGGGGCCTGGGTCCCAGCCGCTCTGATCCTGTCCTGTGTGTGATCCAGGCCAGCCTACCTCCTCCTGAGCCTCGTGTCTCTGCCGGAATCACATAGGGGTCAGGGGGCTGTGGGGAGTATTTCCCACCAGGTTGACAGCTGGAAGGGTGGGTGCCGGGGCAGTCCTAGGACACAGGGCAGCACACCCGCCCCTGCTTAGAGGCCCTGGGGACAGGCTGCCTGCCAAGGAAGCAGCTTAGGTCCCAGCCAGTGGCCTGGGTTTCTGGGGAGCCATGGTTATATGTTAGGCCCCACAGAGAAGCAGGGAGAAAGCTGCCTTCAGGAGTGGGGAGGGGAGACTCCCCCCGGTGTGCTGGCCCCCCTGGCTTGACCTGGCCCACCTCCCCTCACCTCTCTGGGCCGAGCTTTGAGGGGCTTCCTCAAGTCTGGCCTCTCCTGATCCCAGGGCCCCCATCTCTCTGTCTCTACCCGTTGTGGGGTGCCCATGGCCGGGTGTGCATGGGAAGGATGGGGAAGAGTGGGTCCGGTGGGGGGGGTGCTCCTCCCTCACGGGTCAGGCTGGCCAGGCTGGGAAATGGAGGGGCCCCAGCCCCTGTACAATGCTTAGATCCCCCATGGCAATGCGGGGGCTGCAGGATGGGGGGGGGCGGGGGGAGGGCCTGAGGACAGGGCTTTGGGACAGATGCGCTGCCCCACCCCCATTAGCCCTGCCATCTCGGGCTCTGGGCCAGCCTCGAGAGCCTTGGTCTCCACATGTGGGAACCGGGCAGAGACTCTGGGCCTAGAGTGGACTGTGGGCCAAGCTGCTGTGTGAGCTGGCCCAGGGCCAGGGAGAGGGTCTCACAGTGTGAGCGTCCTGCCTCTCCAAGCCTGTTTCCCCGTTCGTAAAGGTCCATGATGGGGAAATAAGCCCTTTCCAGCTTCGACAGTGGGGAGGAAACTGCCCTCCCTCCCCCACTCCCTCTCCCCCCATCCATGCCTTTACTTCACATGAACACACCAAGGTTCCCTGCCTTGGCTTGGGCCAAGGGGCTGCCAGCCCCGGTTGGGGTGGGGTGCAGGGGGTGCAGCCTGGTTGGGGGTAGGGGGAGGTGATAGATGAAATTCCAGAGGAAGGTCCCACTTTCATTGCCCTCCCGTTTGTAAATGGGGCAATGGCTTCCTCTGAGCTGCTGGCCGGTGATGGGGCCCCTCTGAAGTGCCTGCTTGCCAGGCAGGAGGACTCCCAACCCTCGGCGCCCTGCTGTGGAGCATGGGCTCAGGAGGAGGGGGAGGAGGGCTTTGGAGCACGCAGGCCCGAGAGGCCGGGGGCAGGGTGGGCTGCTGCTGTCCAGGAGGGCCTGCCTGGCTGGCCCTCGCGGTATCCCTGGGATCTGTGTCCTCACCCTGTCCCTGACCCCCTGGCCCAGGTGAGGGGCCAAGGGCAGAGCCCGGCTCCCAGCCCCCCTGCTCCTGTTGCCCACCCTGGGGCAGGGAAGGGCCTCCCTCGGGCAGGGCAGCACTGAGGGCGGGGGGGTGCCTGGGAAGCCCCCCGTGGGCAGCACGCTTGGATCTGGAGTCTGAAGAGGAAGCCCCGGGAAACGGGGCAGCATGGGCTGCTGCCCAGGGAGGCCTGCTGGTTGAGGTGGGGGGCCGATGGGATGTCGGGGAGCCCTCCCCTGCCCTTCTGGGGTCAAGCCTCGCGTGTTCGGGCCTTAAGGGAGGGGCGGGGCCCTTGGGGCTCCTCCTTCCCACTTTGTAGGTGGAGAAACTGAGGCTCCGGGAAGAACGTGAGGAGGTGCTGGTGACCGCAGTGTCACTCCCGGCTGGTGCCTGCCTCCTCGCTCGTGACAGGGGTGGCCGCGCAGCAGGGTGACATCTGGGGGGTGGATGGAGCGCAGACTTGCTGAGCCATGCGGTGGACGCCGAGGAGACCGGCCTCCAGGTTCAGGAATTGCCGGCCACAGCCTGGGACGCAGATTCCTGCCCCAAGGCGGAGCCCGGAAGAGGTTGCTGGCCGGTGACTCAGGGGGCAGCTTCCGCAGTCCAGGCGGTGACCCTGCTGGGGCCTTCTCCCTGGAGCGAGGGAGTGCTTATCTGGTCTGCCCTGCGAGCTTCCCGCCCACAGGCTCCCTCTTCCCAGAACCTGACCGGGACCCTGTGCCCATGGGAGGTGGGCCTGACTGCTCACGGGGCTGCCCAGGCTCGGGGTCCTAGGTCCGTGCCCCTCCCTCTCCAGCCCTCCTCTAGCAGCCCCTTCCCCTCCTCCAGCGCTCTGGCTGCAGATAAGGGGCGCTGACCCTCTGCCAGGAGGGTCTTCCAAAGCCTCTGCCTGTCCCCCTAGTCTGCACGTGCTGGGAGGGCTGCTGCGGCCAGCTTCACCCCAGCCCGGAGGTCCCGGAGGTCCCGGAGGCCCTGGAGGCCCCGGAGGCCCCGGAGCCAGAGAGCAGACCAGGCTGTGTGGGGCATCTTGGGTATGAGGCAGAAAATGTCAATTTGGGACCAAAGGCCAGGTGCAGGCAGGGTCTGTGTCTTCCTGGGGAGTAGGGGGTGGGGCATGGGTGGCAGCCCCTCCCTGGGGCCACATGGATGGTGGGTTGTGGTGGGGGTGGGGGTGGGGGCCTGGGCTGGGGCAGAGGCCAGAGCAGTGGGGAAGGGGTAGTGGAGGCCCTGCTAAGGCAGGGTGCCCCCTGGGTCCATGGGGAAACCGATGCAGGGGAGGTTTACAAGAAGGGTGGTACCAGCCAGCATGGGGGTCTGGGTTGGCTGTAGCTGCCTCCATGCCAGAGTCAGTGCCCTCCAATAGGGCTCACCGTCCTGCAGCAATACCGGGTAGATGGTGTGCCTGCGTCAGGGGCCCGAGCCCTGGCTGCAGGGGCCGTGCTTGTGCCGCTGTGCATGTAAGCCTGTCCCGAGTCCAGGGCTCCCGGCAGCATTCTGGCCCCGCGTGCCCGTGGCCTGTCCGGTCACGAGGCCCCAGCAGGCACCTGGCCACGTGGCCCGTGCCCCAGCAGGGTCACCGGAGTTGTCCAAGCAAGTGACAGGAAGCGCGGCTGCGAGCAGCGTCCGGTTATAGAGCTCAGCGACTGGGACAGGTGCAGGGCTGGGTGGGGTACGTCGAGCTCCTGGGAGCACCCAGGGCAGAGGCCAAGTCCAGGGCACAGCCTCCTGTCACAGGCCTGGGGAGGATTGTTGTCCAGTGCGTCCGCTGCTCAGGACACAGGGCGGGGCTGGGGCACTGACATCTGGGGGCCTCCTGTGGCTGCCCACACTTGCCTTCGTCAGTGGCACTCAGTTGTCCTGTACTCCATCTCCCCACTTGCTCTGAGTCACCCCTGTTTCCTCACCCAGGTTACCCCAGGACCTGCTGGCCCCAAAGCTTTTTGCTTTCTGTATGTTTTAAACAAACCCCACTGTGCTGGCTTCCAACAAGGACCCTCTCAGGAAAGACTAAACTATTTAGGTTTCAGGCCATGATTCCCTTTGGGGTCAACATCACTTCCGGTGGCCCCTGGGCTGACCATCTGGTGTGCCCCAGGCCCTGCCACAGGGGAGACAGTTAGCAAGCCAAGAGTCCTGGCTGGGCTCAGGTGGGGCCTTGAAAGCCATCCTTTCAAGGCTCCTGGGGTGACTGGCTCCAGGGTCCACACTGAACCTACCCAGGCCCGGGTCAGCGAGGTGCTGGAGACCACGGGCAGTTGCCTGGTTGGGACCCCCCATGCCTTCTCCGAGCTGCGGAGACACATCCATCAGGAGGCCTGCCACTCCTGCCCACTCTCTGCAAGTTCCTGCCACTCTAGCCCCTGTGCCCCCAGCAGGGCTGGTTCTCTGTGACCCCTGACCTCTGTGTTCCGTGTTTTTATTTTTCTTTCCCAGCAGTGGACTTGCGTATGGTGTCACCTGGCTTTTTCCACTTTGCCATCTCTCTTGGGGCCAGAGCCCCGGGGGACCTGGTTTGTTTTCGGGCTTCTGCTGCTGTATGGACTGGCCATGCTTATTTACGCAGTGGGGAGCAGGAATAGGCGTGTCCTATCCGCTGGCTCACTCCTCACGCAGCTCTTATCAAGGCCTGCACGTGCGGGGCTGGGCAGAGGCTGGGAGCACAGGCCCTGAGGCCAGCCTGGGAGTCTGGAGCCCATGGGGTAGGGGGCCCAGGAAGCCCTGGGGGACCTCAGCGTGTGATCCAAGGGGAGGGCCAGGGAGCAGCACGGACGCCTGGGTCTAGGGAGGGCTTCCTGCCTCCAGCCAGGCCGCTGCCTAGGACCCCAGCCTGGCCTTGAGACTTGGCATGTGGCCCTTCCTGCGGGGCTGGGCTGAGTCACAGTCTACCCCAGTGAGTCACACTGCCCGGGGGTGGGGGGTGGGTGCTGGGCAGCAGGGCCTTCGATGGAACCCTTGTCCTGCAAGGGACAGCTGCTGACACCTGGGCTCAGCCTCAGTTTCCCCACCTTAGGACAGCCAGGTCTGAGCTGAGATGTGGAAACAGGGTGGAGGCCCAGCCTGTGGTGATGTCTGGCGACACTAGTTTTTTCTCTTCTTGCCTGTCACCTGGGCCTGGATCTGCTGGGTCCCCCCCCTCACCCCCCGACTGCCCAGTCGCCTCTGTCTCCTGCTCACCTGCTCCAGGGACAGGCGGCCTCGCCATTCCAGGGCCACAAGCACTGCACTGTCACGGAAGGCCCCCACCCCAACTGCCCACCAGGTGCCAGGGAGGGAGCGACTACCCCAGGGCCACCCGGCCAGTGGACCTGGGATCGCTTCCTGCACCAGCCCTGGCCCCAGCCCTGCCCCCCACGCCCTATCCCAGGACCTTGCTGGCCCCCTGGCAGATGGGTCATGGGGCTGGATCCCCTTTGGCAGGTCTTTGTCCCCTCCAGGCTGGGGGTGGGGCTGAGAGGCGGGTCAGCCTGCCGTCCTGGAGATGTGCCTGGCCCAAAATAGCCAGATTTTTAAAAATAACCCGGGTGCTTTTGTTTGGCTTTTGCTTGAAAAGAAGTTTTTTCCTCTATGCAGAGCTATGCAGTAGTGGTAAAGGTCAGCTCTGTGCTGGGAGCCGGACCAAGCGGGCAGGGCAGGGGCGGTAGCAGCCGAGGGCAGGGGCTGTGCCTGCTTCAGGTCACGCCAAGGGCGGCTGACGTGGACTGGGGGCCGAGACCCCAGTGAGGGGGACCCCCACAGCAGGCCTGCCTTCCCTCCCTCTGCATGCCTTGACAACAGCTGTCTGGAGCCCTTGTCTGACAGACGGATGCTTGGATGGACGGATGGGCAGGGTGGGGACTTAAGCGTACCCCAGTGGACCTGGCTGGGGCCGGAAGTTTCCATTCTCCCCTCTTCCTGCTTGATCAGTGTCTTCGAGTCAACATTTGTGCAAGTGCCTTCAGCTGGGAAAGATGCAGCCGCCTGGCTGGGGACAGGGGGGCTAAGTGGGCCACGGAGGGCGCAGCCTGGGGACAGCATCAGTGCAGGGAAAGGCGGGGGCGGGCCCTGGAGGCCTTTGTCTCCCCTGGAGGCTTCAGTGTGGCACCTGGCTCCACTCTTGGGAGGAACCCAGCTCTGTCTCATGCACTGGGTGCCAATGCCCCAAGCTGTACACACACTAGCCACTGATTGGGGCTCTCCAGGTCTCCCCAGAATGCACGAGGTTAGGGGCAGGCCCCTAGGGCCGCATGAGGCCCAAGCCTGCAGGGCTTGCCCCCTCCGCTCCCCTCCTCTCCGCTCCCCCCCTCCCCTCCTTTCCCCTCTCGTCCCCTCCCCCACCCTCCCCTGCCCTGCTACCCCATGGGGTTGTTGGAGCTGACCTCAGAACCCGGCAGCGGGGGGAATAGAGCCCCTACCCCTGGGCCTGCCTGCTGGCTATGGCCCCCACAGTCCCCACAGAAGCCAGGCCTTCCTGGAAGGGCAGCCTGTGCCCAGGCGGGTCTCAGGCCTCTGGCAGGTAGGGGGCCACAGAGAGAAGTCCTCCACTGAGGGGCAGGCCTGGGCGTGACATCGCCCCAGAGGCTGGGCAGGCGGTGCAGAGCCAATCTGGGGTACACCCGTGAGATGGAGGAGCAGGGGCTCCCTGCCCTCCTGGCCCCCCTACATGTTGGGGTGTCCCCAACTGTTCCCCCCAGGTCTCCTTGGAGCCCGATACACACCCTGCCCAGAGCCCCCAGCCCTCTGCCCCCTTGTTGCCCCTTCCCTACAGACTTCTGGGGCTGAGCAGTGGGGTAAGGGCCGCTTCCCTGTCCTTGGAGCCCCGAGAGGCTTGGGAGCCAGTCCTGGAAGCCAACCCCACCCCACGCATCCCTGCCCACCTCCCCATTGTCAGCACTAAGTGGGGGAGGCCGAACCTGGGAGCAGGTGCTATGGGCCTGGAGTGTGTGTGACCACCCAGATGTGAGTGGCCCCCCAAGTGAGAGGCTCCCCCAGCATGGGACACCCACCAGGCCGACCTGAGTGTTCCCCTGGGGTGGGGGGTCTGCTGGCCTTGCTGGGGGGACTGGACAGGTGCCTGCTACTGGCCCCTGGGCTGCTTGGGGTGGACCCTGGGGCCTTTCCTTGGTGGGCTGTGGACTTGGCCCCCCCAGGACTGGATGAGGGTGTTTTAGGCAGCACACTCTCTGGCGCCCACCCCAGAAGGGCCCCGCCAGCTGCCTTTGATTTCCCCTTGTGGTGAAAATGGCGTCTGCACTGACTATCTGCCCCTTTGGCTGCCTTCGAGTGTGGGATGTGATGGCCCCAGTCACATGTGCGGCATGGCATGCCATCCCCCAGGCAGCACCCTGCACTCGCCCAGCACCGCCCGCCATGCCTGGCGAGCTCTGCCCCACTCCTGCCCCTGAGCCGCACGCCCCACATGGTTCCCCTAAGTGCCCGTGGCGGCTGGCTCCCTGCGCCCCCTGCGCCCATACCTTCCTCCTCGCACCCACCGTGCATCCCCTCTGTCCCCAGCGGGCTCTTGGGCACCTGCTTTTTGAAAGGGGAAGTTACCACCACCCTCCATGCACCTGTTGGGGCTCTGGGGACCCCCCCACCCCGGCTTACTGTGGGGCAATGAGCATTTGTTGTGGCCCCAGATGACAGGCCCTGGGGAGCCCAGTGGGGTCACTGTGGAGTGGGCAGAGGCATGGAGGGAGGAGGGAGGCACAGATAGGCAGGCTCAGTCAGGGAGGACTTCCCAGAGGAGGTGTCAGAAGCTTCCTGTGAGGGCTGTTAGGCGGGCTGGGGGCCGTGAAGCAAGACCAGCCAGGCCGCGGGACCGGGAGCACAGTCTGGCGAGCAGGGGCACCTGTGGGGCTTCTGGCCAGGAAGAGATGAGGAGGCTGAGGTCAGGTAGGATTCAGGGAGGAAGGAGGGAGAGAGGACGCAGGCAGCTAGGCCACCAGGGCAGGGGCTCAGGGCCTGTGGCCCAGCTTTCCCCATTTTCCAGTCTGAGGATAGGAGCTGGGTCCCCCAGCAGCGCTTGCCTTCCTGCTCCTGGGGTGAGGGGGCGGGAGCAGGGCGAGGTGAAGGGCAGGCCCTGTCCTGGGACGGGGCCACTTGCATGGACCAGGGGGCTGGGCCCCGGGGATACTGGCTGCCCTCATGGCTTTGGGGACAGCAGGGCTGGCTCCTCTCCTCTTCCCAGCCCTGCTCACGCCTTCCAGAGGCTGCTTCCTGAGAGGAGGGAGCTTGGAAAGGACCCCTTCCCCTTCATTTGCTGCTTCGTCTCCAGGGCAGACCCTGCCCTGCAGCCCCTCAGCAACCCCCAGCCCCTCTCCTGAACTGTCCGGCCACCCAGGGCCACTGTCCCTCACGGTCCCCCTTCCCAGGTCTTCCATGTGGCCTACGTGCTCATCAAGTTCGCCAACTCCCCGCGGCCGGACCTCTGGGTGCTGGAGCGGTCTACGGACTTCGGCCGCACCTACCAGCCGTGGCAGTACTTTGCCTGTGAGTCTCCCAGGGGGTCCCTGGGGGCCTCTGGGGTGGGGTCGTGTTGCTGTGCCTTGTGGTTTCCACACTGGTGGCCTGCAGGTTGCCAGTGACGGGAGCTTCCCAGAGGCTCCCGGCCCCGACCTCGGACCTGGGTGGGTCCTGGCGGCGGCAGCACCCGTTCTCTCGGCCACTCCTGGCCCTGCTGCTAGCCTCGGTCTCGGGCAGCTGCTGGGGGGGTAGCAACACTCCTGGCCACTCCCGCCCACCTTCCGCCAGCCCCGCTGCCTGCTCCAGCATTCCCCAGTGGCTTGGGGGCCACCCTGCACCCAGGGTTGGGCAGGCACCACTCACGTACCCCAACATGCCATGGCCTGAGTGGGGAGGGGCGTTGGGGGCTGTCCCCCAAGGGGCCGATGAGGGCAGTCATGGCAGGGAGAGGGACGGGCACTGCAAGGTTGGGGGTTTGTGGTTGGGTGAGCCCTGGGGGCTGGGTCCCCGTCCGTGTCCTCATCTCAGTCTGAGTCCCACCCTCTCTCCAACAAAAGCTGCCGGTGCCCGCATGTTGGATGCGTTCAGTGGTCTGATGGGTTTGGGTGGGGCTGGGTCCCTCGGGGGGCAGGGGACTGTGGGCTTGGCAGGGACAATGAACCCCCCTCCCTAATGTGGTGGCAGGTTCCAGGACTCTCAGGGCCTGCCTGCATTTCGGGGACCCCTGAGCACCCCCCTTCTAGGACCCTCACTCTCCCCACATGACTGCTCCCCCAGCCTCCAAGAGGGACTGCCTGGAGCAGTTCGGGCCCCAGACACTGGAGCGCATCACACAGGACGACACCGCCATTTGTACCACTGAGTACTCACGCATCGTGCCCCTGGAGAACGGCGAGGTGGGGAGGGCCGGGGGCAGGCAGGGGGCGGGCATGGTGGGCGGGGGAGTGCTGCTGTGGGGCTGGGGTTGGGCAGGGTGGGGGGCGCTGGGGGCGGGTACGGCTGGCCGAGTGCAGTGCTGGGGGCGCTGGGGCCATGGCCACACCCGGTGCCCTTCACACCGTCCTGCCCTCCGTCCACAGATCGTGGTGTCGCTGGTGAACGGGCGCCCAGGGGCCAGCAACTTTTCCTACTCGCCGCTGCTGCGCGACTTCACCAAGGCCACCAACATCCGCCTGCGCTTCCTGCGGACCAACACGCTTCTCGGCCACCTCATGGGCAAGGCGCTACGGGACCCCACCGTCACGCGCAGGGTGAGAGGGCAGGGCAGGTGGGGGGGCGGGCATGGCGGAGTCAGGTAGGGCGCTCAGGGCCCTTTTTCCGCAGTATTATTACAGCATCAAGGACATCAGCATCGGCGGCCGCTGCGTCTGCCACGGTCACGCAGATGTCTGTGACGCCAAAGACCCCATGGACCCCTACAGGTGAGGCCTGTCCTGTCCCCTGCTCCTGCCCCCCCACCATGTCCCTGCCTCATCCCCGGGCCTCCTGTTTATCCCCCTGCACAGTGAGGTCAGCTCAGGGCTGGGGGGGTGGGGTGGGGGGGTGAGCCAGGAGTGGCGCCTGCCGGGACAGGGCCATTTGTTCCCATCCTGGACCCCCAGCCAGCAGCCCTTCCATGCAGCCAACACTGCAGTGGGGGAAAGTGGGAGACAGAACACAGTCTCTGTGCTTTGGGGGTCTCCCTTCAAATGCCTCAGGACACAGGTGACATTCTCCTGCTAACCCTGCCCCCCTCTTGGCCCCTGTTCTAGTTTGCTAGCTGCCAGAATGCAACACACCAGAGACAGATTGACTTTTAATAAAAAGGGATTTATTTTGTTAGTTCTTCAGAGGAAAGGCAGCTAACTTTCCACTGAGGTTCTTTCTTATGTGGGAAGGTACAGGATGGTCTCTGCTGGCCTTATCTCCAGGCCTCTGGGTTCCAACAACTTTCCCCGGGGTGATTTCTTTCTGCATCTCCAAAGGCCTGGGCTGAGCTGCGAGTGCTGAGATGAGGTGGGCTGAGCTGCTTGGACTGTGCTACGTTGAGCTCTCTCATTTAAGCACCAGCCAATTAAGTCAAGCGTCATTCATTGCAGCAGGCACGCCTCCTAGCTGACTGCAGATGTAAATCAGCAACAGATGAGGTTCACGTACCATTGGCTTATGTCCACAGCAACAGAACTAGGTGCCTTCACCTGGCCAAGTTGACACTTGAATCTAACTACCACAGCCCACAAACCCACAGTAGGGGCCAGGCCTTGGATGATGGGCCAGCCCAAAGACCCCGATCTGAACGGTTCCCACCTCCTGGAAGCCCCCCTGCCCAGGCAGCGGCCTGGCAGCACACCGCTGGGATGCCAAGGGAGCACCTGCACCAAGCTGTGCTGGACATTCTGCCCATGGGCAGGTCCGGGGACTCCAGGCGCCCTAAGTAGGCAGCAGGCTCTTGCCTAGGTCAGCAGTGGAGCCTGCTCCACTGCCCAGTGTGGGGCTGGGTGCCCCCATCCTCCTTTTCCCCTTCACCTCCTTACCTACTGCGCTTCTCTCTTCCCTCAGCTCCTTTCTTCCCCCTCTACCCTCCCCCTCCCTTTTTCTCCCCCCTCCCTCCTTAATTCCTTCATTTCATTCCTTCGACAGCTGTGAGCTGGGCTTCTCCCACATTCTGGCTCTGAGCCCAGCACTGGGGACATGGGTGGGGTCCCGCCTAGCCGTTGAGCACCTGTTCCAAGGGAGATGCCAGGAACAGACAGCATGTTAACCAGTGGAGGCCCCCAGCAGGGCTGAGTGCTGCACGGGAGACAAAGTGGGAGCAGAGCTGGGCAGAAGGTGCTGGTGAGAGGCATGGCAGACCCTGGCACGGGGAGCCCGACGAGGCTTCCATAGTCCCCCCTCCAAACACTGCTAAGTACTTCTGCAAGGAGCTGGCCTGCTTGGCCTGGCTTCCTCATCCCATTCTCAAGGTCAAAGCAGAGCCAAGTGGTGAACCCCAAACCTCTTCAGACATAGCCAGTGGTTTAAAGGAGGGGGAGCTTGGTTGTCCAAGCTGGTGGGTACAGATTCCTGCCAGCATGATTTCAGGTTTGCCAAGCCCACACATTCAATGCTCTGGGAAATTAAGTGCCAAATGGGAGTGGAGTCTGCTGCAGCAGCCAAGTGGCCTCAGAGGAGAGGAGGGCCTCAGAGCTGGGAGTCAGGGCCTGACCTCCCCTGCTAGGAGAGGAGTCGCCATTCACCCTGTCCTACCTGAGCTGGGGCAAGGTCTGAGCTCATCCAGCCTGCAGGGGTTGTTGAAGGATGGGTATCTTTTCCAGCACCACAACCCCAGTGTCCCATCACATGCCTGCATCCCAAAGCATCAGCCTGCACCCATCTCCCATTGCCTCTGCCTCTAGGGAGCTGTGTTCCTCCAGTGTCACCATCAACATCACCTCTACCACCATCATCTCCACCACCACCATCAGTATCACCTCCATACCAAGTACCCCCCATCATCACCTCTACCACCATCAACATCACCTCTGCAACAAGTACCCCTGCCATCACTTACATTACCACCATCGTCAGTCTCACCACCATCACCTCTACCAACACCACATCTCCATTAAACCAGCACCAGTATCGCTATCTCCATCATCAACATCACAATCATCATCTCCATCATCATTATCAACATAACTTCCACCAACATCGCTTCCACCATCACTTCTACCACCATCATCTCCCCCACCCCAACACCTGTACATCTCCACAATCACCATCAACATGACTTCTACCACCATCATCACCACCGCCATCAATATCACCTCTATAACAAGTTTCCCCACCATCACCTACATTAGTCTCACCATCATCACCACCACCTCCTCCACTTCCAATACCACCAGCACCAGTATCACCATCTCCATCCCCACCATTGCACACCACTCCATCACTGCCGTCTCATTCCCACTGCTGCCAGCACCACCTCCACTTGCCACCACCATCATTTGGAGGGTTTACAACTTACTGAGCTCTCCACTGAACCCCTAGGTTCACTCTTCCTTTTTTCTTAATTTGAGAATATGTTTTGTTTCTGCTGTTAAATTTCTTTTCTAGTTCTGTTCATTGTAGTAGTTAGACTTACTTTTTTAACAGGGATACTTGGCCCCTGTTTGTGTGTTTGTCCTAACAAAATACAAATGTAATCAGTTGCTCAGCAATCTTCTGGATGACACAGGGCCTTAGAACACTTCAAATTCCACATGCTGTTGTCTGTGCCATAGTTTAGTGCCATTTCCAGTGCCCAGAGAGTCTCCTGCTCATTTACCCAGTTTGTTGTTCTAAATCATTTCTTGTCTCTGCATCCTTAGGTCTCTGATTCCTTCTTCCTGGAATGCATCCTTCAGTTGTTTTTTCTACAATGTTCTGTTAGTAATTGGCTGAATTGTCCCCCTCTTGAATGATATTTGAGCTGACTATAGAATTCCTGGTTGGTGGCTATTTCTCTCAATACTTCTAAGGTATCCATTTTCACTGAATTATAGATCCTCTGTAGGTCATCTGTCTACTCTTTGGATGATTTTGTGACCTTTTTTTGCCTTTGGCATTCTGCAAATTTACTCTGGGGTGTTGAGGGGTGTACTTACTTTATGTTGCTCAGAACTCAAGCTTCTTGGATCTGAGAACATGCATCTTCATTAATTCAATACCATTCTTGGCCATTAGCTCCAACTGTTGCCTCTTCCCCCTCTTCTCTCCTTCTGGAATTCCCACTGAACATAGATAGAAACTCCTGATGGTTTTCTTCTCTCCCATAATTTCTCATATATGCTAGCTCTCAGTTTTCCAGGTAGTTCCTTCAGCTACTCTTCTAGTTCAGTAAGTCTCTCTGTAGCTGTGTTCAGCCTACTATTTAACCTGTCTAGTTGCTTCTTTGAGTTCGATAATTTTATTTTTTACTTCCATAAGTTGTGATTCATTCATTTTTTCACATCTGCTTTTTTTGTAGTGTTGAGTTTTAATTAATTTTTAAGTTTTTAATCTAATTGTCTTAGATCAAATTGCTTATATCTATTTTAATCTACCTCACTTTACAATTTCTATTAGGCTGCTCCATTGAATGGTCGTCTTGGGGTCAACTCCACTGACCCTGCTGCATTGTCTCCTCGCAAGCTGTTCTTTAAGATGGCTTTGTCTCCATTACTCTTGGGTGTCCTGGGTTGGAAAGGGTCCCTCCAGAGTCATTTTGTGAGAGCTTTAACTGAACACCCCGAATGTCACTAGCCTGGCCCACTTTTTACATTGATTTCTCAGTGTAGGGGTAACTTGACCATGTAGTTTACCGAAAATCAAACACCAGACACAGGTATTCGGCTGCAGACCCTCAGAGCCAGGGTGGGATGGATGAACTTCCTTGTTGATCACAGGTGGACAGGTTATCTCCTATTTCCCTCTTTCACTGGGGTTGTGACTCTTTCAAGATGTTCCTGGATTTTGAAGGAAAATGGTGCTGATACCCCTTGTCTGGGGTGGGGCTGAGGTGGGGGGTTGAGGCCCTGGGTCTCTCATCTTCCATGCAGACCCACTTCTGGGACTCTGCTTAGGACATGGACAGCCCTGCAGCCTTGGGGCTGGGCCCGGGGCAGGGAGTGAATGGAAGCCGGGGGCAGAGCTGGGATTCCTGCTCCCGACTTGGCTGAATTGGTGGGAAGTGTGTGCCAGGGGTGGGGCTTTGACATGGGTGTTCTGGTTAATTCTGAGCAGCAGGCAGCTCCAACCTCAGTCCTTGTCACTCTCTGCCCATGAACCACTGGAGCTGCCCTCTAGGGTCATAGGCAGGACCCCAGTTCTCCAACTTGGTGCCTACCCCAGTTGGAGGAGGAAGCAGTTCTTGGCTACTTGCCCCTGGGGAGGTGCCCTGGCATATGGGGGTGTCTGGCTGAGCTCAGATCTGCCCTGCTGAACAAAACCGGGCTGAGGGTGTGAGAAATGTGTTCTCCCTTGGGGCTGGCTGGGGAAACCCTGGGCTTGGCCTTCGGTCTCTGTCCCAGTGGGGAGGGCAGAGCTCTGTCTTGAAGGACCCAGGCTCTAGCTAACCTGTCTGTGCTAAGAACTCAGTATCCTACCCCAGGCCCTGCCCTCCGCCCCCTCCCATGCACCCACCTTCCCACAGCTTTTGCCGCCAGAGACTCTGGTCCCTCTACTGTCCGTTTCCTCATGCCTGCCATCCAGGGAAGGCCGAGGTGCCGTGGGGGCTCATTCCCCAGCTGGGACAGCGCATCTGGGGCTCGGGGGGTGCTGGGCCCGAGCGGGCACTCCTTGCCTGACAGCTGGGGAAATGGAGGCCAGGGAAGGTGGTGGTTGTTAGGGGCGGGCCGAGGGGCCCAGGTCTGGTGGGACGGGCCCCTGGCAGCTGTGCTAGGTGGGAGCCACCAAGGGTCTCAGACTCCTGGGCCACGTCCCCCAGGCTGCTGTGCGCCTGCCAACACAATACGTGCGGGGGCTCCTGTGACCACTGCTGCCCGGGCTTCAGCCAGCAGCCATGGAGGCCGGCCACCCCAGACAGCGCCCATGAGTGCCAGCGTGAGTGAGCCCCACCTGCTCCGCACACTCATGCATGTGCTGACCCACAGGCGGTGTGGCCAGGCACTGGCCGCCTGTGCCACACTTGGGTTCACCAGTGGGGTGTGGGCTGTAGTGGAGGAAGTCCCGGGGTCCCGGTGGGGTGGGCCTGGGGGCACAGCTGATGGCAGGCCGCTGCCCCCAGCCTGTAACTGCCACGGCCATGCCCACGACTGCTACTACGACCCCGAGGTGGACCGGCGGAACGCCAGCCAGAACCGGGACCTCGTCTACCAGGGCGGGGGCGTCTGCATCGACTGCCAGGTGGGTGGGCCGCCGGCTGTGCTCCAGGTCTCAGGCCAGTCCAAGAAGGCTCTTGGGGGGACCTTGCCTGAGGGCTCAGGTATGGGGGTGACACATAGGTGGGGGACGAAGGTGGTCCTGGACTTAGCAGCCCCTGTCCCTGCCCCAGCACCACACCACCGGCATCAACTGTGAACGCTGCCTGCCAGGCTTCTACCGCTCCCCAGACCACGCCCTCGACTCCCCCCACGTCTGCCGCCGTGAGTGAGGTCCACGCCGGTGGGGCATCCCCAGACAGCGGGATGTCCCTGGAGAGTGGGGTCTGTGCAGATGGGGTTCCTCGGACAGCAGGGTGCCCCCAGACAGTGGTGTGTCCCTGGAGAGTGGGGTCTGTGCAGGTGGGATGCCCCCAGATAGCGGGGTGTCCCTGGAGAGTGGGGTCTGTGCAGGTGGGGTGCCCCAGACAGCGGGGTGTCCCTGGAGAGTGGGGTCTGCCCAGTGGGGGCATCCCTGGACAGTGAGGTCTTCCTGGGAGGGGTGTCCCAACCCTCCAACCCCCTGCCCAAATCGGAGAGCCAGAGTATGCCCCAGCCCTGGAGCGTCCTGGAGCCTGAGGGCAAGGGGTGTGGGGCCTCACGGTGTCCTGCCCCGGTGCAGGCTGTGACTGTGAGTCTGACTTTACGGATGGGACGTGTGAGGACCTGACTGGCCGCTGCTACTGCCGGCCCCGCTTCACCGGGGAGCGCTGCAGCGCCTGTGCCGAGGGCTTCGTGGGCTTCCCGCTCTGCCACCGTGAGCACCCTGCCATGCTCTGTACACCCCGCGTTGCTGCATTCTGGGGGGCCCGGGGCAGGCGAGGAGGGGCCTGGGCAGCCCCTTTATCTGGCCTGACCCAGCTAATGCATGGTGCCTTCCCCGCAGCCGTGTCCTCTTTCTCCCCCAACGACACCGGGGAGCAGGTGCTGCCGGCTGGGCAGATAGTCAGTGAGTATCCCCAGGGTCCCCTGAGGCCCCCCGAGGCCCCCCAAGTCATCCTGCCCTACAGTCCCCGCTAAAGCCACCTTCCTCGTCACCAGTGTGGCAAACGCGTCCTCAGGGTGCAGGGCTCCTTTCCATACTTCTGGGGGGCCTCTCTCTGGGTGGGGTCACCGGGCTTTGCCCCTGGGGGGCGCCGAGAGTGAGGGCGTGTTGTGGCTGCAGCTGCCGTGGACGTGGCTGCGGCGGCCCTGCACATTGACCATCTGTAGCCCCGGGGGGGGGGTGGCCGGCCGGCCGGCCGGGCCTCACTTGCTCGCTTCCCCTTGAGAGGCTTTCCTTCTGCTCACCCGATGGCCGCGTCCTTCCCGTGTCCCCATGGGCTGTTTCTCTCCCAGGCGGTCTCCTGCCCTCCATTCCTCAGGTTGTCCGGTCTGGGGTGGACAGCAGGGTTTCTTGATCTCTGACCCGGTCATGTTTACACGGCTCCCCTAAACCCAAGAACTGTCCATATCTTGGGTTCCTTGGCAGTTTCTTTTTCACATTTACATGCTTTTAGTCCGCTGGAGTCTTTGTCAGTGGCATAAGTCAGGGGTCACAGATCAGGCTTGGCAGAGCACAGGGCCACGCCACAGCTGCTTAGCTCCGAGGGGCCTCAGACAGGTGCACGCTCACGGCAGCAATCCTTCCTAGGTAGTCAGTGATCTCAGTCTTTATTTTCTTTTTGAAGCAAATCTTTTCAGAAGATCGTTTATAAACTCTGAGTGATATCTTCTGTCCTTTTTGGTGGTTTGTCGGCTCTTGTGTTAGCTCATTGTGGTCAGGTGTTGTAGCCTGATGATTTCTGCTTTTTATTTTGGGAATTATAGATTTTCTTTGTTGCCCACCTAGGATATAATCCATTTTAGATTGTTTCATCATCTTCATTTGATAAGAACATGTATTCTCTTTTGGATCCAAGTGTTTCAGTGGCTAAAGCTGCCAGAATGCAATATACCAGAAATGGATTTACTTTTATAAAGGGGACTTGTTAAGTTATGAATTTACAGTCTTAAGACTGTGAAAACGTCTGAATTAAGGCATCAGCAGGAAGATATGTTCACTCTAGAAAGCTGATGCATCCCAGGTTTCTTTGTCACGTGGAAAGCACGTGGTGATGATGGCGACGCTTGCTGCCCTTCTCTCCCAGCTCCTGTCTCCTCTGGCTTCCCCTCTCAGCACCTGGAAGGCCTCACTTAGCGCCTCCAGGGCAGACTCTGGGTTCTTCTCTTGGCTCAGCATCTCCAAACGTCTATGTGTGGTTTCATATCTCTGCTTTCTGTCGGCTCTCCAAGCATCTGTCTGTTCTCTCCAAAATGTCCCTCTCTTAAAGGACCCCAGTAAGTGGATCAGGACGCACTGTGAGTGGGTGGGGTCACATCTCCATGGAAACCACCTAATCAAAAGGTCCCACCAGCAGCAAGCCTGCACCCACAAGATTGGTTTAAAATGGGTGGCTTTTCTGGGCTACAGTTTCAGGCCAGCCCTGGGTTTCTCTGTATCTTCCGTTAAAGCAAGATTATTAATTGTGGTTTAAATTAAGTCCTGCTTAATTTTTGTCTCTTTGAACTGTCACTTTCTGAAAACTGTATACAGTCGTTCTCTCTATGACTATGATTTTGCCAAAATCCTTTGCAGTTTTCATAGGTTTGACTTTCAACATCTTGTGACCAAACATTTTCGCCAAGTTTCACACCACTTTTTCCCACCTGTAACAAAACTGAATATCTGCAGCCCTCGTTTTGTGCATAAAAACACTCAGCTCTTTCTTCCTTCTTCCCAGTCACCAGCATTGTTTATAAGGAGCTAGAATTTTCTTTTTGGCTCACTACGATTTGTTTTCACGTTTCCTCTTGTTGCGCTTATGCCTGCAGTTGACAGTCCTTTAAACAAGTTTTTGGTTGCCCTGATTTTGCTGCACCCCGTGTTCTCAAAATGCTGGCCTTCCCCTCCCGGCATTCTCGTCCTCTGCTTGTTTTGTGCTTGCGTGGTGTAAATGCAGCAGGCGGCGAGGCCGTGGCAGGGGGTCTGGGGTCTGCGGTGTCTGAGGCTGCCCTCTGCCCCCAGACTGTGACTGCAGCGCCGCCGGGACCCAGGGTAACGCCTGCAGACGGGATCCACGCGAGGGACGCTGCGTGTGCAAACCCAACTTCCAGGGTGCCCACTGCGAGCTCTGCGCCCCCGGCTTCTACGGTCCTGGCTGCCAGCGTGAGTTCAGCCCCATCCCCCCGCCCTCCCCGGGTGCCTGGCAGCAGCCCCGGGACCCCTGACCCAGTGCGCCCGGCACCCTCCCTGCAGCGTGTCAGTGCTCCAGCCCTGGAGCAGCGGGTGGTGACTGCGACCGCGACTCGGGCCAGTGCGTGTGCCGTGCAGGCTTTGCGGGGTCCACATGCGACCGCTGCGCCCACGACTACTTCAGCTTCCCCCTCTGCCACTGTGAGTCAGGGGCTCTCAGCACGGGGTGGGAGGGCTTGGGATGTTGCCTGCCCGCTGTGCCGAGGCTCCTGGTGACACCCCCTTGCCCCACAGTGTGTGGCTGCAGCCCCGTAGGGACACTGCCTGAAGGCTGTGACGACGCCGGCCGCTGCCCATGCCGGCCTGAGTTTGACGGGCCCCACTGTGACCGCTGCCGCCCTGGCCACCACGGCTACCCCGAATGCCACGGTGAGTGGGATGGGGGGCACGGGGTGGTGGGCAGGCACTGGTCCTGCTGGTGCCCAGGACCTGACCCTGCCATGCCCCGCAGCCTGTGCCTGCGACCCCAGCGGCGCCCTGGACCAGCTCTGCGGGGCGGGTGGAACGTGCCGCTGCCGCGCCGGCTACGCGGGCCCCACCTGCCAGGACTGCGCCCCCGGCTTCCACGGCTTCCCTGACTGCACCCGTGAGTGGGTAGGAGGGGGAGAGGGAGGGTGCCTGCCCACTGCGTGCCCTGTGTCAGCCCCCACGGGGCCCTACCTGCTACCCCCATGTGCCCCTAACCACTGCCCCCCATGTCTCTGCTGAATGCCCCCATGTTACCCCACCCCCTGCCCCAGCCCACTACCCCCACGGATTTCCCTTGTGCCCACTGCCCCATGTGTCAGCCCCTGCATACCCAGTGCCCCCACATGCCAGTCCCCATGTGTCTACCATCCTGTCACTGCAGCCTGCCACTGCTCGCCTGATGGCTCCCTGCACGCAGCCTGTGACCCCCACAGTGGACAGTGCAGCTGCCGGCCCCGCGTGACAGGCCTGCGGTGTGATGCATGTGTGCCTGGCGCCCACAACTTCCCCGACTGCGAAGGTAGGGCCAGCGCCACGGAGCAGCCAATGGCGTGTGTGTCTGTATACTCATGGGCTGTGCACCTGCGATCACATGAGTATGTCCACATGCTGTACATATGTATGTGTGTGCTGTGTGCTTCGTGTCATGTGTGCGTGTGCCACAGGTTGAACACGTGGCCGTGCCCTGCGTGTCCACAGGCATGCCTGTGTGTTCACACATGTGCGTTGTGTATGCTGTGTTCTCACATGCGTGTGCTCCATGGTGGAGGCATGTGCCTGCCGAGTGTGTTGCCATGTGTGGGAGGTGTGCGTGCTGGCTCCCTGGGCCATGGGGTCCTGGTTGGATTGCCACCAGTGTGACCACAGCCTGTCATCTGCCTACAGCTGGCTCCTGCCACCCCGCGGGTCTAGCCCCACCTGATCCCGCCCTCCCTGAGGTGAGCCCCAGTCTGCCTGTGGTCTGAGGTGGGCAGGGATGAGCATGAAAACCTCACACCCAGGGGAACCCCAGCCCCCACCTGCTGCTTGGTTTCCATGGCAACCTCCAGGCACCTTTGCACCTTAGGCTGGTCCTTAGCCTGATTCCAGGGGGATGCCGGGGATGGGGCAGGGCAGAAGCCATGCTCCAGGATGGAGGGTTTGTGTGTAGGAGAGCAGGGACCCACTTTGACCCTCTCCCTCTCCCAGACTCAGGCTTCCTGCATGTGCCGGGCTCACGTGGAGGGGCTGAGCTGTGATCGCTGCAAACCTGGGTTCTGGGGACTAAGCTCAAGCAACCCTGAGGGCTGCACCCGTGAGTCTTCCCAAGTTGGAGCTGGAGTGGGCGGGGGGTGGAGGCCGCTCTGCTGAGACTCCTGGGTAAGGATGGGGTCCAGCCCCTGCCCCCACCCTGCCCTGAGGCCTGCTCTGCCTCTCCCTTAGGCTGCAGCTGTGACCCTCGGGGCATGCTGGGTGGTGTGGATGAGTGCCAGCAGGTGAGTGAGGTCCAAGGGCCTGGGGGCTGGATCAGGGGCAGCCCCCCCCCAGCCTGCTCCCACCTTCTCCCTTGGCCCCAGGGCTCTGGCCAGTGCTTCTGCAAGCCCCACGTGTGTGGCCGGGGCTGTGCGGCCTGCAGGGACGGCTTCTTTGGGCTGAACCAGGCTGACTACTTCGGCTGCCACAGTAAGTGCCACTCTTGGGCCCCTGGAGGCTGAACCTGAGCTTGGCATGGCCCAGATGTCAGACTGGCAGTCACTGGGCTGTTTCTGGGTGCCTGGTTAGGCCGTGCTAGGGTGGGAAGGGGTTGGCACTGGATGGGTGGTCCCCTGCCAGCCCCTGGCCCAGGCATGTGTCACAAATCAGCCCCAGCGCTCCTGCCCTAGAGTCCCAAGCCCCTGGGGGAGGTGGGTGGAGCCAGCTTGAGCTCAGCAGCCACGGTAGCTGCCCGGCTGCTGGGCGGTGCCACTGGAGTTGACCCTCTTGCCCCGCAGGCTGCAGCTGTGACATCGGGGGGGCCCTGGGCCAGGGCTGTGAGCCGAGGACGGGTGCCTGTCGCTGCCGCCCCAACACCCGTGGCCCCTCTTGCCAGGAGTGAGTGTCCTCCCCAGCAGTCTTCCCCAGAGCGTAGAGGCTCCTGAGGCCTTGTCTGCTCTAGCCTGGCCCGGGACCCCCCCCACACCCCGTGGCCAGCCCACCCCTGCCGTGCACGTGACTCCCTCCATGCCCGCCCCCGGAACCAGGCCCGCGCAGGACCACTTCCTCCCCGACCTGCACAACCTGCGCCTGGAGCTGGAGGAGGCGGCCACGCCCGAGGGCCACTCTGTGCGCTTCGGCTTCAACCCCCTCGAGTTTGAGAACTTCAGCTGGAGGGGCTATGCCCAGATGACGCCCATCCAGGTAGCACGGCCATCCTGGCACAACCTGGGCTGGGGGCAGGACGGGGGCAGATGGGCGGGGAGGGGCCAGGTTGGGAGCGACCCTGGTCTTGCGCCCACACCCAGCCCAGGATCGTGGCCACGCTGAACGTGACCTCCCCCGACCTCTTCCGGCTCATCTTCCGATACGTCAACCGCGGCTCCACGAGCGTACATGGGCATGTGGCTGTGCGGGAGGACGGGGGGCCTGCCCCCTGCACCAACTGTGAGCGCCACCCTCTGCTCTCCCCCCCCCCGCCTCGTCTTTCCTTCCCCTCCCCCTTCTACCCCTCCCCTCCACCCTCTCCCCCTCCCCTCCCTCCTCCCTTGTCACCCCGCCCCCACCCCCACTGCTGCCCATCCCATTTGGCCCAGCCACCCACTATCCCCCCTGGTTCCTGTGGGTGGGGTCCCCAGCATGGGGGAGCTGCCGCCGCCCTCGCCAACTCCGCCCCCCCGCCCCCTCCCCCGACACAGGCACCGAGCAGAACCAGCACGTGACCTTCCCTCCCAGCACAGAGCCCACCTTCGTGACAGTACCACAGAGGGGCTTCGGAGAGCCCTTCGTGCTGAACCCTGGCACCTGGGCCCTCATCGTGGAGGCAGAAGGGGTGCTCTTGGTGAGGCCGAGGCCGGGGCCGAGGCCAGGGCTGGGTGGGGCCCAGGGCACATAGGCCTCAGCGTCCTCTTCCACATGCCCCCCCAGGACTACGTGGCCCTGCTGCCCAGTGTCTACTACGAGGCTGCTCTGCTGCAGCTGCGTGTGGCTGAGCCCTGCAGGCACCGTCCGGCCACCCCGAGTGCAAGCCAGAAGTGAGGGCCAGGCCTGGGGGAACGTGGGGCCTGGGGGGTGCGAGGCCTGGGGGATGACAGAGCCTGCGGGATGGCGGGGTCTGAGGGGGCATCAGGGCCTGGGGGGTGGTGGGGCCTGGAGGACAGCGGGCCCAGGCCACCTGCCGCCCTGCTGACCAGCTGTGCATGTCCCCACCTAGTTGCCTGCTGTACACCCACCTGCCCCTGGATGGCTTCCCCTCGGCCACTGGGTCCGAGGCCCTGTGTCGCCGTGACAACAGCCTGCCACGGCCCTGCCCCACGGAGCAGCTCAGCCCCTTGCACCCACTGCTGGCCACCTGCCTGGGCAGCGACGTGCGTGTCCCAGGACCCTGGGAGTGGTGGGGGCAGGACCTCAGCCCTCAGGGACGGGTCCCCACTGCAGGGCCACTATGTCAGGGCTCCAGGGGTGTGGACCTGACCTCCTGGGAGCATCTTGTCTGTGCAGGGTGTACTGGCAGCCCTGGCATCCAGCTGCTGCCCAGATGCAGCAGGTTCCCTCTGCATGCCTGGCCCAGCCCCCAGCCCTAGGGGTCTGATGACAGAGTCTGGGGCCTCTGGGTGGGAAGGGGAGTCTCCGCGAGAGGGCAGAGCCTCCAGGGAGAGGGACACAGGGACGCCTAGGGAGCTGAGCTCCAGGCAGCCGGGACAGCACTGCACAGGCTCTGGAGGGGGTTGGTGCTAGTGAGGAGGGAAAGGAGGGGATAGGGGAGGGGTGGAGGAGGAAGACGAAGTGGAAGGGGCTGAGCCACAGGCCCCAGCCTGGATCTGGGAGGGCTGTGGGAGGCAGTGAGCAGGTCCGTCTCCAGGCGGGGCTGGGCTGCTCTGACAGGCCTCCCTCCCCCAGGTGGACGTCCAGCTGCAGGTGGTGGTGCCACGGCCTGGCCGCTACGTCCTGGTGCTGGAGTATGCCAATGAGGATGGCCGCCAGGAGGTGGGCGTGGCCGTGCACACACCCCAGCGGGCCCCCCAGCAGGGCATGCTCCCCCTCCACGCCTGCCCATACAGGTGCGCCGGGGCCACGCCTCTGGTGGGGTGGGGGTAGGTGCGAGTGGCTGGGCACCTCCCCCCACCCCCACTTCCCCTACCCCCAGCACCCTGTGCCCCCTGACCTCCCCCCAGCACCCTGTGCCTACTCTGACCTGACCTCCCCTCCCTCAGCACCCTGTGCCGAGGCGCTGCTGTGGACGCCCAACAGCGGCTGACCACCTTCCAGGTGGACACGGAGGCCAGTGTCCGGCTCGCAGCCGAGCAGGCGCGCTTCTTCCTGGTAAGGCTGACAGACCGCGGTGTCCACGGTTTCAATCACGTGTGAGACCCCTTTAGGCTCCCGCCTAGCGAGTTCATGTCCAAAAGAAGGCCCCACGAACTCGGGGCCCGTCGAGAAACTGGCCCCTGTGGAAGGGGCGTCCAGGTGAGGCCACAGAAGAGCCACTGCCTGATGCCGTGCCCCCCCAGGACGTGCCGGGAGGTCTGCCCACGCCCCCTCCCCGTGCCCCTTCCCCATGCCCCCCCCCACCCCCTCCCCGCCCATGCAGTACCCTCCTCTGCGCCTGGGCTCTTCTAGGTGTTCCTTTATACTGTTCTTTTCTCATTTTTGTTTTGCGTGTCCCTGGGTCCCTGGGGATGGCACAGTGGGGCCTGTGCCCACCTGCTCTGTGCCTGGTGCCCGGCCCGTGGCAGAGAGGATGCAGCAGTGGGCCTGAGCTCCCGTGACCCCTACAGAGAGACGGTGGAGGCATGGGGGTGTTCTGGGGAGGCGGCTGTTCTGAAGCCCAGCACCCAGCTAGGGGGCCACAGGGGGACTCTGGGACTAGGAGCAGGAGCTGGGGGCCGGGCAGTGACTGAAGGGGGCCTGGAGGGGACCACATGCTGCATACGGGGTGCAGGGCTCACCTGGGACTCCAGACTGCACTGGGCTGAGGGTCTCGCCCCTCCGTCCCCTCCATCCCCTCCATCCACTCCATCCTCTCTCTCCACCATCCTCTCTGTCCCCACCATCTCCACTGCCTCTCCATCCCCACTGTCCCATTGTCCCTCCGTCCCTACCGTCCCCACCGTCCCCACCCTCGGTCTTCCGCTTGCAGCACAGTGTCACACTTGTGCCCGTGGGGGAATTTGGCCCTGACTTCCTGGAGCCCCGTGTTCACTGTGTCAGCAGCCATGGCACCTTTGGCCTCCACAGGTAGTGAGTAGGGGGGAGGGACGGGGCTGTGGGGGGCCAGGCTGCCCCAGATGGCAGGACTCACGCCCACCCGCCTCCCCCAGCGCCGCCTGCCTGCCCTCCCGCTTCCCAAAACCGCCCCAGCCTATCGTCCTCAAGGACTGCCAGGTGCTGCCGCTGCCACCCGGCCTCCCGCTGAGTGGCTCGCAGGGCCTCCTGCCGGGCGCACCCCCACCCAGACCCCAGCCACGGCCCCCCACTGCCTTGGACCCTGACACAGAGCCCACTCTGCTGCGCCAACCCCAGGTGAGGGACTCCAGGTCCCAGGCTCTGGGTCTCCTGTGGCGGGCGTTTTGGGGCATGCTGGGTCTCCCGTGGCGGGCGTTTTGGGGCATGCTGGGTCTCCCGTGGCGGGCGTTTTGGGGCGTGCTGGGTCTCCCGTGGCGGGCGTTTTGGGGTGGGCCTTGACCCCTCATGGGCCTCCCCCCCAGGGCGCCGTGGTCTTTAGCACCCTCGTGCCCTCGCTGGGCCGCTACGTCTTCCTGCTGCACGGTTTCCAGCCTGCCCACCCCACCTTCCCCGTGGAGGTGCTCATCCACGGGGGGCGCGTCTGGCATGGTGAGTGCGGGGGGCGGGCAAGGAGGGGCCCCAACAAGCCTGTGCAGCCCTGTCCCACCTGCGGTGTTCCCTCTAGCGCCCCAGGCCGCACAGTGGGGGCCGCACCCCCATCCCTGTGGATGGGAGCACTGCTTCTCTGTTCGCTCCGAGCTCCAGGACCCTACTGAGTCCTGTCACTGTGTATGAGGCAGGGCACATGCCCAGCCTGCTCCCTGCCGCGTGGCCCCTGGTGCCACCCATCCGGCTCCCCCAGGGCAGCCTGCGCGCACCTCGGCGGGGTGGGCGCTGCTCTGTCCGCAGGCCTCCCCCCCAGGGTCCTGCTCACCTGGTCTCCCCACCCCCCAGGCCATGCCAACGCCAGCTTCTGCCCCCACGGCTACGGCTGCCGGGCCCTGGTGGTGTGCGAGGGCCAAGCAGTCCTGGACGTGACCGACAGCGAGCTCACCGTGAGCGTGCGTGTGCCTGAGGGCCGCTGGCTCTGGCTGGTGAGCCCCAGGGCCCACGTGGCCAGTCCCCTTGGGGGTCCTGCAGGGCTTTGCCAAGAAGTCAGTGGGAGGGGCGAGTCACATGCTCAGGCCTGTCCCTGCCACAATCATCACCCCAGGCCTGATCCGCTGCCACAGCACCTGTCCCCAGGGCCCCCCAGTCCACTGCCATGCGGCCCCCCAGC
The DNA here is from genome assembly GCF_023851605.1 of Tamandua tetradactyla. NCBI lineage: Eukaryota > Metazoa > Chordata > Mammalia > Pilosa > Myrmecophagidae > Tamandua > Tamandua tetradactyla. Next base: position 59,900,325 of record NC_135327.1, on the reverse strand, counting down.
CCTGGGCCCTGTGGCCACCTAGCGCAGACTTCCCGAGGGATGGGCCTTCGGAGACAGAGAGAGGGGCCTGGACGCACCTGCAACAGCACTTCCCATTGTGTGCTGCCAAGGCTCTGTCTGGCCCGAAGTCAGCCCGGCTTCCTGGCAGCCAGCGGGGAGCAGCAGCCGCCAGCCTCAGCTCTGGCCCGAGTGTTGGGTTTGCTGCCACCACCCACTGTCACAGTCGCTGGGCTGGCCCCACGCGAGTCTCCGGGACCTGTCAGCCCAGCCACCCGTCCCTCCCAGCGCCCACTCTCCCCCACCACCCCCACCCCACTGTCCCTGTCTCCCGCCCTCTGGGCCACGGGAAGGTGACACGCTGGCTCCCCTAGGAATACGTGCTGGTGGTCCCCGAGAGTATCTACTCCTCTAGTTACCTGCGGGAGGAGCCCCTGGATAGGTCGTATGACTTCATCAGCCTCTGTGCAGCCCATGGCCACCACATCAGGTGGGCAGTGCTCGGGGTGGGGCAGGGGTGGGGGCGCGCCTGGACCCAGCCTCACCACCTGCCCCTCCTGCAGCCCCACCAGCGCCACCCCGTTCTGCCGTGCCGCTGCTGCCTCCCTCTCTCTCTTCTATAACAACGGGGCCCTGCCTTGCGGCTGCCACGAAGTAGGTGCCACAGGGCCCACATGTGAGACCTTCGGGGGTCAGTGCCCCTGCCACGCCCACGTCATTGGCCGTGACTGCTCCCGTTGTGCCACTGGCTACTGGGGCTTTCCCCACTGCAGGCGTGAGTAGCCCGGTCCATGGGGCATCAGCTGGTGGGAGGTTGGCACCAAAGACTGGGGGACTTCCTGGTGGAGGAGGCCCACCAGGAATAGTGGGCAGTGGTCAGGAGAATATCCTGGGACCTGACAGATGAGCTCTGCCCAGTCCTGCCTGTGAGCCTCAAGCAGCTCATTGGCTGGTACAGGGCATCCAACTTGTGGCATCGTCAAGAAGATCCTGGGCACTTGGCCGGGGTCTGGTCCAGAGCAGATGCTCTGAGTACTTGGGCTGCTTCCCCACGTCAGAGGGGCTGCTCAAAACAGGGCCTGGGGCTGGGTCGGGGAGGGTCCTGGGCCACAGCCTCCAGGGCTGCACAGGGGCTTATGTGCAGGGTGGGGTGCACAGGTGGAGGGAGTCAACCAGCCCCGTCCCTTCCCCCAGCCTGTGACTGTGGCGCCCGCCTCTGCGATGAGCTCACGGGCCAGTGTGTGTGCCCGCCGCGCACCGTCCCACCCAACTGCAGCATCTGCCAGCCCCAGACCTTTGGGTGCCACCCACTTGCAGGCTGCGAGGAGTGCAACTGCTCCAGGCCTGGCGTCCAGGAGCTCGCCGACCCCAACTGTGACACAGACAGCGGCCAGTGCAAGTGAGTTCGGGGGGAGGGAATCATCCTAGGGCGAGCACAGCCTCCCGTTCCCAGTGATTCCTGGATGGGCACAGCTGGGAGGGGAGGCTCAGCAGCCTGGGACCCCCCGCAGGTGCAGGCCCAATGTGGCCGGGCGCCGCTGTGACACCTGCGCTCCCGGCTTCCACGACTACCCTGCCTGCCACCCCTGTGACTGCCATGAGGCGGGGACCACACCTGATGTGTGCGACCCCCTCACAGGCCAGTGCTACTGCAAGGTGAGCTGGGCGAGATGCCAGGGCTGGGGAGCCCACCTGGACCAACCCCATGTGCCCCCCCCAGACCCACCCCCCACTCCACCCCCAGACCCGCCCCGGCAGCTGCAGGGTGCTCTCAGGGGCCTTCCAGGGTGATGGGGCTGCCTGGGAGCTGGGGAGCTGAGGAGGAGGTGGCCCTGCAGCTGGGCCAGCCTGACCCTCCTGTCCTCCACCCCAGGAGAACGTGCAGGGCCCCCGTTGCGCCCAGTGCCGCCTGGGCACCTTCTCCCTGGAAGCTGCTAACCCAAAGGGCTGCACCCGCTGCTTCTGCTTTGGGGCCACAGAGCGCTGCCAAGGCGCACCCTATCGTCGCCAGGAGGTGAGTGGGCGCTGCACAGGCATGGCACCTCACTGAGCTTGCACACTCACCTGCGAGCCCAACCTGTGTTCCCTCACCACATGTCCTGCCCATTGCATACCCGCTATGTGCACACTCGCTGTGCCTCACCCCCATGTGTACACTCACTGTGTCCCACCCCGTGTACACACTTGCCATGTGCCCTGCTCATGCGCACACTCGTGCCTTACTTCCACATGCCCTTACCCGCACACCTCACCCACGTGCACACTTGCCACTTGCCATATGCCCCACCCCGATGCCCTGTCCCCCACGTGCCTGCAGTTTGTGGACATGGAGGGCTGGACGCTGCTGAGCAGTGACCGCCATGTGGTGCCCCACGAGCTACGGGTGGAAGCGCAGCTGCTCCACGCAGACCTGCGGCATCTGGCCGAGGCCACTCCTGAGCTGTGGTGGCAGGCCCCACCCTCCTACCTGGGAGACCGGGTGAGCAGGGGCATCAGGCCAGCGGGAGGCCTCGGGAGGGCGGCCGGGGCGGTGGCTGGACAAGGGCTCCACAACAGCATCCGGGGCCTCCCTGGAGGCCTGACATAGGGGAGGGGATACAGCAGTGTGGGCGCCACGCCCACCGCAGCTGGGCTCTGTCTGGGAACACGGAGGTCACGTCCCATGCTGTCACCTCCAGGTGTCATCCTACGGGGGGATCCTCCGCTACGAGCTCCACTCTGAGACCCAGCGCGGAGACATCTTCATCCCCACGGAGAGCCGGCCGGCCGTGGTGCTGCAGGTGGGGACCGGCTGGTAGATGTGGGGAGGGCAGCCGGAGGCTGGGGGAGGCGGCGGGCAGCCCGGGTGCACCCCTCACCCTGCCCCGTGCCTCCCAGGGCAACCAGATGAGCCTCACGTTCCTGGAGTCAGCGTCCCCGGCGCCCGGCCAGGCTCACCGCAGGCAGCTGCAGCTGGTGGAGGCAAGCAGTCCTGGGAAGGGTGGGGGATCCGGGGCTGCAGCAAGTCCAGGAGCCGCGGGTGGGTCTGTGGGCCCTCGTCCCCTTCCACACGCTCCCCACAGTGGGGCTTCTTCCCAGCTGATCCCCCAGGGAGCGTGAAAGGCATTCCTTTTTGTTTGTGTGTCACCATTCTTCCTTTGGGACTTGAGGTGAGATACTTGTACCATTAGACTTACCCTCTGTAAGCGGATGGTCCCGTGGCATCTAGTACATTCACCACACTGTGCTGCCACCACCACCCCTACCGAGTTCCCAGACATGTTCCTCACAGCAAAAGGTGACCCCAGACCCATTACGTGGTCGCTCCTCTTCCCCAGCTCCTGGCAACCAGCAGCCTGTGTTCTGTCTGGGTTTATCCAACCTGAACTTTTCATGGAAATGGAATCATGCTATACACGGCCTTATGTGTCTGGCTGCTTTCACTGGTCATCGTGTTTTGGGATTCACCCCCATCGAGCATCTCTCCGAACCTCACCCCTTGTTATGGCTGCATGCTGTTCCTTTAGATGTATTCACCCCATTTTGCTTATCCGTTCTTCTTGTTGATGGGACACAGGCTGCTTCCACTCTTCGCTCTTGAATGGTGCGGCTTTATGGACATTCGGGTACAAATTATTTCTGGAGACCCTGTTTCCCAGTCTCTTGGAAATACACCTACCGCGGGACTGCCACGTCATCTGGTAGCTCACTGAGTCAGTGGTAACTCACTGAGGAGCCACCAAACCATGCCGGAGCGCTCGTAGCATTTTACATTCCTGCCAGTGGCACACAGGCTCCCGCTTTCCCCATGCCCTTACCAGCACTTATTTCCCTTTTTTCTTTTTTAAAATGAGCCATCCTGGGCTGGGGCTGGGGGTGAAGACTAGCTCACTGTGGTTTTCATTTGCGTTTCCCTAAGGACTCCTGACAGTCAACGTTTCTTGCTGGCCATTTGCATATGTTCTTTGGAAAAGCGTCTATTCAAATCCTTTGCCTATTTTCAAATCAAGTTGTTTGCCTTTTTGTTATTGAATTCTAAGAGTTCCTTATGTATTTTGGCTGTTAGACCTGTAGCAGATGTATGGTTTATAGCTGTTTTCTTCCTTCCTGTAGGTTGTGTTCCCTTTCCTGATAATGTCCTTGCACAAAAGTTTTAAATTTTGATGAAGTTCCATTTATTTTTTCTTTTTTTATGCTCATGCTTTGGGTATCTTGTCTAAAAGTCAGTTGCCAAACCCAAGGTTATGAAATTTTACCCCTACGTTTTCTTCTAAGAGTTTTATTGTTTCAGCTCAGTGGAGGTCACTGATCCATTTTGAGTTAATTTTTGTATGTGGTGTGAGGTAGGAGTCCAGTTTTGTCTTGTCACATGTGGGTTTCCAACCGTCCCAGGACCTTTTGTTGAAGGGATTATTTTCTCTCCATTGAATGGCCTGACACCCCTGCCCAAAATCCATCAGCCATAAATGTGGTTCACTTCTGGACCCTCAGTTCTATCCCTTTGGTCTCTGTCACTATGTCTATCCCCATGCCAGGACCTCAAATAGCAAGTCTTCCCATCCACAAACACAGATGTCTTGCCATTTCTTTAGGTCTTTCATTTCTTTTAGCAACGTTTTACAGTTTTCAGTGTAAAATTCTTTCACCACCTCTGTTAAATTTATCTCAAAGTTATGTTGTTGTTTGTTTTTTTGATGCTGCTGTAAACACAGTTGTTTCCTTCATTCCCTTCTTGGATGGCTTCCTGCTGGTGCCTGGAAACATAACTGGTTTCTGTACATTGATCTTGTACCCTGCAACTTGGCTGACTTGTGTGTTAGCTCTGGTAGTTACATGGATGCTTTAGATTTTGTATCTGTGTAGAACCATGAGTTAGTAAAGTTAGCTTTTCTTCTTCCTTTCCAGTTTGGATGCCTTTTATTTCTTTTTCTTGCCTAATTGCTCCAGCTAGTACTTACAGTACAATATTGAATAACCACGGTGATGTCGGGCACCCTTGTCTTATTCCCAGTCTTAGGGGAAAGTGCTCAGTCTTAAATATGATGTTAACTGGGTTTTTCATAAATGCCCTTTATTATGTTGACGACATTCCCGTCTACTCCTAGTTTTCTGAGTATTTTTTTAAATTTATTTATTAATTAAAAAATAAGAAACAAAATAAAACATACATAATCAGTAATTCACAATATCATTACCTAGTTGCATATTCATCATTTCTTAGAACATTTACATTAATTCAGAAAAAGAAACAGAAAGACAATAGAAAAAGAAATAAAACAAACACAGGAAAGAAAAAAACAAACAAACAAAAAGATTATACCTATCATACCCCTTACCCCTTGCCTTCATTGATCACTAGCATTTCAAACTAAATCTATTTTAACATTTGTTCCCCCCATTATTTATTTTTATTCCATATGTTCTACTCGTCTGTTGACAAAGTAGATAGAAGGAGCATCAGACACAAGGTTTTCGCAATCACACAGTCACCTTGTTACAGCTGTCTCATTATTCAATCATCCTCAAGAAACATGGCTACTGGAACACAGCTCTACTTTCTGAGTATTTTTATCATGAAAAGGTGTTGGATTTTGTCAGGTGTTTTCCTGGGTTAATTGAAATGACCATGTTGAGTTTTTCCCTTAATTAATGTGATGAACTATATTGGTTGATTTTCTTAGGTTGAGCTTCCCTCGCATTCTTAGGATAAATTCTACTTAGTCATGGTGTATAATCTTTTTATATGTTTCCCTACACTTATATTTGTATATCTATACATACGTGCAGTCAGAGAAGATATGTAAAATATATATATCATAGGGAATTTTGTTCACTACTTTTTTGGGGGGTGGGGTGGGGGGACGTGGGTACATGGGCTGGGAATCGAACCCAGGTCTCCTGCATGGCAGGCAAGAATGCTACCACCGAACTTCCTGTGCACCCATTGTATATGATCTTTTTACTATGTTGTTGGATTCAGTTTGCTAATATAGTGTTGAGGATTTTTACATCTATATTCATAAAGGGAAGTGGGCCTATGATTTTCTTTTCTTGTGGTGTCTGTGTCTCCAATGATGGGGTGATGCTGGCCTCGCAGGACGAGTGAGGAAGTATTCCCTCCTCTTCTGTTTTTTTGGAAGAGTTTGAGGATTGGTGTTAATTTTTCTATAACTGTTTGGAAGACTTCACCAATCAGACCGTCTGATTCTGGACTTTTCTTTATTGGAAGGTTTTTTATTATCGATTCAGTCTCATTCTAAGTCTGTTCAGGCTTTCTGTTTCTTCTTTAGTCAGTTTAGATCGTTCATGTGTTCCTAGGAGTTTGTTCCTTTCATCTCAGCTACCTAACATGCCTGTGTTGGCATCCTATTGTTCATTGTATTCTCTTATAATCATATGTATTTCTGTAACATTGGTTGGTAGCAGCGTCCTCACTTTCATTTCTGATTTTTTGTGGGTTTTTTTTTTTTTAACCTTCTCTCATTTTTTTCTCTCTCAGTCTAGCTAAAGACTTGTCACTTTTGTGGATCTTTTCTAAGAACGACCTTTCAATGTCCTTGTTGGAAAATCCACCTGTTGCTTTGCAGTTCCCTGATGGTGGCAGAGCATGCGGCTCTCCATGTGCTCAGGTCGCTTCGGCTCCCTCTACTATGAAGTATCTGCTCATGCCTTTTGGCTTGATGGGCTTTTTCCTATTTCTTTACAGGAATTCTTTCTTAGCCTTTGATATTTATCCTTCATCAGACTTTGAAGTAGCAAGTAGCATCTCCTAGTTTGTAGCTCCTGTCTGTCTTTCTCTACAATGTCTTTTGATGAACAAAAGATCTTATATTTAATAGAATCAATTCAATCCATTTTTTATTTGCAGTTAGTGCTTTTGTGTCTTGCTTAAGCAAGTATTTGTCCTTTTGAGGTCAGAAAGCACTTGCCTATGTTTTCTTCTAAAAACTTAAAATACCGTCTATTTAAATTCTCATATTGGAGTTCGTTTTTGCATGCTGTGCAAGGTCCTAGCATGCATCTTGCACATGGAGAACCAGTTTTTCCAGCCCCCCATATTAAGGAGCCCCCTGCCCATGATCTGGGTCCCCCGCATTCTGGGAGGCTGTTTCTGGGCACCCTGTGCATCCCCTTTGGATGTGGCCCCATGGCATCCTGCCTGCCCCGCAGGGCAACTTCCGGCACTTGGAGACCCACAACGCAGTGTCCCGCGAGGAGCTCATGATGGTGCTGGCTGGGCTGGAGCGGCTGCAGCTGCGCGCCCTCTTCTCACAGCTCTCCTCCTCCGTCTCCCTGCGCTGGGTGGTGCTGGAGGGTGCCAGTGAGGCGGGCAGGGGGCCCGCGGCCAGCAGTGTGGAGCTGTGCATGTGCCCTGCCAGCTACCGTGGAGACTCGTGCCAGGTGAGCTGTGAGGGCAGTGCTGGCCACGTGCCCACGCATGGCTGCCCCTTGGCTCTGCCCCTACCTGGCCTCCTCCTTGCCCTCTCCACTGGCAGTCCCCTCCAACTTGGTCTGCTCCCCATCGCCTCATTTGTCAGTCATCACCTGCTCCACCACGTCCATCTGTCCATCCATGGGTCCCCCAAACCCTCGTCTGCCTCTGCCACCCACCATCAGCCACGCACCCACCCATGCATCCGTGTGTCCACCCATCCTGTGAGCGCAGCTCCTGTTTAACTCCACCGGGACGAGCTGTTTGCAGCAGATAGGGCAGGCCCCAGAGAGTGAGGCTGCTCAGGGGGCTGTGGCCTCCTGTCTGGGGGGGCCCCCTGCATGGCCCAGGTCCAACAAGCCCAGGCCCCGTTGGTACCCTGATCCCTGCACTCCCCTGGCTGGTGGAGGGGGGAGCCCAGGTCCCCCCTGTGAGCCGGCTTGCCCACCCCAGCTCCAGGCCTACTGCTTCTGGTCCCTGCTCACCACAGCCCCCCACTACTCCCATGCCCCCCAGGAATGTGCCCCTGGCTACTACCGAGATACCAAAGGCCTCTTTCTGGGGCGCTGCGTCCCCTGCCAGTGCCATGGCCACTCGGACCGCTGCCTCCCTGGCTCGGGAGTCTGTGTGGTGAGTGGTAGGCTCTGGTGGGCAGGGGCACTGTCAGAGGGCATGACAGCCATGCCAGGGGCAGCCCAGTAGCTCCAGGTGGGCAGACAGAGGTGCCAGGAGAAGGGCCCTGGCGGGGTCTGGTGGGAATTGGCGAGCTCCTGCGGGGAGGGGATCAGGCCCCTCGAGGCTAACCTGTCTCCCTGCCCAGGGCTGCCAGCACAACACCGAGGGCGCGCACTGCGAGCACTGCCGCAACGGCTTTGTGAGCGGTGGCTCAGGGGACCCCACTGCCCCCTGCGTCAGCTGCCCCTGCCCCCTGGCTGTACCGTCCAACAAGTAAGCCATGCTAGCCCCTGGGGTCAGGCCCCAACCACTGCCCTGTCCAGGACCCACCAACACGGGGGCCGGGGGGGTTCAGTGTCACCCTCCTGAGATGCAGGCAGGGGACATGGCACGCCTGGCTAAGAGCCCTATCTGTCCCCGCAGTTTTGCCAAGGGCTGTGTCCTGCGGGGTGGCCGCACCCAGTGCCTCTGCAAGCCAGGCTATGCGGGTGTCGCCTGTGAGCGGTGAGCTGGGGGGAACGAGGGGGCAAGTGCTGATGGGCCCGGGGTGAGTGAGTGGAGCAGGTGCCACAGACACGAGCCTGCTGGCCACTCGCCCCCAGGTGTGCACCCGGCTTCTTTGGGAATCCCATGGTGCTGGGCAGCTCGTGCCGGCCCTGTGACTGCAGTGGCAATGGCGACCCCAACCTGCTCTTCAGCGACTGTGACCCCCTGACCGGGATCTGCCGCAGCTGCCTGCACCACACCACCGGGCCCCGCTGCGAGAGCTGCGCCCCAGGCTTCCACGGCAACGCGCTGCTGCCCGGCAACTGCACACGTGGGTATCGGGAAGGAGCGATGAGGGGCTCTGGGTGTCCCCAGGGTGCTGGGTGCCCCCTAGAGTGCTGGGTGCCTCCCAGGGTGCTGGGTGCCCTGTGCTGGGGCTCTGGGAGAGTGAGATACTCTTGGGCAGGCCCCCAAACCTGTCCTGTGAGTAGCAGGCAAAAGGTAGTGGTGGCCCTGGTACTGGAAGCAGACCCTGCAGAAGGGACCCCTTGAGGCTTGAGGTGGGGGTGGCCCCCTGGGGGCCGCTGCAGTGACTCAGCCAGAGGGAGTCCCAAGAGGCCCAGGCCCTCTGGGTCAGGGCTCAGCAGGAGGGAGGGACCAGCGGGCAGGCAGCTCCTGGGCTGGGGGTGCAATTTGGATTAAGGGGTCTGAGCCACGGTCACACCCCCCACTACAGGGTGCGACTGCTCCTCGTGTGGAACGGAGGCCTGCGACCCCCGCAGCGGACGCTGCCTGTGCAAGGAGGGTGTGGCTGGAAGGCGCTGCGATCGCTGTCAGGTGGGGCTGTGGGCCTGGAGGTAGGGCAGGGCTGGGGATGGTGGCAGCTGTGATCATTGCCCTGTGTCCACAGGACGGACACTTCGGCTTTGCGGCCTGTGGGGGCTGTCGCCCGTGCACCTGTGGCCCAGCGGCTGAAGGCTCCGAGTGCCACCCTCAGAGTGGGCAGTGCCACTGCCGGCCAGGCACTGGGGGGCTCCAGTGCCGCGAGTGTGCCCCTGGCCACTGGGGATCCCCTGAGCAGGGCTGCAGGCGTGAGTGCAGGGGTCACTGTGGGTGGGGATCCCTGGAGCCCTTGGCCAGCCAGTGCTTACCCCCATTTTCCTCACAGGCTGCCAGTGCCAGGGGGGCCACTGTGACCCTCACACGGGCCAGTGTACCTGCCCCCCGGGCCTCGGCGGGGAGCGCTGTGACACCTGCAGCCACCAGCACCAGGTGCCCGTGCCAGGCGGGCCCAGCGGCCGCAGTGTCCACTGTGAAGGTGCATCCCAATGCTGGCCCCGCTCCCCCGTCCTGAGCTGGGCTCCAGGGCCCCCACCCCAGCCCTCCTTCCTGCCGACCTCCTGACCCCTCACTGGCCTTACAGTTGAATCCTGACCCCATTTTCTTACTCCTTGAACTTAACCCTAATTCTAATCCTGGTCCTCTGGCTGACCCCATTCCCTCGCCCTGACCCTGTGAGCCCACGACCCACACTGACCCATGTCTCCGTGGCCTGTAGTGTGTGACCACTGTGTAGTCCTGCTCCTGGATGACCTGGAACGGGCTGGAACCCTCCTCCCCACCATCCACCAGCAGCTGCAGGGCATCAACACCAGCTCCGGGGCCTGGGCCCAGCTGCACAGGCTGAACACCTCCATTGCCAGCCTCCAGGTGCCACCCGTACCCCAACCCTGCCCCCACTGGACCCTCCGTTCTCTGCTCCCTCCAGACCCCCGCTTCCGCCAGCTGCAGCCTTCTCTCCCCACATTCCCAGAACCAGCTGCGGCGCCCCCTGGGCCCCCACCACGAGACAGCTCAGCAGCTGGAGATGCTGGAGCGACAGGGTGGAAGCCTCGAGCAGGACACACAGCGGCTAGGAGGCCAGGCAGGACTCCTGACCCTCCCTGGGCCCACCCTGCAGCTGCCAGGAGTCCCCCCACAACCTCTCCCCTTGTCCTGGGTCTCTACAACCTGTCCCAAGACTGCACATAGGCCCAGCTCCTAGGCCGCCCCCCCGTCACCTCGTTCCCCTTTGGGTGCTGATGGGGTGTGCTGTGCTCCCACAGGCCATGGCAGCCCGAGAGCAGGCTGGCCAGCTGGTGGACAGCAGCGAGGCCACACTGGGCCGGGCCCGGGAGCTGTTGGAGGCCATCCAGGCCGTGGACCATGCCCTCAGTGGTAGGGCCCATTATGGGGGGGTGTGGTGGGAGCAAGGGGGAGACTGGTACTGAGGGCCGAGGCCAGGAGGCTGCTTCTGGGGTAGGGGCTTGAGGGGCCCCAATCACTGGGCAGGTCTGGACGTTGTGGCTATGGGGGGTGGCAGTGCAGTAGAGCCAGCAGCAGAGTGGCAGGAGGCGGCAGGGGGTATTGCTGAGATGTGCCCCTGGTGACTGCAGGGATTACAGGCGGGGGGTCGGGATGGCCCGAGTAGGGAGGTAGCAGCAAGGACACTGGGGCTGGGGTGTGGCCTTTGGGGCCCAGAGGACCTGTGGGCAGGCAGCAACCTGGGTGCCCACAGCCCCGTCCGCCCACAGAGCTCGCGTCCCAGGTGGACTCGCTGTCGCCGGCCAACGCCTCGTCCCCATCGGGCCAGCAGCTGCACTGGACACTGGCACAGGTGGAGCGGCTGCTGGGGGAAATGCGGGCCCGGGACCTGGGCGCCCCGCGGGCGGTGGCCGAGGCTGAGCTTGGCAAGGCCCAGAGGCGTAAGTGGGGTCTGCTGCTGGGCCGGCCACTGGGAGGTGGTCAGGACCCAGCAGGGCCTTTGGGGGCTGCTGGGGTGGCGAGGGCCGCCAGCGTGACTGGTCCTTATGTCCCGGGCACGGTAGTGCTGGCCCGGGTGCAGGAGCAGCTGACCAGCCGCTGGGAAGGAAACCAGGCGCTGGCCGCACGCGCCCGCGACCAGCTGGCCCGGCACGAGGCTGGCCTCATGGACCTGCGCGAGGCCTTGAATCGCGCTGTGAGCAACACGCGTGAGGCTGAGGGACTCAACAGCCGCAACCTCGAGCGCCTGGAGGAGGCCCTGGTGAGGGGCGGGGGCGGGGCAAGGGGGGTTGCCCACAGCGCGGTTCAAGGCCTCGCGCAGGTCCATGAGGCCAGCCTCGTGCCGGGCCAGCTGGTCGCGGGCGCGTGCGGCCAGCGCCTCCCCCATTTGGGCGTCCCTCCCCCACCCATGGAACCCCCCCTCCTCCACATGGGCACCCCTCCCCCACCCACGGATCCCGCCCCTCCACATGGGCACCCTTCCCCCACCCACAGATCCCCCCTCCTCCACATGGGCACCCCTCCCCCACCCACAGATCCCCCCTCCTCCACATGGGCACCCCTCCCCCACCCACGGATCCCCTCCCCCACCATAGATTCTCCCTGTATTCGGCTCTCCCCCTAACCAAGGACTCTCCTCAGAAAGGACTCTCTTCTTCTCCCACTACTGATTCTCTTTTCTCTGTACCTGAGTCTCTTCCCCACTGCTCCTGCCAACCTTTTTCTCCCCCCATATTCTCTTTTCCACTGACTCTTTATCTCTCTCTCCCATTGGTTCTACTTTTCCTTTCCCCCACTGACTTCTCCCCGCCATTCTTCATCCCCCTCACTCTTCCTCCTTTCTCTTTTTCCCCCTTTACTGTCTCTAGCTCTTTTCTCCCCCACTCTTTACCTCTGCGTCCCCCAACTCTCTCCTCCCTCCCTCTCCATCCTCCTCTCCCATTCACTGTCCTCTTTCCCCCTTACCCCCCTTAGCCCTCCTGCCTCTTTCCTCCTGTCACCATCATCCTTTATCATACCACCTCCAGAGACGGAAGGGGGAGCTGTCAAGGGACACCGCTACCCTGAGGGCCGCTCTGCAGGCTGCCCGCGACACACTAGCCCGCGTCTCTGAGCTTCTGCACGGCGTGGACCAGGCCCAGGAGGTGTGTGCAGCCCCCGCTCCCCGCACCGGGGTCGCCGCCGGGTGGGTCTGTGGACTCGGCACCCAGCATGCAGCCTCGGGGCCCCAGAGCTGGTGGGCGGCAGGCGGCCGGGTGGGGGACCCAGCCTGACTGAGCCCACCCCCAGGAGCACGAGCGCCTCGCTGCCCGTCTGGATGGGGCCCGGAGCCCGCTGCTGGAGAAGATGCGGGCCTTCTCCCCGGCGAGCAACCAGCTGGGCGTGGTGGAAGCCGCCGAGGCCCATGCGCAGCAGCTGGACCAGCTGGCACTCAACCTGTCCAGGTGTGTGGCCTCCCGGGGAGCCCAGGGGCACAGCGAGGATCCCACCAGGCGCAGCCAGGCCTCAGAGGGGCAGCTGGGTCCAGAAGGGCTGCAGAGGAAGAGGCCATCCTTCTGGAAGGCACTGTCCTCCCTCAGCTACACCCTGGCAGAAAGTCGGGATAGGCTCAGGCAAGACCGGGCAGAGCTGCAGGCGCTCGTGCCGAGTGCATGGCTGGTGGGCATCCCCAGGCCGGTCCGAGGTGTGCGCCCCACCCATCTGTCCATCTGTCCCGACTCCCTGACCCCTGATGCCATCTGTCCCACCTTCCTGCCCCCCTGACGCCCTATCTGCCCCACCTCCCTGCCCCCGACGCCCTGTCTGTCTCCCCCTAGCATCATCCGAGATGTTAACCAGGACCACTTCATCCAGAGGGCCATCCAGGCGTCCGAGGCCTACGCCAGCATCCTCCAAGCCGTGCGGGCTGCTGAGGGGGCTGCGGGCCAGGCCCTGCACCAGGCCAGCCACACATGGGAGGTGAGGCTGCCACCCTGCCTGCAGCCCACACCAGGGGCCCCTGCCCTGTCCTGCTCTGGCCGGGGGTGAGCATGTCCTGTGTACCTGCAGACGGTGGTGCAGCAGGGCCTGATGGCCCGAGCCCGGGAGCTGCTGGCCAACAGCAGTACCCTGGAGGGAGCCGTGCTTGGGGAGCAACAGAAACTGGGACGCAGTGAGTGCCACCTTGGTCAGAGGTGCCCGGGGTGCTGTCCTGGGGTCCAGGCTCTGCAGGGCCCTCAGCCTACGGGCAGTTCCTGGGGGTCAGTGCAGTGAGGCGCGGAGCGGCAGCACGAGGGCCTCGGGGCAGAAGTCCTACGTGTGGACCCTGCTTCCCGATCTGCGTAAGGCCTGCTCCCTCTGTCCTGATGGTGGGGCCCTGGGGGGTCCCAGAAGGACAGCATGGAGTAGGGGACCCAAGGCCTGGTCTGTGGGCTTGCACGGGCACCTGGGTGGCTCACACTGCCTCCCCCTCGCACAGTACGGACCGCCCTGCAGGGTGCCGGGAGCCAACTCCATGATGTCCGTGCCAAGAAGGGCCAACTGGAGGCCCAAATCCAGGCCGCGCATGCTATGCTGGCAATGGACACAGGTAACGGGTGGGTCCCCCAGCACTCGGTGACAGGCGGGGGTGAGGGTGTCAGGAAGTGCCCTGGAGCGAGGCGAAACGGAGGGCCATGGGGTTGCTGGGTGGGCAGGGCGGGGGGGGCTCTGGAGAAGGGGGTGTTCGAGCTGGGAGTGGGACAAAGCCTTACTAACCAGGGCAGGGCAGAGGTGAGGGGGCCAGGGCTCCGAGCAGGGGCTGCTACGGCCTGGCTGAGCCACGAGGGGTCTTCTGGCTCATAAACAGCAGGTGTCTGATCAAGTGCTGGGCCCCCCAGGCTTAGGCCAGGTCAAGGGAGGGTGACTGCAGGCCCCTCGAAGGCAGGGATTCCTTGCCAGGGCCGTGGGGGACCCAGCACCCTGGGGGCTGGCCTAGCTGAGGGGCTCGGCAGTTTTTGCCCGAGTGGTCTTGCCCGTCCACCCATCTGCCACTGCCTGCTGCAGATGACACAGGCAGGAGGATCGCCCACGCCAAGACGGTGATCGCTGAAGCCCGTGACACGGTGGCGCGTGTGCAGTCCCGGCTTGAGGACCTGCAGCCCGACCTGGAGCGCTGGCGGGGCCAGTACGGTGGCCTGCAGCACCAGGGCCTGGATGAGGTGGTACGCAGCGCCGGCAGCTCAGGTGGGCAGCTTGGGGACCCGGTGTGCGGGCTGGCGGACACCACGGTCCTCATGGGGACCCGGCAGGCTGGGGGGCAGGGGAGCTGCTCAGGGCCCCCTTCCGGCCCTCCCCACAGTGTCCATCTTGGAAAAGACACTGCCACAGCTGCTGGCCAAGCTGAGCCTCATGGAGAACCGCGGAGCCGCCAACGCCAGCCTGGCACTGTCTGCCAACATTGGCCGTGTGCGAGAGCTCATCGCCCAAGCCCGGGGTGCAGCTAATAAGGTGGGCACGTGGACCCCGGGGCAAAACGGGGCGTCTGGGAGAGCAGGTGGTGGGGGCTGACGGCCATGTGCCCCCACGCAGGTCAAGGTACCCATGAAGTTCAACGGGCGCTCCGGGGTGCAGCTACGTGCTCCGCGCGACCTCGCCGACCTGGCTGCCTACACAGCCCTCAAATTCTACATTCAGGCCCCAGAGCCCGCACCCGGCCAGTCTGCCAGGGACCGCTTTGTGCTGTACATGGGCAGCCGCCAGGTACTGGGCTGGAACGGACAGACAGGTGGGCAGCGCCCGCAGGTGGCTGCAGTGACCCCTCCACCCTGCTCTTCCACCTGCAGGCTACTGGAGACTACATGGGCGTGGCCCTGCGCGACCAGAGGGTGTACTGGGTATACCGCCTCGGGGGGGCGGGCCCCACAGCCCTCAGCATCGACGAAGACATCAGGGAGCAGTTTGCAGCTGTCAGTATCGACAGGTGGGGGTCCCAGGAGGGAGCCCTGCGCTCAGCTCGCCTCCCCTCCTGAGGACTGCAGCTGGGACCTGTGCCCCCAGCTCCCCTCCCCATGTACCCTATCCTGTCCCCATCCGCGGGTCTCACCACCATGCGGACACAGCCCCGGAGCCCACTCTGTACTGCCCTGCCTCTGCAGGACCCTCCAGTTTGGCCACATGTCTGTCACAGTGGAGAAGCAGATGGTGCATGAGATCAAGGGTGATACGGAGGCCCCTGGGCCCGAGGGGCTGCTCAGCCTGCAGCCCGACAACTTTGTCTTCTACGTGGGCGGGTACCCCAGCCACTTCAAGGTGAGCCTAGCCCAAGCCCCAGCAGGGCAGCCACTGAGTAGCTCCACGCAGGGGCTTTGGGGGCAGCCCCCAAGCAAACCCAGCGCATTCCATGCTTGTCCCGGGAAGTCCTGCATCATGTCTAGCCTCAGTCTGCCCTGCTGCCACCTGAATTTGCCTGTTTGGTTTATCTGGTCTATCCTGAGGTGGGAAGGTGCCTTAAGCTGAGCTCCCCGGTTGTGTTCTGTGCTCCTAGCCCCCTGCGCCCCTCCGCTTCCCTGGCTACATGGGCTGCATAGAAATGGACACTCTGAACGAGGAGGTGATCAGCCTGTACAACTTTGAGAGGACCTTCCAGCTTGACACGGCTGTGGATAAGCCTTGCGCCCGGTATGTGGGGCCTGCAGCCCACCCTTGCCCTGATCTTTCTGCCCTAACCCTTCCACCCCTTGCTGACCCTGCGACCTTGGGTCTGCAGATCCAAGTCCACTGGTGACCCGTGGCTCACAGACGGCTCCTACCTGGATGGCTCTGGGTTCGCCCGCATCAACTTTGAGAGTCAGATGAGCCACACCAAGCGCTTTGAGCAGGAGCTGCGGCTCGTGTCCTCTAGCGGCCTCATCTTCTTCCTGCAGCACCAGGCAGGGCCCTGCGCCACACCCACTCCCCCTGGGACCCCTGTCCCATGACCACGCTGACACCGCCTCACCCACAGGGCCAGTTCCTGTGCCTGGCGGTGCGCGGGGGCAGCCTGGTGCTCCTCTATGACTTCGGCGAGGGCCTGAAGGAGGCGAGCCCGCTGCAGACACCCCCGCCCCTCACTGTGGCCAGCAAGGCGGTAAGGCCCGGCTGGATGGGAATGGGTGGGGGCTCCCTGTTGCTCATCTGAGCCCTGCCCCCGATCTGGCGCCCCCAGATCCAGGTGTTCCTGCTCAACGGGAGCCGGAAGCGCGTGCTGGTGCGTGTGGAGAGGACCACGGTGTTCAGCGTAGAGCAGGACAACACGCTGGAGCTCGCCGATGCCTACTACCTGGGGGGGGCACCACCTAGCCAGCTCCCCCAGAGGTGGGCACTGGGGGACTTGGGGCTTGGCCAGACCCAGCGGGGCCTGAGTGGTGGGGGAGGGGAGAAGGGGAGGGGGGGCGCCGCAACAGCGACCCTGAACCTCCCCCTGCCACCCCCAGCCTGCGGCGACTCTTCCCCTCTGGGGGCTCTATCCGCGGCTGTGTCAAAGGCATCAAGGCCCTGGGCAAGTACGTGGACCTCAAGCGGCTCAACACGACGGGCATCAGTGCGGGCTGCACGGCGGACCTGCTGGTGAGACCCCCACTGCTCCGTGCCTGCCGGGCCCTCTCCAGGCACGCGGGCACTCAGTGGTCAACCCCTGCAGGTGGGACGCACCATGACTTTCCACGGCCACGGCTTCCTGCCCCTGGAGCTGCCTGACGTGGCTCCCCTCACCGGCAGCGTATACTCGGGCCTCGGCTTCCGCAGCACCCAGGATACCGGCCTACTCTACCACCAAGCCTCCCCGGTGCGGCCCACCCCACAGTTCCCCGGGCCTCACTGCCAGCCTCCCTGAGTCTGACCTCTGTCCCTTGAGCCACTGGGGGCTGGAGGGCAAGTCTGGGCCCATGGCCTAGCTGCTGACCCGGTTGTTGTCCCCAGGACGGGCTGTGCCAGGTGTCCTTGCAACAGGGCCACGTGACACTACAGCTTCTGAGGACAGAGGTGAAATCTCAAGGGGGCTTCGCTGATGGTGCCCCCCATTATGTCACCTTCTACAGCAATGCCACTGGGTGAGGCCTTCCTGACCTCTCAGGGCCATCCGGGGGTGGGCAGGTGGCAGAGCAGGAGCCAGGAGGGGGCCCAGAGGGGACCTGCCCTTTGCCCTTGGTTCCTCCGAGCAGTGGGTCAGGTTCGGCCCGGTGGGGGACACTGCCCTCTCTGCAGGGTCTGGCTTTACGTGGATGACCAGCTGCAGCAGATGATGCCCCACCAGGGGCTGCACCCTGGGCCCAGGGGCCCCCTACAGCTCTTCCTGGGAGGCTTACCTGAGTCTGGCACCTTCCGCAACTTTAGCGGCTGCATCAGCAATGTTTTTGTACAGCGGTGAGCTGGGGGAGGGGGGAGGGTGTTGGGCAGAAGTTGCTGGATGCAGGGTCCCGATTGCCACCGGCCACCCACTGACCCATCATCTGCCTCCCCAGGAGAGGGGGACCACAGCACGTGGCCGACCTGCAGCGGAGTGTGGGTGGCATCAACGTGAGCACAGGCTGTGCCCCCACCCCACGCACCCAGGGCCCAGGCAGTCTGCCAGTTACAGCCCGGAAGGTGGGACACGCCCTCCCACACCCCTGGTGTGCTGGGCAGGAGCGGGGAGGGGGCCTTGGAGCCCCCGACAGCCCTGATGGTCTCTGCAGGCCTCCCGCCGCAGCCGCCAGCCTGCCCAGGGCCCCACCTGCACATTGCCCCCACATCTCAGGACCATCCGAGACGCCTACCACTTTGGGGGTCCCCTGTCCAGCCACCTGGAATTTGCCCGCATTCCGGCCCCCAAGAAGGACTGGTAAGGGCTGGGACTGGGGGAGGGAGGTGGGCCACAGAGGGGCTGCAGGGCTGACGCACCTCCACTTGGCTTCCAGGTTCCACATCTCGATGTTCGTCCAGCCTCGCGGCCCCCATGGCCTCCTGATGCTTGCGGACCCCAAAATGCCCCACAGCCCCTCCTTGCTGCTCTTCCTGAGCCAATGGCGCTTTGTTGCCCAGACCACAGGCCCAGGGCCCCAGCTCCGCGTCCAGAGCCACCAGCCAGCCCAGGCTGGCCGGTGGCAAGCGGTGAGGACTTGAGCATAGGCCCACGCCCCCACCATGTCCCCTCTGTACCCCTACTCTGACACACTTCCCCCATCCCCACCCCAGGTGTCTGTGCGGTGGGAGAGGAGTCGAATCCAGCTGAGGATAGATGGGAACCGGCACTGGAGCCGCACATGGCCCAGCCACCGCCATCAGACAAAGGAGGGCCCTTGGCCCCACACCCTCTTTGTTGGAGGCCTCCCGGCTAGTGGCCACAATCCTAAGTTCTTGGTGAGAACTGCCCCACCCTGGCCACCCATCCTGGGTACCCCCTTCTGCTCTCTGGGGCCTGATTCCTGCCCATGTCCCTCCCAGGTGGCCAGCATTGGCTCAGGGTTCAGCGGGTGTGTGAAGAGACTGAGGCTGGACGGACAGCCCCTGGGGGATCCCACACAGATGGCAGGGGTCACGCCTTGCTCCTTGGGGCCCCTGGAGGCCGGGCTGTTCTTTGCAGGCAGCGGGGGAGCCCTCATTCTAGGTCTGTGAAACTGCCTTCCTGCCCCTACCTACCCTGCCCCAAGGGGGAGTCACACCCCAAGGGAGGGCCCCCAGGACCTCCCCAACTCAGGTCCGCTCTCTGCAGAGCTCCCAGGGGCCACACGGCCACACATGAGCCTGGAGCTAGAGCTGAGGCCCCAGATGGCCACGGGCCTGGTCTTCCACCTGGGCAGGGCCCAGGGTCCCCCGTACCTGCGGGTGCAGCTGGTGGAAACGCAGGTGAGCCCGGATGGGGGTACAGCACGGGATGGGGAGGGGAAATGGGACCCTCCTAGCAGTGACGTGGTGGGACCTTCCTGACACCCCCTCCCCAGATCCTGCTGCAGGCAGATGATGGTGCTGGTGAGTTCTCCACGTGGGTGACACGCCCCACAGTACTGTGTGACGGGCTGTGGCACCACTTGGCAGGTGAGCTTGCTCTTTCCCCACGTATGGCTCCCTCTGCTGGGTGGAGACCCAGAGCAAAGCAGGAGCTGGGGCAGGCGCTGGGCTGGGTGCTGGGCCAGGTGCTAGCCCAAGCCTGTGCCCATTTCCCAGTGATCAAAAGCGGGAGCACAGTCTGGCTGGAGGTGGACACCCAGAGCAATTCCACAATGGGCCCTGCACATGCTGCCTTGGCCACCACCCTGGCACCCCTGCACCTCGGGGGCCTACCTGGTGAGTGTGCCCCCTGGAGATGCCCAACAGGAGGCAGGCCTGGGCATAGCTGGCTCTTGTCCCACCCTCCTGGGCCTGAGCCCATTTCCTAAGGGAGCAGCAGGGGAGAGGGGGAGTAGTTTCAGCACCAGCCTTTCTCATCTTCTGTTCTCCCCCAGAGCCCACGGACGCTCCAGTGGGAACCCTTTCTTGGGTACCCCCACGGGCCCCAGCCTACCATGGCTGCATGCGGAACCTGGTGGCCAATGGATCCCCTGTTCCCGTGACCCGCTCTGCAGGCGTCCAGGGAGCAGTGGGGGCTGGTGGCTGCCCCGTCACCTAGTGTCCCCATCCCCTCCCTGGGACAGCAGCTCAGCTCCCCAACTCCCCACAGGCAACAGCAATGAGAATGGGCTGCTCCCCAGCATGCTGCCCAGGTGGGCACCCATGTAGAATGGGACCCAGTGCTAAAGTCACTGCTCCAGGCATGGCCTGGCGACACCCTGCCCGTTCCCCACTTGTCGTTTCTAGACGAGACTTGTACATTTATCAAGTTTCTCTGGGTGATGAAATCTTACTTCTGGAAATTGTTTAAGTTATGTCCAATTGTTTAAATGAAAGGGTGAGATACTGTAAAACAGGGTTTTTAGATTTCTTATCTTTCAGTTTGATTACAAATTTTGTCTTCTACTGATTTTTAAAGTAGTATGAAACCTGTAAAAAATCACTGGTCAACACTTAAAAAGAAAAATTAAAAAATAACTTCTGTTAACTCCTAAATTTAAGTGGAGAAGTGGCGTGGGCAGCATGGCCGTTCCAGGCAGCCTCCTGCTACCAGCCCTGTTGCGCCCGGAGAGCCCCAGGCCCAAGGGGATGGCCATGAGCCCGCAGGGCACACACAAACATGAGTTGGCCGGTAAAGAAAAGACTTTATTAGTTTAAAGAGAGGCGTGAAGGTGGACCACGAGCCACAAATGCTGCTACTGAAGTCACAATTACTAAGAATGCCAAACTCCTTAAGAGACGCAAATAACTTAATCTAAACTCATGTCTTCTTCCTCATCCTTCTTGTCCTTTGTGTCCTCCTTGGTCTGCTCCGACTTGGCGCTGTTCTGCATCGCTTTGGCAAACGCTTCCACATCTAAAACACATTTTAAAGCACGAGGCTTTTCTATGCCCTCCCCCAGGATTGCTGCTCAGAGGGAACAGGAAATCGCAGTCCCCACACCCACCCCCCCAAGCCAGGGCCTCAGCAGAGGAGCAGGTACTCACCACCCTTGTTGGCGGCCTCCACTGCCTCCGCGGGTAGGCCAAACTGGCACATGAGGGGGCCCAGCTGGCCTGAGGCCAAAGCTGCACTGAACATGCCCAGGGCCTATAAGGAGAGGAATGAGCAGCCGGGAGGTGCCAGGGCTGGGGGGACACCAAGCTCAAGGCAGGGCCCAGCAGTGCCAGCACTCCACCCCCACCACAGTGCCCACCTGCTGGAACTGTGGCGAGGTGAGCGTGTTCTGGATCTCCTCTGCAGTCTGGGGCAGCGACTCCCCAGACGGCAGGTAGGGCAGCAGGCGCTCCTGCACATCGGCGTTGGCAAGGATGGGGGCCATGACCTCAGGCGTCAGCACACTGGCCAGGTCGACTAAGACGCAAGCACATGCAGTCAGCACCTGGCCAGGCGCCCAGCTGGCAAACATCACAAGACTCCAGGCTGCAGACGCTGCCCAGGCATAGAGGAGCCGAGGCACACAGCCAGCGGGGTGGGGGTGGGGGCAGGCAGGCCCGAGGGCTGGTCTCATCCCCATCATACCCTCCCAGGACAACAGGCATGGCTAAAGCATGCCCGGGGTCACCCCAGGCACGTAAACCATCTGCCTCGAGCAGACAACACATTCCTTTACCTTGCTGGCTGCCTCCTGCCCCTGCCGGCACATTCATTGTGGCTAGAATGTTCTGGAGATCACTCAGCTGAATGGGCTGGGTTGGGCTCGTGGCTGCACTGGTTCCATTACCTGGACTGGGGGCGGGGCTTGGGCTGGTGGCGGAGGCAGCTGCCGGGGCAGAGGGGGCTGGGGTGGCACGGGCAGAAGAGGTGGCAGAGGATGGGGTGACAGCAGCCGACTGGCTCCGGGAGCTGGAAGGATATGCAGCCAGACAAGAGTGCCATCTGAGTACAATGTACCTGCCCAGGCTGACACTCGCGCGGAGGGAACTACAGTGCATTAACCCTCCACGGTCCCAAGCAACCCCCACCCCGACAGTTCCTATTGCCTGTCCCCCTGTCCCGGGTTGGGTGTCGAAGCACAGAGCAGCGCGACACTGCAAAGCGTGCCTGGGGGGGGTTGGGTGCCAAGAGCTCACCTGGATGAAGAGCTGCTGGCTGGAGGCCCCCCGCTCCCCAGTAAGCTGGCCAGGCCCGGCCCAGTCAAGGCCCCAAGCCCACCTACCAGGGGCAAGGAGACACACGCTCAGGAGCCAGGAAGACACCTGGCCCCAGTCCAATGGTGAAAGGCCTGGGTCACTTTTCCCAGTGCAAAAGAACAGAAACTTCCCCAATAAAACCCAGTAAGCAAGGGAAGATGAAAATGAAGAGTTCCTAAGGGGACAGAAATGGCTTGGACTAGTGGTGTCCTGGAAGAGTGTTCCATGAAGTCAAATCATTTTAGTTCCACCACAACAGACAGTCCTAAAGGTGATGTTCAATCCCAATCTTGTAAACCCACCTGCCCACGCCTAGTGTGATGTGGTGAGGGAGGAGCCTTAGGAAGGAGCCCCGGGCCAAATCCTCAGGACCCACTCCTTGGCAGCTGGGCCCCAGGAGGCCTCCCTCACCCACATTCCTCAGAGCAGACTGGAAGCTTAAAGGCAACGTGGCCTCAGGCACAAACAACCCCTGCTACAGACCCCTGCCCCCAGCATGGGTCCCCGGAGTGGAAGGACAGGTGCGTTACCCAGGCCTCCCAGGCCGGCCGGTCCGATGAGCTGCATGAGCTGGCTGTGGCTCATGTTCCCGAGCAGGCTCTGCAGACCCCCCTCTCCTGGAAAACAGAAGGGGCTCAGGCTGGGCACCTGGAGCTGTGCGCAGGCTGGGCTGAAACCATCCACCGCGGCCACTGGCATCAGAGCACCTAGGATGAGCCCCAGGACGGGCTCCGAAGGCCAGCCCCCTCCTGGCAGCCCCAGGAATCAGGCAAGTGGAGGAAACTGGAGAGGCGAGAGCTGGCCCAGGAACTGAAGGAGCTTTCCTTGTGCAAGCCGTCTGTTTGTGACCAACTGCCCCACACTCACTACCAAGGTCCCACCCGGCATGTGAAATGAAATCCTGGGCCCAGGTCATTACCGCCGAGCGCAGACAGCTCGTGGCCTCCACTCCCGCTCGCCCCCAGCGCCCCAGGCATTGGGGGGTTGTTGAGATACTCGTTCACTTTCCGGCAGTGTTCTTCGTCCTGGTCAGTTTTTGGCTCCTATGTGGGAAACGACGACGAGGGCAGCTGAGCAGGCCACACCCACAGCCACTAACTTGCTCCCCACAACACCCCTCGAGCTGGCTTGCAGCCAGAGGTCTGAGGCTCAGAGAGATCAGGTAACCTGCCCACAACCACACAACACTCAGTGGAGAGACCAGACCCGACGCAGGCAGTGGGCAGGTGGGTGAAGTGAGAGGGAGGCCCATGGGGTCCCACGGTCACTGGGTGCTCTAGGGCGAGACTGAGCTTTGTGAAACTGCAGCACATCCAGGCCCAAGGTCGGCCCGGGGTTGTGCCGTGAGAACACACATGGCAAACATGACAAATGCGTCCCAGGGTAGGGGTGGGGGTCACTTCCAGGCAACTTCCTCATCGACTGAGTCCCTGAGCAGCCCCTATGGACCGGGCACTGGGGCAGGAAAGACCTAAGACAAGAGTAAAGCCAGGAAGAGTAAAAAGACATATAGCAGGTGACACAGTCTCATAACATCAGGGGACAAAGCTGTGGAGCAGATTTTACACCACAGTGGGCAAGTCGCAGCCCCACCTATTCTCACAGGTAAAGTTTTATCAGAACAGGTTACGCTCATTCATTGACACAGCATCCATGCTGTTTCCATGCTACCAGATAGAGTAAGCATGAGACAGGAAACCATTTCTTCTCTGGCCCTCAAAGAAAGGGACCCAGCACTACCCAGCTGTGGGAGGAGGACAGCTGGGTCAGCCTCTGGGGAGGGGATGTGGCCACACCAGCCAAAACCACAAAAACACATCCACCCTGGGCATAAAGCAGGCCCACTGCTAGACATTAACGCACAGGTTATGCTCACACACAGGAAGTAACGTGTGTTTAAGAATATTTGCAACATGGCCTGTGGCAGCAAAAGAAATGAAACAAGCTCAAAGGCCACCAGTCAGGGGTAGAACTGATGCTGGTGTATTCAGTGGAATTCTCTACAGCTGTGGGGAGCAAGGCCGCCTTTGTGTGCTGACACGCAAGCACCTCCAAAACACCCCACGCAGGGAGAAAGCAGGCTCAGAGGGGTGTGGAGATGGTGCTCCCTTCTCTAAGTGCAGTGGGGAGTGGGACACAGTCGACTTCTGCTTCTCTGCTCTGGGGTGTCTTCGGGAACCTGTGAGGTGGGCAGTGGGTTACGAAAGGAGGGCAAAGTGCCCCCCAGATGCCAGAGGTGCATCCTAGCTGAAATCACTCATGTCTGCCTGCTGGGAAACCCAACTCTGCAAATCGGGGGTGCCGCAGGGCCCAGCCACCAGTCCCCAGGCCCTGGGATGGGACATTCCCCTCCACGACTCTTGATGCAAGTTAATACACTGAAATTTGTGCTCATTTGGTCCACACCAACCGGTCTGTCAAAGCAGATTCTACCATACAGGGTACAAAAGCAAGAAGAGACAAAACACGAGAAAAAACTTTCCACATACCTGCATCCAAAAGAAGAGCCGTTTGGACCCTGCCTTAAACTTCAGCACATAGACCCTCCCACTAGGACACTGCGGAACCCGCTTAAACTCACAGTCATCGGGGAAGATGATCAGGTCCTATGGAGCAAGGAGGGAAGAGCAGTGAGCAGGCGATGCCTGCACCTCAACAGCTCCAACACAGGCTGGGCCCTGGGCTGGTGGATGTGGGGGCAGAGAGCAGGAAGCCCCCAAGTCCCTCACCAGCGGATCCCACAGGGCGGGTCAGCCAGGTCAGAGGCAGCAGGAAGGGCAGAGCGAGGAGGAAGGTGGGAAGGAGGGCGGGTCCAGCCACTCACAGGGCCTGCAATGGGGACTAGGGAAGGCGGGTTTTCAGATCCTGAAGTTTTTAACAGAGATGCTGTGAGGACAATGCTATTGTTACTACCCTTTTTCAACCCCCCCCCCTTTTTTTTTAACTTAAGGAATTCTACTTTTAAATGTTTCTGGTATCCATATCATTTAGTTTTATACACAACTAGATCAACTGCTCCCAGACACATGCTCTCAAAATAACCCACTCTCAAATGGAAAAGGAACAATTTAGTCTGAAGAACGAGCAACACTAAATAAAGTGGCTACTGGAGAAAGCCTTCTTGAGGATAATAATAAAAGTCAAGCCAGTAACGTGGCTCCTCTAGTCCCGGGCACCTGACATTAAAGTTTCAGGGACCTACAGCGCAGGGAGACGTCCATTTAATCAAGACAAGGAAGAGCCGTAAACAAAGCAAATGGCCCATGAGGTGTCAAACCAACCCCCACCCCAATACCACCACCACCAACTGCGAAGCCACAAAAATCATTCTGAACTGTCAAACAGCCAGTGCTGTGCTCAGAGTACGTAG
This sequence comes from Tamandua tetradactyla, assembly GCF_023851605.1. Lineage (NCBI taxonomy): Eukaryota > Metazoa > Chordata > Mammalia > Pilosa > Myrmecophagidae > Tamandua > Tamandua tetradactyla. Next base: position 59,874,928 of record NC_135327.1, on the reverse strand, counting down.
AGATGGCAGCAACACTTTCTTTTAGAAAACTACTGTTCTGAGGAGAGTTCACTGGGCTTTCTTAGGATGAAGCGTCAGCTTACGGCTACTTACATCTTCCACGTTCCCTGATGTCCTGTCTTTCCAGCAGAAGTGAATGAGGGAATCATCGGTCTGCTGAATGTACACAAGCCCTTTCCGTTTATCCGGGGTGACGGTAGTTCCTTTTAGTGACATTTTTCCTGCCCGAAACTCCACCAAATACTTGGTGGAGGATCCACGAGAGCCTGGCACCAGGCTAGGAAACAGGGCACCAGACGTCGTCATCCTGCAAAGAAAGAAACCAGCACTTAGACCCAGGGGGCATCTTGTGTGTTCGTTAGCACCAAAATTCTCCATTTCCTCCTCAAACGTCACAGCTGGCCCAGCTCTGAAACACCCTACTTCTGTGCTGGGGCTGTGAAGACCCCCGAGGACAGCTGCCCTGCTGGCCTCCCCGCCTGATCTAAGCAAAACTTCCTCAGGGTTAGGGGCCAGGAGCTCTAAGAGTACAACTGAGTCAAGTAAGAGGGCCAGACTTGAGCTTCTGTACGCGCAACATGGATACCACCTCTGTCCATATGGCTCTGAGCCTCGAACTGAGTAAGTCTTGTTTTGTGTCCTGAGCTCCCAAGAATTTTAAGAACTCGAGCGGAGGTGGCCAAAATACAGACATGAAATCCAAGGCGGGGCTTTGGGTTCAAACAACTAATTTGTCTTAACACGCGCCTGCTAAACTGCAACCCCACGGCGTCTTTCCCCTTAAAAAAGAGAAGCCGGCCACTCTGGGAAGTCAGGGCAGGCTCTGACTTGCTGGTCACCGGGAAGGGCACTCCGCCGGCCTCCGCCAAGCCCGGTCCGGAAGGCAGGGGCTCCCCGCCGCGAGCCCACCCTCCGCACCCCAAGCCAAGCAGGACGCCCGGCCACTGAAGGCCCGGGGCCGCTAACTGGAATCCCCGGGGAAGAGTGGGTTTGGAGGGGGCGGCCCTGCCGCTCGGGCCCCCAGCCCAGGGCACGCCGGCCTCGGGCCTTCCCGGGTGGACTCGGGGGCCAACGGACGGCCTCCCACGGAGCCAGCGGGCGGCGCAGACCCCGTCCGCTGCCCCACCCCTCACCGCCCCGGGCCGGCAGTAGCACCTAGCCTGCGCGGAGACTGCCGAGCTGCGCGGGACGGCTTCTCTCTTCCTCGTCCGCGGCGGCGGGGCCCCGCCGGAAGTGCCCGTTCTCCCCGCCCACACGCCGCTCTGCCAGCCGATTGGGCGTCCTCGGCGGAGCACCTGGCCATGACCCACCAGCGATTGGTGCAAGCGGCCGTTCATCGGCGCATCCCGCCCCCGGCGCCGGAGGAAGCGCGGCCGCGCCGGGCGGGCAGAGCGGCCCCCATTGTTGCTGTGTCATCGGGGAGCGGCGGCGGCCCCTACTGGCGGCGCCGGGAAGCGCGCGGCTGGGTGGAGGGTGGCGCGCCGGGGTCTAAGGAGCTGCGGCATCTGGGGCCGCAGCCGAGAGCTGCTCGTGGGACGTGGGACGTGGGCGAGGCAGGGTCAGTGCCACGTCCCTGAATTAACTGACACCAGTTGCAGCGAAGGCGGCGGGGAGCGCCCTGGGAGCGTGGCCGCCCGCGTGAGGGACTCCCGGGCCCCGCGGAGCAGCTCCGGGCGTGGAGGGCCTGGACGGGCTCCCCGCGGGTCGCTTGCAGCTGTCATCTGGTCGGACAGGCCAGAGGTTGGCAAAAATGTTAAGCCGCGCTCTGGCTCTCACTGCTGACTTTTCCTACCACTCCACCGTCTTCTGGATGGGCACTTATTCCAGTTTTTCACTATTAGAATGCTTCAACTGAAAAAAAATTTAATTGATTTAAGGATTCACTGAATTTTTTGTTTTAGAAAATATAGCTATTTTTTCATTAAAAAGATCATTTGTTAAATGTGGGTTTTTAACTGTTGCTTTTAAATTAATATTTTAAACTTTCATTTTAATATCTATTAAGGTAAATACCAATACATAAAACCTTCATAAACAAAAAGCTCATTGGTAGAGAAGGGACACCAAACAGATTGGGAATGGCTGGCGGAAGTGCAGGTGCAGATGCTGGTGAGTGGACCCTGCTCCTGCCAGTTGGGTGACCCGTGCCGTGCCCCTGTGGAAAAAAGTCGAAAAAACTGAGGGCATTCGATTTAACTTCCCAGAAAGGAGGCCACTGGCAAGTGTCATTTGTTCAAACTCAAGGAAATTTAAGGACTGCCCTGGAGAACACAAGAGACCAAATTAGCAGCACCCCAAGGCAGTGCTTCCCTTGGGGGCAGTGGCCTCAGAGGGGCCCCTAAATGTGGCATTTTTTGTTCACGCTAGGGGAGCCTTGTGTCCCGAGCTGACTCAAAACACAAACAAAAGACACGAAAGTCTTTGCACAACAATTTCTTTGAAAGCTCTACAGTCAGGAAACACGCTTCGGGGGCAGGCATGTGGACGCCTCTCTTGTCACCTCTGCCCCTCTGCCTGCTCTGCTCATTGTGTGCACTGCCTGAAGGGCCCTGGGAGAGGCCAGTGCCTGCCAGCAGCCCCCGCCGCAGAGGTGGCCCCCGGCGCGTCCTTAGTCCAGCCTGACTGAGCAGGGCTGCCTGGGCGGCTGGCAGGAAACAAGAGGAGACAGGTCAAGGTCAGCTAGGGCCTGGCACTCCAGAAACAGCAGTTGTCATTTTTATAATTGATCGTTGATTTATCCAAGGTAGTGGACAACACCTGCAACATGTCTTTAGCTTCTAGAAAAACAAAACAGCACCTCCAAGATGTGTATTCAGCTAAGGGGTTTGGGCTAACTAAGCAGATCCCCTAAAGGAAACAGTCTCTATAGCCTTGTTTTGGGGGTGGGTGGAGGGAAGCACAAACAAACCCAACAGCTGGACCCGAGCTGAGGCCCTTAGATGAAAGGTGGCTGTCCCTCGGATGGCATTTAAAAGTGGACAGAAGACATGAACAGACGTTTCACAGAGGAGGACAGACAGATGGCAAATAGCACATGAAAAGATGCTCAACATCATTAGTCATAAAGGAAATGCAAATTAAAACACGCCTATTAGAATGGCTAAAAGGCAAACAAAGGAAAAACAAAGGGAACGGTCCTGGCAGTACCAAGTGCTGGGAGTTCGGGGTGGTGCTGGGAAGACAAGACATTTAAATGCACGCACTCGATGATGCAGCCGTTCCACGCCCAGGTGTCTACAGCCAAGAGACAGGGACGGCCTGTGTACATGTCTGAGGTGACATTTTTTCCCACTTGCCCATGCTCCAGAAAGAAGCCAGCCTGGAGGGAGCGGCAGAGCTGCAGGACAAAAGCTGATCAGTGGTTGCTGGGGCTGACTACAAAGGGGCACGGGGGAAATTTTTGGGGTGCGGGCAATGGTTGAGTCTTGACTGTGGTGGCACTTACAAGACAGGAAGGATGTGTTTGTCAAAACTCCCCTGACTTGACCGCCCAGCTAAAGGTGAACTCCCCGACTCCAGATGCGAGGCCCTGGCAAGTCCACCTCCAGCACCTCCTTTGTCTCCTCTGGGAACCAGGCTGGGCGGTCACTTTGGGGAGACCGTGACACCAGTCCCAGAGCCCGGCAGGACTGCACGGTGGGAACTCTGGGAGGCACTGGCTGTACGTCTTCCCAGAGCCCAAACACGGCAGCCCAGGGACAGCAGGCAGCCGTCGGGGCTGTGGAGGGCAGACACCCAGCAGTGGGAAGCTGCAGTCAGGCCAGCACAAGCCCTGGATGCCTAGGGCTTCGGGACAGGCCCCGATCCCTGGGAAAGGGCTAGTTAACCCGAACTTCCCACCGCTCAGAGAACCCAGGACTCCTAGTCCACCAACTGTAGCCATCCAACTGTGTTGTGAGTGGTCCTTCATCCCCCTCTGGGTCCAGCATTTTCCAGAAACCATCCATTTTCTGGGCTGATCCCAAAGAACAGATGGTTCAAGGACCTGATATCTGGGAACAAGAGCTTATCTGCGGCAGATTTGCAGCCCTCTCCCAAAACGCAAGAGTGGCTGAGACAATGAAAAATTGTTTGAGAAAGAAATATCAATATATAACCCATTTTCAAAGAACTTTTATTCAGAGCTAGAATTTTTTATCTCCACAGACATGTACACAGTCTTCAAAAAAATATCTAAGAATGACTGATTCTGTTAGTACAAATGGGTACTGAGGGCTATCAAGTAATATAGAAATAAGCCCATTTCACGAATGTCTTTTCTTGCCCATGTTCTCACACTATACTGACAGACAAACTCAGTGTGGCAAAGGACCAGCCAAACACCCAGGAACGGGCAGCCCGAGGAGTCCCTGGGACAGGCACAGAGTGGGTGGGGACAGCTGGACACGTGTGTCGTGTCCACCCTCCACAGGGTCAAGTCCGCAGCACTAAGGATCTGACTCACAACAAAAAGGCCACATGGCAGTTGGTTAAGGACAGGCTGCTGTCCAGCAAACGTCGAACCAAGAAAGGCCTCAAAGTTTGGCTTCACTTTGCAAATATCTCACACTGAGAATGTAGATGACGGCAGGACAGGTCCCCGGAGAGGCTCACGAAGGTGTGTGGCCCAAGGCTAGTGATTTTCAAGATCTCCTCTGTACCTAAGTCGGATGTAGGGAAGTTCTTTGGAAGCTAATGTTGAGACAGGAAGAAACTAGGCTTAGTAGAAACTGACGGTTGCACTCTTCCCTGCTTCAATCGTTCTGTGTGGATACAACTCTTCACTACCATGCAAACCCAAGCGTGAAGCAGGGCAGGGCGCTCAGTGCTTCTGAACACTTGAACACTATTAAAAGCCTCACTCTGTTCTTCATTTCACGGAGGCCTGTAACGCTTGTGCCAGGTAGAAATCCTACCCAGAGAGCAGTGTCCTTGAGGGAAGCTCCCTGCTGCTTGCTCACCTGCATCCTACTAGTGGCCCAGCTTAGTGTTCAGAGGACCCAGCAAGCACAGGCCACCACCCCACAACTATGGCCAGCGGTGCTCTTGGCTCAAGGCCCCAGGGCCCATCCAAGCTGCGCTTAGCTCCTTCTCCAGTGGCCACAACTAGAGAGCTATTCTCCCCACTGCAGCCTCGCTGGCAGCTCGTGGCTCTCATTTTTAAACAGGCAGAACTGTGAGCTGAAAGAAGGCAGTGGCCCCAAAGTAAACGAGCGCCCCTCAGAGAGTCCCTGCTCTGGCCTGCAGCCTGAGGGCCTGCCCATTCCTTCATGGAAGGCTCCAGAAACTCCCTCCTGAGCATTCATGTCTATAAGGAAGCAGAGGTCCCTTTGGGCACCTTCCTCATCAAAGGCCCATCACGGTTCTGGTTTCCAGGGCAGGCTGGAGTGGCAAAGTCCCATGATGCCCATAAAGGGCTCAGAGCCTGCCTTTCTGCTCCCTTCTGGCTTTGGGGAGCTTCAACACAGTCGGGGGAGCCCCGGTCCGGATGGAGAGCCCACAGCCCAGACAGGGAGCCCACAGGCAGACAGAGCAGAAGGAGGACAGCCTACACTCCTCCCTGCCACCCTCCGCAGCCCTGGGAGCACCACAGCACGTTTCTCTTTCACATACAGTGGACTTTAAGGGTGTCTGTCTTTTTGTCCTTAAACCTCCAGGGCCCTTGATACCTGTGCATTAAATCAATGAACGCATAACTGAGTCCTAAATTCAATTAGGAACAAAATTTAAAAATACAAAGCTCTGTTGAGAAACAAAATTTCTCATGAGGCGGTTCCAAGTTAAAGGCTACTTTTAAAATAGCACATGGGTCCTTCTATTGAGGTCAGCACTCAGCACGCAAATGTGTAGCCAACAAAAGGGCAGGCGCCCCCCCCCCCCCCACAAAGGGTTGGGGTTCATCTTTCCCACTTGGTATAAAGGTCTCCTATGTTAACGTCTGTAGAGACAGCAGTGAAAACCAACAAAATGACGGTGGAAGTTGAATACACAGCCTGCTTCTGCACCAGACCTCCTCTCAGGTCTCCCGTTGACGCGAGGTCCCAGGCCCGGGGGTCTGTACATCCCCCCAGGAGTGCCGACCTCGGGTGAGGCCTGGGGAGTGCAGACCTCCAGGGAGTGCAGGCAGCAGGAAGCCCTCCACTGCCCTAAACACAGGCACTTTCACTGGGTCCTAACGGCCCATGGGGTTTTACCCTCTTCCCTGGGGAATGAAAGCAAATAATCATGATGTCTCAAGAAAGCAAAATCATCAGCCAAAGCTGCCCAGCTCTACCCAGGGCTCTGTGGAGGGGCTGAAGGGAAGCGGCAGGCCAGGGCCCCAGATGCCTCCCCACACCTTTGCTTCTAGCTCCAAAACTACAAATCCAAAAAACTCCCAACACGAGCATTGGCTTTAAAAAGTGTTTTAATTACAAAGTTAACTTTTAAGCCTAGACACACAATGATAAAACGCCCTCTCATTCAGAAATGCCTGACTCAGTAACCCATGTCCCGCGCCTGTGTGTGTATGTGTGTGCGCACGCATGTGTGCACGGGTGCGCAGGCGCACAACAGGCTGTCTTCAATTCAAAGAGCTCTACCTGACCTAAAGAAAAGTCGCTGCTTGATGAGGACGTTGTTGACGGACATGCACCTGTTTTCTGTTAAATATCTTTAATTCGCCACTGTGTGTAGAATCTGCTTTTGTTTCTCCACGGTGCACAACCAGCAGTGATTCACTTACATTTTAAACATGCATTCCAGGAAAAACAAAAACACAAGAGAGCAAGGGATACACGCATAGGTTTTAGGAAACGCCTCCCCTGCAGGGCCAGGGGCTCTGTCCCCGGCACATGGAGCCTCTGGAACAGCAGAAGCGGCCGGGCCCGAAAGGACGCGCTCGAGGGGTCGGCAGCTGTTTGGGCCTGGGGGCTTCCTCCAGGCCTTGGCGTCTCTGACCCCGGCTGGAGAGTAACACCTCCTTTGGAACAGCAGACACTGCTGAGGAGTGCACAACCTGCCCTTCAGCAAAACACTATTCAAGTAGTTTTAACTTAAATATGCAAACATAATCTCAACATTATTGAGGGTAGATATGAAATACAGACCTGATAACTTTTCCCTTCCATTCAATCCGGTCCTTTGATGATCTTCACTTTTGTATTACCATAATTCTAAAAGCAACTCATGGCCTTTTGCAAACTCTTTGCAAGATCGTTTTCAAGATCCAACTTTCGCCATTATTGGTTCAAGCGTAAAACATTCAGGAACCCTTTGCCACTGTGTTGTTAGGGGGGAATAGGACCCCGTCCTGTCACTTCCTGTAGGTGTAAATTTCATAGATGAAGCCGGGGATGCTGTGGCTCAACAAGCCTCAGCCAATTTCTGTCACATACAAGGGAACTGTAAAGATTTTTCCTTTTGAAACCTGAACAAAACATGATGATCTCAAGTGAAGCTTTATGAAGAGACTGCAACAGTAGTAAAATTTTTGGCAATCAAAAGTTAATTAGAATTAAATCCTTGGTCTGTCTTCATGAGCATGGCCATGAGAAGAGCTGGTTTCCACCATGGCTGCAGGCCTGGCCTGGCTGCTTGGGACCCAGCCTCCTAGGTGCCTGGCCCCAGGGGATGCTCCAAACCCTTAGTAGATGTCTGGGCAGCCGGAGAAATTGCGCTCAAAGTAACCCCCTGCGTACAGCCAGTCGGGGGCCCCGGTGTATGGGTTGCTGCCTTGGCGGAACCACCTATAGGACACAAAGGGGGTCAGTAAGCAGCGGCCCGCGCGTAGCCCGAGGCATCAGCACGCACACGTACTCCACATAAACGTGGCCCAGGGCAGTGGGACGCCTGAGAGCCGCAGACCTCCCAACACCTGCCTCAGTTCCATTTTTCAAGCAGCACAAGGTGTGTACTAACTCACACGCAGGGTTGTCTTGTCCTGCATGGAGCTCGTACCTTTCTAAAGTAAGAATAGTTTACAGTGTCCAACACTCTCTTTCACTTAGGGCACACCAAGCATGTTTTGTTTGTTGAATGGGCAGAGGAAAGAGAGGCCTAGGACCCTAGCACAGCTTGGGTACCTCCTCGCAAAGGCCAGAGGGGCCGGACCGGCTCCAGTTGAGCTGCCTGAACCCCTGCACCCCACTATGAGGGACACTAATGCAAGTGTTTCCGCCCATGACACAGGAACAGCAAAGGGCCTCTGCAACCTACCAAGGGGTGTTTCTGGGCTCAGGCAAGGGGAGGGAAGCATTTATCTTCTGGGATAAAATATCATCTTCATAATATATTTCTTGAACTTAATACTTAAAAGCATAATGAAGGAGGGTTAACTATTTCAAGCTTTCTCTGGAACAAAAGGCAAACTGAAAATATCAAACTTTTAAAAGCATAGTATTAGATTAGAAACCAAAGTATCATCAAGAATTTGTTTAAAAAATGTCAGCCACATAAAGACATCAGAGGTGTCTGCTATTGGGTCTTAAAAACTAGTGCTATAAAGTTTCTACCAGGGTGAAGAAAAATACCAATTAAAACAGCTCAAAACATCCAGATTTTTATATAATGCTAAGATTTTCCACATCCATATATACATATTTAAAAATTATCCTTAAGTATTACAGATTTTAATCTTTACTAAATGGATCACTTTCGTATTATGACTATGAGAAGAATCACAAACAAAATACAACTAAAGACATCTGCCCGTGAGAACAGGCCGAGCACTCCTGGCAGCTCATGTCGCACTGCCCCTCCATTATGTCTGGATCATGTGAGAATGGTGTGTCCAAATACACACACGCACATGCACCTTCTCACAGGCCATCCTTTTCAATAGGGCAGAAATGTGCCTCTTAGGGCCGACACTTAACTTCCACAGCAAAGCCTTTTCTAGCTCCTGGGCATGAAAATCATCAACACGAATATGCTGAGGAAGCCAGGGGCAGGGATGGGAGGCTGGGGCTTCAGCCCCGCCCTTCCTTTACCATGGAGTGTGACCCCGGGGTCTCCATCTCCCTGTGCAATGGGCGGAGAAGAGTTATGCTCGGAGCCCCGCAGGGTCATTGGGACCAATACACTCCACAGCTCAGTAGGACACTTCAGGCTTACAAGTTATGTTTCTAGACGTGCTTTGAGCCAAGTGTGCTGTGAGCACAGCAGCAGAGGCCCAGGTCCACCGTGTCCCAGTTAGGCAGTGTCCCCATCACACGCCGGTGGCCATGTGCCAGCTCACCTCTTGCCCCCGCCCCCATCACCCTCAGAGTGCCCACCTCGTCTGCCACTCGGTCTCCTCTTTGGCACGTTCTCTCCGGGCTTCTCTCTGCTTCTCTTCCAGTCGTTCTTTCTCTCGGCTTGCCAAATCTAGGGTCCAAGCAAACAAACCTGTATAAGCAGTTAGGGTTAACCGGGAAGCTTCTTCTTTGGAACATCAGACACCCCCTCCACACTCCCAGATCCCTAGATGAGAAGTCACAATGGGCCAGAGAACCACAGGTAGTGCTCTTTGTAATGGGGTAAATGGTCTCTATCACCAGTGCTGAGGCATACCCGGCAGCTGAGTGGGTCTGCTCCTGTGACCTCAGCACACCCAGGCCTCCAGTGTGTGGCGAGGATGGGCTCCCAGCATGCCCCAAGGGCCGCAGCAGGCATGTCAGGACAGCCCACCTCAAAGGAGGGTCTGCAGGTGGTACAGACTCGAGAGTCAAAATCTCGAGGAATTTAACATTGCCACAATGCCAAGCATGTGATAGGACAACTATTCAAGAACCACAAAGTACACAAAACCCAAAATTCACTTCTCCCATCAGAAGACAAATTATAACTTTACAGGTGAGTGGATGACCCAGCTTCTGATGAAGGACTGATGATGAATTGTGAATATAAAGTATCGCTTGCTTTATTTTGCATAAAGTTTAAAAAGTATATATCCTGAAATGGGTTTATTTACTAGAACACTAGTGAAACCCACCAACAGCTAAAATAAACACCACCTGCAACTAGTTCTATAAGTGACTGAGTAGGAATTGAGCTCATTTGTCCCATCAAAAATGTTTAATACTGAAATTTAAAGTATTCAATCAAAGCATTGCATAGTGGTTGCTAGGGATGAGGTCCTGAGGCACCCCCCACCCCAGGAGGTGCTTCACTTGGAAATGGGGGAGCTGCAGAATGCCAGAAACTCCAAGTACCATAGCCACTCTCTTCACTGATGGCCCAAATGGACATTAACGAACACGTACAGTTTCTGAAATGTAATCCTATGTCTGTTGAATTCAAGGATAACAAAGTTGGGGACTTGCAATTTGCATATATTTCCTCTTTTCACTTTTCTAGTAATTTATCTCTATTATATTACGAAAGGACTGTCTGGTACAGGCTAGGTATTTTTGAGACTCCTATACTGCAGGCAGCTGGAGAAGCTCTGCTGCAGGAGGCCTAGCACGGGTCTGTTTAGTTAGAGGGAAGGTGCACTCCTGGCACTGTGCAGCCCCCATGGGGGCTCTCTCCTTTCTCCTGGGACCAGGCCCACGGCCTCCACCGTCCCTCCTGCAGTGGGCTCTTGTCTGAGGATGTTGCAGGCCCAGGGGCATACCCATGTTGCCATTCTCCATGCCTCTGATGTCAGGACGCAGGCGGCAGTCGGTGGGGGGCAATGTCTTCTCCATGCCCTTCTCCAGCTCATTCAGACTCACTGCAAAGCTGGTGAAGTTGTACATCTGGAAACACAGGCAGAGGGAATCTTCTCTGAAAAAGGCATTCTTTTTAGGCCCAGTCCATAATATTCCCGTCATGATGCTCTCTTTCAATCCCCTTCGAAGCAGACACTGGTGCCTGGCCCTCTGGAAGTACTCTCATCAAGGTCATCCAGGCCACAGGTGCTGCGCACCCCAGCCAGCCCCCACTTGACCCAGCACAGCAGTCATCCCTTCCCTCTCCTTCTCTGAGCAGGCCCCCTCGGTCTCCCAGGTGGGCTCCACCTCTGCAGGCCCACCCCCAGTGGAAGACCCCCAAGCCCAGTCCTTGGCATGCTCATCCAGACTGAGGGTTTGATGTACTCTGCAGGTGCCCAGACCAGAATCTCTTTGTCTTCCCCTTTGATTTATACACCTGACTACTCAACATCTCTTGGATGTCTGAAAGAAATCTCAAAGTTAACACATCCAAAATGAGACTGCTGGACATGCTCCCATACCGCTGGCCTCCCCCCATCGCACCCTGACTCAGCTGATGGCAACGCCTTCCTCTAGGTGGTCAGCCCAAAGCCGGAGTTGTCTCTGACCCACATCCAGGGCCTGAGACTCGCCTCCATCCTGGCCTCCCTGCTTCTGCCCTCCCCTGGTGTCTACACTCAACAAGCAACCAGAGAGATCATCTCAAATGCACATCGCATCCTGTTCCCCTCTGCACAGGTGACGTTGGGGGGCCCCATTTACCACTCCAAATGAAAGCCAAGGACCACAGTCTCTTCAACAAACAGTGCTGGGACAATAGCACATCCACATGAAAAGGGATGAACGTGGACCCCGCCTCACACCACATACAAAATTAATTCAAAATGCATCAAGAACCCAAATATAAGAGCGAAGATGATAAAAGTCTTCAAGGAAAACAGGAAACATCTTCAGGACTTTGGATTAGGTGAAGGATTCTCAGACTATACCAAAAGCAGAAATAATAAAAGAAAAATAGACAAATTAGACTTCATCAAAATTAAAAATTTTTATGTACCAAAGGACATTATCAAGAAAGTGAAAAGACAACCTACAGAATGGGAGAAAAATATTTAGAAACCATATATCTGACAAGGATTTAATATCCAGAATATATAAGGAACTCCTACAATCAATGGCAAAAAGACTAATAATCCAATTTAAAACTGGGCAAAGGTCTCGAAGAGACATTTCTCCAAAGAGGATATATGAATGGCCAGTGAGCACATGAAAAGATAAAGATGTTTGCCTTCATTAGCCATTAGAGAAATGCAAAGCCACACCACAAGAAGAAACCACCTCAACCCACTAAACTGGCTACTAGTAAAACAATGGAAAGTAAGGGCTGATAAGGATGTGGAGAACCTTAGTATACTGTTAGTGGGAATTTAAAATGGAGCAGCTGCCATGGAAAACAGTTTCACAGTTTCTCAAAAAGATAAACATACAATTTCCACATGACCCAGCAATCCCACTCCAAGGTCTACATCCAAAAGAACTGAAGCAGAGACTTGAACAGATACTTGCACACTGATGGTCACACTTATGCAAAAGAGAGCTATGCCAAAAGGTGGAAGTAACCCAACTGTCCAGCAACCAATGAAAGGATAAACATCCATCCATACAGTGGACTACTACTCAGTTGTGAAAAGGAATGAAGGTCTGACACATGCAACAGCAAGGATGAACCCTGAAGACATCATGCTGAGTGGATTAACAAATCAGACACAAAAGGACTGATATGGCATGATTCCACTTTCATGAACTAATTATAATATGCAAATTCAGAGAGACAGAAGGTAGAGTTACGGTGGGGAGAAGGGGGCACAAAGGGGAGCAGGACTCTGTGATGGGGATGTTCTGGTGGGCAGGGGAAGGAGCACAACAATGAATGTGATGAAGGTCACTGAACTGTGGTCTTGGGAGGGCTGAGATGGGAAATGTTATACTGTGTATGTTTTCACAGTTAAAAAAAAAAAAGAGGGAGAACCTAAAGAAACAGTGACAATGAAATGCAACACATGACCCTGGATGGATCTAGCAAGGGAGGAGAAAAGGACCAAGAGGACATTACTGGGACATATGAGAAAATTGGAATGTAGACTCTGTACACTTTATATCAATGTTAAACTTGACTCTGAAAACTGCATGAGTGAACACTGCTATGCTTCGGAAATGCACAGGGGAGTGTTAAGGGTTCATGGAGAATGATGGAAACCTACTCTCAAACGTTTACGAGATAGAAGATAGACAGGTGGATAGCGGATAGATAGATAGATGGCAGGTGATACAATAATATGACAAAAGTGGGAAAAAGTTAAAAGCTGTGGATCTGGGCATCTGGGTGGGGGTCATGCTGGAGTTCTCTGTGTGGGTTCTGTATTATTTTTCCAAGTGTCCATAAGTCTTGAAATAATTTCAAAATAAAAAGCTTAAAAAATAAAAGTAAGCAAGTAAAACGGAAAAGTGAAAGTCATTTCAACAGCTTCCAGAGCTTCCATGCCTGCCCTCTGCTCCCCCGCCTCCAACCTCTGTCTGCTCCCATGGGCTCTGGCCCAGGCTGTACCCTGTACCCTGGAATACTCTCATCCCACCCCACCTCACTCTTTAACCCTGAACCAGCACCCTCCTGCCTGGCCCCACACTCAGAACGGCCCTCCTTCCTGCCACGGCCCGGGCCTCCCGCAGGCTGCAGGCCCGGAGCCCGGCCACTGCCCCGAGGGGTTCTCGACAGCCCTACTCTCAGGGCCCCCAGCACCTAGCCTCAGCTGGGCCTCAATACACACTCACTCAGTGGGAGAATGAATTTGTTACTTGTAAAAGGAAATCCCAGAAAAAATTAAGCATTTTTAAAAAAAAAAAAGTTAAAATCATACTTTACTAGGTAATTTTATATTCTACTAGAATGGCAGCAGTTGTCACATTCTGGTAAAGTGATGACAGGGACTATCTCACTTTGTTTTGTTTTGCTTTTCTGTATTTTGCTCATGTTCTGCTATGTTTACAGGTCTTTTAAAATGAAAATTGTAAATGCAGTGTTCAGGAATAAATATCAAAATGCATTTAAGCATCTAAAATGACAAGTTGGAAAAAAAATAATCTCTCGAAGCAGATTTGGAAACTTCCAAGTATGAAGTGCACTGGTGCAGACCTCTGGAGCATGGTGTATTTGGGGGCTCCCGCCCCCCACTCCACACGTATCCCACCTTGTGGGTGGCACCAGCAATCTGGCACAGGGTACCTTGCCCACTTGATACTGTGACATGCACACGAAGGAGAGCAGCCATGCAGCCGCACAACCTCAGCTTCAGGCCCAGGCCTGGGGGTCAGCCATGAATAGGACTGTCCCTGCGTGGGGAGCCCACAGCATAGCATGGAAGACAAATAAGTGAACAAACAAATACATTTGTTTGAACAAACAGAACACTCAGAAATGCAAAGCAGAAAACACAAGGCTGCTGAGAGAGGAGGAGGGGGGCATCTGAGTAGGCAGAAGGGAGGGGCACTCTAAATAGAGACCTTTGGAGTGAGACGAAGCCATCTGCCCATTGGGCAGGGGCTGGGGGTTGGGATTACCCTGGGCAGAGGGCGGGCCTGGGCAGGGTGCTGCAGGGTACTGCAGGCAAGGGGGTTAGTGGAGGAGGTTTTGCTCTGGGACTGGAGAAAGGCTCCAGGGTGTTAAGCTGGAGAACTGCACGTCTGACCCTGTGGCCGAAGACCCCTCTCTGCGTGGGGAGAAGGAACTGTGGCCACAAGTCAGGGCACAGAGAGAGCCAGGATGAAGCCGCTGGGTCATCCAGAGAAGATGAGGGGCTTTAGGTGGGCACTCTCAGTGAGGTGGAGGGAAAAGAACAGACGCAGATCTGCCTTGGAGGCAGAAGCTTGGACTCGCGGACAGCTGGGGTCGGGGATCAGAAGTCCCGTGGCCAGGGTTTCCCAGGCTTCTCCAAGCACAGACCTGGGCAGAGTTTGGAGGCCGTGCGTTGACCCTCCAGAGAAGCTTGCTGCCTGGGATGACCTGAACTGTCTCTTGCACGTCAGGCACGTCATCAGCCACACCGCTGCCAGCCTTCTCGCCACCCTCCTCCTGAAACAAAGCATCCAGCAGGTAAGGCCCAGCAGCTGTCCCAGGGCAGAGCAGTGTCTAAAGTACTCAGAAGACCAGCTACAAGCCACCAGGAATTGAGCAGATCAAGATCATCTTTTTCCTTTTATTTTTATTTTTTTTGCATGGGTAGGCACCAGGAATGGAACCAGGGTCTCTGGCATTGCAGTCAAGAATTCTGCCACTGAGCCACCATCACACTGCCCTCGTTTACTTTTTATGTTTTCAATTAAGGAAATAATAACATCCCTTCCCAGCTTGTGATAACCAGTTTAGGGGGGAAGAACTAGACTTCTCATTTTCTCTAAACCAATCTTAAGACAACCAGTATGCCAAAGCTCCAGGGGAAAAACATTTTTTCCCAGTACTTTCTGGCTATTGGATATATTATCTGATTCTCAGAACTAAAAAGTAAAAAATGGCCCTCATTTGGTTTTTCTTAACAGGCCTCAGCTAACTAAGATAAAGAGAGTGGAGATTTGTTAAGGACCCAGAACATGGAGCATCCAGAAAGGAATGGTCTTATGGTCCCCTCTGGGAGGAGAGATGCTAGGAAACTGAGCCCACAGTTGACAATTTTATTCTCAGCTCCATCTGAAGGCACGTAAATTCCAATGTCAATATTAGAATCCAAAAAGACAAGCAGTCGGGTGCTGGGAGACAGACTCCAGGCCACCTCTCCATATGTCCATCCTTCCTGGACAGGGGGGAGGCCCATGGTGCTTGGGTGCTGGCTAGCCCAGCTGACTCCCTAGATGCTGGCAGTGGCGCCTCCCTCCCCCAGGGCTGGCCAGGCCTGGCAGCCCCCTCCCACTGGGCTTGGCTCCATTCAGCTGTGCCATTTTGGGTACAGACATCTTACCAGCTTGCCCTTCTGCACAGGGTCCCCCCTCTTCTCCTGCTTCTGAAGGGATCCGGAGGACACCGGGTCTATGCCCCACAGGCACTCCGTCCATTTGCCATAGATCAGGAAGAGCTTCTTCTTACTGTAGCCAGAAGGGTTTGTAAGACCGAGTCAACAGTGTTATGGGTCAATGCAGCCCCTGACTCTGGACCAGGAATTTATTTATTTATATTTATTTTGGCATTTTTCTTTTTTAAAGTTTTGGGATATCTCCGGACTTAAATTCATCTTAAATAAAGATGAAACTTTATATTTTAATACCCTTACTTGTGCCACTTGGGACGAACTACTCATACTCCTAATATTTCAAAGCAGGAAAAAAAACAAAGGTTATAAAAACCTAAAACAAAAGGGTGATGACAGTATGCTGTTGATAATTTAAAATTCTACGTGCCTGTCTGACCTTAGTTCTTAAATACGTTAAATCTTTATGAGCGGCCTGTCCTTTGAACCTTTTCCCATATATTATGTGCACGACCTCCTGGAAGGCAGCTTGTTGGGCTCTGACACCCTGGGAGCGCGCCTATGTCTCCCAGCTGGGGCTGGCACTGCAGGGAACACCGGCAGGCCTCACTCAGCAGGAGCAGCATGGTCCACAATCCCTTTTGGAACACATGAGAGTGTAAAGATAAACTCTTGCTCACTCACATTTAAAGACAGAAAGAAGAAAATCAAAGCACGGCTGCTGGCTGAAGGCCAGGGAGGAGGGCCAGGGGAGGGGTGGACCCTAGCCTCATAACCCTTCGAGGCACATGCAGCCTTTTAACCTTCCTCGCAGGCAGAATGGTCCGAGCTGTGACTTAGGCCATTTCACACATTGTCTGAACTGGGCTGCTGCTGGTAGCCAGGAGAGTAGAGGCCAAGCCTAAGACCCACTGTTGTCCACTGGAAAGTACTCTCTGAGAGTGGACAGATTTTAAGAGGTGGAAGGAATCTCTCGACATCACATGTCTCTTATTACAAAAATCAAAGTCTGAGACCCAAAAGATAAAGTAACTAAGTCAAAAGGAGGAAAAAATAGAAAATCTGTTAGTGTATGATAGACCATTTCTTCTCTACAAAAATTCTGTAAAGGCCCCTGATTTACAGGTCGGAATGAAGCAGTCCTATGAAAAGCACGGTCCTGCCTGCTGGCTCACAGGGGTGCTGACAAGGAGGGCTCAGGGTGCCTGGCCTCACCTGCAGCCCTGCAGGGTGCCCCATAGCAATCAACCAAGGACAGAGGACCCAGACCTTCCTCTTCAAGAAAGGGTAAGCGCTGACTGCCTCTGCCTAGGAATTACATTTGCAATGTATCCTCTATTTCTTTTTATGCCCAATTATGGACATTGTGTTTTTTTCTAAACAGAAAAGAGTCATAACTTTTCCCACTGTGGGCAGAGGTTATTTGTTCAAGCATGCTTTTGCCAAGCTCTTAACCATGCTGCAGACCTACTTTTTGTCCTGGATGTGCCCTTCCACTTTGTGAAGTTCTTTTCCAAACAATCCACACGATTTAAAGTGAAGTACACATTTATCTCCAGTTCTAGGGGGAAAACAAACACACATTTCTATTGTATCATATGAGCTGTCCAGAAAAGGCTAGACCTCCAGGGATCTGGGGCTGCGGCAAAAGGAGTAAGAGCAAGTGGGCTCCAGGGCTCCTTCTAGGGTGAGGGAAAGGTCCTCAAACCAGATGTGGCAGTGGTAGTGCAGCGCAGCAAACTTACTAAAAACCACTGACATGTACAACTAAAATACATAAGTTTCGTGGCACATAAATTATAACCCAACAAAGCTGCTAAGACAAGCTGGACAATGGGCACTATTTGAGGGTGGCCACTGCATTTTCTCCCGGAAGTCACACCAGTCTTTATTGCTATTCAAAATTTCAAAATGAAATAATTATTATGACTAAAAGCAGAACAGAGAATGAGGAGAAGGGGTCCTGCCTTCAAGTGGCCTGGAGGTCAGCTGACCACGAGGGAGGAGCCTGCCCAGGGGATGCTACTGCACTCAGGTGCCTCACGATCTGGTTTGTCAGTGGCACATAAAGAGCCTTTTCTGCCACTTGGTTATCAAGTGCCAGTACCTGTGATTTACAATCTCCACAGTCCCATACTGCTCTATCCACAGCTTCCCAATAATGACATTATGTACACAACAGGTAGGATTGGTCCAGGTGTAGGCTTCTTTATGTCTGTGAAAGAAGCCAGAAAACAAGGAAGTCAGAGGCCAGCAAAGCAAAGAGACTGCGTGACCTAAAGAGAAAAATGTCAGACAGCATTAAACCACAATTACCTTAAAATATGCAGAAGAGTAGAGCATTTCTTTGAACTACCTCAAATAGTAGCTATTTACTTAACATTCATTTGAAATTTATTTCTTCTTTCCTTTGTAGCATCAACAAAGCTTTCTTCCTAAATGTCAAGACAAGTTAATAAGTAATCAAGAAGACGGGGACAAAGAGGAATGACTTTCATGTGAAGTTGCCAAAAGAAAACCTGCTTCACCAAACACCCGCGTTCTAGGGCACAGTCCCAGCGCTGGGAGGGTGCAGCTCACAGGAGGGAAACACATCTGAAGAGGCGGTCCCTGTTTTTTTCCAAACATGGTCTCTTTTGTTCCTAATCCCCCCCACCAGTAGCCTCACCCAGAGAGAAAAGAAACCTGCATAGCAAGGGTGGACGAGCAAGGCTGTATCAAAGAGCCATAACCGAGGGCAAGATTCAGGTCAGAGCAAGAAGATTCCGAGGAAGATATCTGGAATTCTCCTTAAATTTCCAGGTGGCACACAAACATGCTAATCACTAAGATTCGCGGCTTCTCAGTTCAGTATGCCTCACCCCAGGAAATAAGAGAAAAGAGTGCCCAAGACAGGCATGGCAGCGCCAATGGCACCAATGACTGCAGAGGGGCTGCTTCCCCAGGCAGCTCCCTGGGGGTGGGGATGGGGTGGGGGGCCCTCTCCCAGGTCCCAGTGCTATTTTCTGGCCACCAGGTAGGCTGGGTCAACACAAAGCAAATTACAGCAAATTCCTCATTATGCAGACATTCAGCAAGGCTCACAGCTTAGGGCACTGTTGCCAAAAGGAGGCTGGGGGGCCAGATGGCCTGGGCGTGGTACCCAGGTGGCCACTGGAGGGGTGCTCCCTGCTTGAGGTGAGCACCTCCTCTCTGAGCAGCACTGAATTGGATGGCAGACTCTTCTGCATTTAAGTGTGGCAGGCAACCTCAAAGATGCCTGTGGTGCTCCACGCCTCCCAAGCTCACGAGGTGTACCCACACGGCCAGTGGCACTGCTGAGACTAGTGGGGACAGACATGCGGCTTCTGTCCTGGTGCACAGTGTCCTGCATGGCTCATTCCTGGGCCTTGCCCCCCACCACACGACGCGCCTCAGGAGGCCCTGTGTCAGGTACCCAGTAGGCTGCTCTCCACTCAGGACCTGAGACAGGATGGGGGATAATAACTGTTTGTGGTTTAAAGCACTAAATTGGGTGGTTATTTGTTATGCAGCAAAAGATAATTCACATTACAATCAGAATCATGTAGGAAAAAAGAACTTGAAATTCCAACAGTAGACAGACCTGGGAAGACCTGCTCCAAGAAACAGGACCTGCTCCTAGTCCTGAATGGATACTCATTGCCAAGTTCTTTTCTAAAGAGGTTTTTGCTAACAGACAGGGTAGCAGAGGAGTAGGACATGACTTTCCCAGGAGAAGGAAGAGTCTGACTGCTTTAAAAAATGGATTTCCTACTTTGGTTTGCGGAACTGGGTACCTACTTGAGAAGCTCCAGTGTGATGGTGCCCCGGGGCTCCGCCTCCACGCTCTTCCCCCAGAACTTCAGCTTCGGGTAGATGGAGCCATGGAACACGAAGTCCTGCTGGAGACCTTCCGAGTAAAACGCACTGACGGGAGGGTGGTGACTGACCTGTTCGGATATAAACCTGAATCCTAAATCTTCCCTAGGGACAAAAATAAGAAAGAGAGATGGGTGGGGGACACGTTAACGACCCATGTCTACATGGTCAAGAGTCCCTCTGGCCTTCCTGAGCTGCTCTTGAGAGCTCAGTGACAGCATCTGTTATAACCCAAGGTATTCCTGGCCAGGAGATAGGATTTTTAATATACTCTCTTTTTCAATAAAAATGTCAGTTTTTAATTGTTCCGGAACTGTGAGTACACCTACAGTTGTAGTCATTAAAAATTATAAAAGCCAAACCACATAATTACTAACTTAACTGGAATCAGAATTTCTAATAATTACAGAGGAAGGAAAGCTGAAAAATTAGACTTTAAAAGGTTGCCTACCAAGGTATGTAATTTACAAAGTGAATACTTGCCTAAGAAAAGAAAGCATATTTTTAGCTATAGAAGAGGAATCTGTAGGGATAAAAAGAAATTGGTAAATGACTTAGTTTATTTTTATTGCCCCAAAATAGATTATTTAGGATCTTATATGTATAACATTTGGTGTAACCTAGAAATTAAAACACAATAAACTAAGTATGTTGGAGTTTAGAAAAGAATTTCCTTTTTTCCCACCAGTCTGTTAAACTGTAGTTCAACTGCAGAATTCACTTCCTGAAAAAGATGAACAACTTGGTGTGTCACATTTTATTATACATTTTGGTGTGTTCAAATTTTTTAAATTCATCTTGTTAATTTGCTGTTTTCTTGACCTTTTACATATTATACTTTATCTCTTCCAAGATACTTTAAGAATGCTTCTTTTTATTTCTTTGTTTCCATGTTTGTTTGTTTTTTTAATATATATATTTTTTAACTAGAGAAGTTGTAGCTTTACAGAATGATCAGAAAGTACAGATTCCCAGGTACCCCTGTCGCACATGGTTTTCCCTGTTACTGACACTTTGCCTCTGTGTGGTGCTTTGAGACACTGGTGAAAGACTGTTATTATCACTATACTAGGGCCTCTAGTCTGTGGTTTATATCAGGGTCTCAATGTGGTACAGTCTTTTGGGTCTGGGGGGGTTCAATACCACATGTACATCCTAAAATTTCTCATTTTAACCATATTCAAATGTATCACCCAGGAATTGAATTATATTCACAATATAATATTCTGCTACCATCCCCACTTTCTGTTACCCAAAATTTTCAAAGGATGCTTCTTAATAACCAAAAATGCGAATCGTTTTCTAACAGCTTTTCTAACAGAGGAGAGCAGAACTTCAAATGCTGGCCCTTCTGCGGGCTGGGAGAGCGGCTGGGTCACCGCTGCTGGGAGAGCCTCCGGGAGGAGCCACAGGGAGGGGCCCCAGGCTCAGGGCTCACACCACGGCCAGCACGCCTGCTGCATGCCTACTATTTAAGCAGCAGGCCCCATAGCACCCCCTCAGTGCTGTCCAGGTGACCCATCCAGCTTTCTCAAAGGAGATGGGGTTTGGAGAACAGCTGCTCACCTACTCAGTGCCAGCAACATCTAACTCAACCACCCAATCAGGATGCTACTCCCAGGCTAGCAGCACAGGGAAAAAAAGGCCAGCTGCTGAGCCAGACGGGATGAGCCAGAAACCAGATTGGAATTTAACAAAATGACATTTACGTTGCTCTCCTGAATGACGGGAGTGAATTAGGTGGAGAGGTGCAGGGCCTGCCTGTGCTACCAGAGAGAACAATTTCCTCCAGAACTGCCCTTAGAACAAGTATGGACATACAGACCCATCCACAAAGCACACACAGACAGACACTGAGACGCTCTACCTGCTGAGGAGAACCTGCTGGAAACAGACCAGCACCCCCAATTCCCACCTCCATTTATTCACCACCAAAGAAAATCTCAAACATAGAAAATACAGAGAACAATGATCTGAAAATTCAAAGACAGTGTGTTTCTTTGAATCCAAGATGCCATTGATGATAGAAAACACCATTATTTTCTGAAAGAAAAAATGCTGCAAATTAAACTATGACATGCAGAAATGCTAAAACAAGGACAAAATGTCTCAGAATCAATGAAATACTGTAATTTATTAAAAGTTTTTGTTATCATGGTAAAATGATTATGGCATAATGTTAAATGAAAAACGATACAAGCTAATTTTATCACGTTATATAAAAACACACACCCATACATATGCCTCAGGGGAAAAAAAGGAAATCTATTAAAATATCAACAGTTATTATTTTTTATGGAATTGTGTCTGATTTGTTTTTTCTACTTTTCTCAGTTTTATACATTTTCTATAAAGAGTATGCTCTTGTAATTAAAAAAATAAAAGACCTTTATTTTAATAAAATATCCCAGAATCTCAACTAATTTTTTTGACTGACCTCTCTTTTTTAATAAAGAAAGCAATGAAGCAAGACCATAAGGGGTTTATTCAGTCTAGGCTAGAGCTGCTGGTAGGAACACCGCAGCAAACAGCCCACAGATGCAAACAGTAAGAATGACTGGGCCAAACAACCAGCCTGAATCTCTCTGTTGTCCCCAGAGCAGGAAGTTTCTAAGCTGCACGTAAGGTCAGAAGAGCCAGGGATGCCCCTTAGAAGGACTTCTTCTGGCTTTCTCAGAACGGCCATCTAATTGAGACGGTGAGGAAGCTGGGCTGTCCTGTCAGCTGGACGGAACCTCTTGGTTCATATCTTCCAGCATGTGCAACTGTCCATGGGCCCACAGGTAAGCAGAATGGACATTATTCTAGACATCACTCGACTGCCCTGCAAAAGAGCTACTGAGATGGATGCGCTCATCAACAGTCTCCCAGAACTTCAGTCTTCTGCTTGTTCTCACTTGGCTGATTTTATACATAAGAAACTACAGCCACTGTTCTATTAGTTTCCTTCATCTGTTTTAACTTTATTTTTTACTAGGAGGTGAGGGTAGGTCTTTCCACCTAGGTAGATTGGCCCGCAAGATGATTCCTCAGCTCTCTGCAGCCATGAGAGGCAGCAGCACAACCCGTGTGTGCCAGCACGGGCCTCCTCTGCTTCCACAGTCCCGATTCTACTGCACGTGTGTTCATGTGTTTATGACACACTCTCTCCTGGGCCTATCACATGGGATGGGGAAGCGACACGAACAATTCAAGGCTAAACGCCACCCAGTCCAGCCCTTCGGGAGCCCAAACCACAAACAAGGTGACTTGTGATCCAGCCTGACCTCCGGAGTCTGAGTTCCAGGCCCTGGGGGTCAAGTTTCAAGTGTGTGCTGGGCACGACGGGTAGAGATGCTGCTTAGAAGAAATGCTGCAGGAAGGAATTTCACTAAACACTTAAAATGTCACCGTCTGGCCATTTCTAAAGCTCCTGCACAAGACTGTGCAGTGGCATGTGGGATTCTTTTAGAGTAAAGCCTCTTTGCAATTATTCTTCTCTTTAGATTCACCGGCTTTTTCAGTAACATTTACTAAGGAGCTTTGGTAAACTGGCCTTGTTTTATTAATTAGTACTTGTTTCCATTTTAGTGCAAAAACTAACAATCTTACTCATTTGTACTGTTCTCTCATAGATACTATATCTCCATTCTTGAATGGAGAAAATATTCTATTTTCAACTCTGTTTTACATTACTAAGGTTTTAAGTTATCAACACAATAGTGCATGTATGTGAAATATTTTCTTCCTATAAATACTTTTAGTAAGTTCCTTAATTCAAAGTGGAGAAATCAATACTGGCAAAAGAATCAAACTCGCCAGTCATCAAAAGAATTACACTTACAAACTATTTACCATGGGGTCTTTTTTCCCTTACCTGGTCAGTTCGTAGGTTTCTCCCAAGAGAGGATTAAATGGCTTGCCAGTCCTCTCCCACTGTGAAGCCACGGCCGAGACCGCAAAAGCAGCCACAGACTGTAAATAATCCACAGAACGGGGTGAGGGCCCTTTCCCAGGTAGGAAGTGCTGGCGGGAGAGGACGCCTAAGGCACTTATTCTCCAGGCGCCACTGCTTTCTCTCTGCTCAGCTTTCCACAGAAACATGCTCTGAGGTCACAACCTTACGGGGAAGCGTAAAGGACACCACCTTCTCACAGCCCCGAAGGGTGGGCAGGGCCTCCATGTACCCCCCAGTCATCCCCAAAGGGTCCCCCAGCTGGCGCAGAGGCAGCATCGGAGCATCTTCTCTCTCACACGCGTATGTGCACTCACGGGGGCATACAAGCTGTGACACGGAAAGGGCCCAAAGGTCCCTGCCAGCCAAAGGAGACCACCAGCCCTGCCTCCTACCCACAGACCACCACTGCCTTCCAGGAAGATCCAGGGCCCCACTCAGACCCCTGCAGACCCTGTGCCTCGGGCCTGAGGATGCTAGGCCGGGTGCTCACCTGCATCCTCTCCAGGGGCTGGGCCTGGCAGGACGCCTTGTGGATGAGGTGCACGTGCTCCATGTACTCTGTGATGCGCTGCAGGAAGCTCAGGGGCTCATTGAAGGCGATGGGCATTGTGATCTTGGACAGCTCCTAGGATGGGCAAGGGGAACTGTGGCCTTCCTGACATTGCTGGGCTTGCCACACACATGTGACCCAAGAGCCCCCACATCTGGCCCCACTCTGAGAACTGCTTCCCGGGGGTATGGACCTGGTAAGGAACCCATCTGTGCATCTCACCTGCCAAGTGAACTTTCCCCATCACAGGCCCCATGAACTCGGTCCCCAAGGTGCTGGACTCCCTGCACTGTGGCCCTTCTGCCCCCACTGCCCCATCCCAGACCCTCGCCTTAAAGAGACATGGCTGGGAGTGTTTCCAGGCAGTCTCCATTCTCCCTGCCCCTCAGGCAGAGCCTCCATTACATCACCTATGGGATGGAATAGTCACTCCGTTCCAGTACCCATGTTAGAACTCTTAGCCTGGCTAGGAAGCCCATCCATAGTGTGGTCCAATGTGGCCTTCCCAAAGATCTCCCAAACTCAGCCGAGGGGCCGCAGGTACCTGTTGGTAGGCCTTGTCCTGGGTCGTAAGCTAAGTGGGCCGGGTCCTAATTTCACAGAGCTCCAGGGGGAAGACAGAAAGACGCTGGGAGGGGAAGGACGACAAGCACCCCTGGGAAATTCACTATTACGGGTTACCAGGAAGGAGATTTTGATAGATTGAGTAAAGGCTGACAGTGTCCCAGAAGGTACACAGGTGTGCACGTTAGGACAGCTTCCTCAGGGGAGGACCAGGAGGCTGGACTGGTCAAGGTCCATGGAGGGTGCAGGGACCACAAAGGGAATGCAGGTGCACAGGAAGAAGAAGAGACATGACCCTGGGACCCTAAGCTCAGTATCTAAGGGATGGTAAAGGACACTCAGGAAGAACAAAGCAGGAAATTAGAAAGAAAAACTAAGCACATATTTGTAGTTTATGCCCCCAGGCAAGGGTTAATACCCGTAATAGACACAAGAGCGCCTGGAAAACGAGCAAGGACAAAGTCAACAGGTCAGAGGTGTCAGCCACAGGTGGGAAAATACACAACCAGGGACCCCAACCGTGGTTGTGTGGCCCATGTCAGCAGTCCCCAAAGACAAGAACACACTATCAGCAGGGTGTGGGATGCACAAAGCTGTAGCACTACAGAGGGGGCTTGGCCGTGTCTCGCCAAATCCCCTATGCATCCATCCTTTGATTCAGGAACCTACATCAACAGATGCTCTGGCAAACACACACAAGACACGTGCACAGGGCTTCACGAGACAGCACCGATGGGTCAATGGCGGCCAGATGCAGCCTGG
Source organism: Tamandua tetradactyla (assembly GCF_023851605.1). Lineage (NCBI taxonomy): Eukaryota > Metazoa > Chordata > Mammalia > Pilosa > Myrmecophagidae > Tamandua > Tamandua tetradactyla. The sequence continues at coordinate 59,849,590 of NC_135327.1, read as the reverse complement.
ACGTCCAGGGATGGCACTGGACAAGTCCACAGTGGGGGGGTGGGAGTACAACACACTGGACAAAAAGAGCATAAAGTAGCTCAATACATATTGTTAAGTGAAAACAGTAAGGTGGAGAAGAATCTGTTTAACAGCCTGCTATTTATCTAAGAAATGGGAAGATGATCTATACATGATTGATTTATGGGGTACAGAAAGATACAGCATACAATTTTTGCAATGCTTACATATAGGGGAAGGGAAATAGTGGGGGTACAGGATAGAAAAAACTTAACTTCGTGGAATATATTGTGCTTGACAGCCTTAACTTTGGACCCATAATTCTAAGACAAAACTAAATTTAAAAAGCAATCTTGGGGTGAGGCAAGATGGCAGCGTAGAGAGGTGTGGAGTTTAGTTCATCCTCTGGGGTAGCAAGTAAATAGTCAGGAATTGTACAGAACAACTGTTGGGGGGGGGGCTCCAGTGACTGGACACACATCATACACCAGTCTGGAAGAGGTGAAACGGCTGAGACCTCACACAGAACTCTAAGACCCCCAAGCCACAGAGGCCGGTGCCCCTCCCCCATGGGCACGGCAGGCTGGTTCCCAAGGGAAAAAGAAATGGCCCCTACTAGGAGCAAGAAAGTTAGCTCAATCAAGCTCCAACTGTGGAATTAATAAACAAATTCAAACTGATAAAAACAGGCCCCGAGCACAAATAAACTTGGAGTAAGAACTAAAGGAACTGAGAGTTCCCTGCCCACCCACCTGGCAGAGAGGGGGCAGGACTGACAAAAAGAAAGATTTAGACCCCAAGAAAAGCGATACATAGAGCTTGGGGGTACACAGAGCCCTGTAACAACTTCAGCTCATGATTGGCAAACCCAGGGAGCTGGGTCCAGGTCTGAAAAGGCTTTATTTCTCTCTCTCTTTTTTTAAACTTTGTAATAGCTCATGAGATAGAACTGTCAGCATTCTCAAACTCCAGCACTGCCCCAGGCAGGCAACAGTGGAATTAAGGCTTGTCTGAGAGACAAAGTAACTAGTCAGGTGAAAGGAGTTCATTCCCTTAAGTATGTATTTTCCCAAGAAAAGGGGTGGGGCCCAGCTCAAGTGGAGGCCCTCCTTCAGGGAATTCAAACTCCAGGAGCTGGAAAATAGAAGCAATCAAAGCCCACCTAGTACCTCAACTCTGCCTCAATCATGCCCCTGGTGGGAAGAAATTAAAGGTACCACATTACTTTATGCCTATGGGAAGCCATGGGCAGAGAAGTGCCACATGCTGGCCAGGACAGGAAAAGCACAGAGTCTACAGGCTTCATAGGAATGTCTGTTACCCTGCTGGGTTTCACCCTCAGGAAAACCTGATGCTGCCTACACTTTTCTCCTGAGACATGGGCCTGTCTGGTTGGGGAAAATCTGACACAGGTCAATCATATCTAAGTAGACTCACCTCAAAAAGAAATTTTTCTATACAGGCAGGGCAAGAACAAGAAAAGCGAGAACTGGAAAATTCTGTTTTATTCTAGAGGTCTAGAATAAGTTGAACTGAATACCAAAGAACAGATACAGAACAAAGCCATTACGCAAGAAATCCAAGGTAAAAGAGTAAAAATAACATCTGGGATAAACTAATTAAGGAAATCAATGCCTAGATGTCAGCAAAAATAAAGAGTCATACTAAAAAATCAGAGATATGGCCCAAAGAAACAAACCAACATTTAAAATGAGATACAGGAGTTGAAACAACTAATTAAGGATGTTTTAACAGACATTCAAAGTCACATCAAAAAACAAATGAACAAGTTGAGAGAAGATATGGCAAAAGAGATGAAGGATATAAAGAAGACATTGGGAGAGCATAAAGAAGAACTTGAAAGTTTGAAAACACAAAGAACAGAACTTACGAGAAGGAAAGCACAACAGAAGAGATGACAAAAACAATAGAGACCTACAACAGCAGATTTCAGGAGGCAGAAGAAAGGAATAGTGAACTAGAGGACAGGACGTCTGAAATCCTACACACATAAGAACAGATAGGCAAAAGAATGTAAAAATAGAGGAGGGTTTCAGGGAACTGAATGACAATATGAAGCACACCTATATATATACACACACACACATATATATTACTGGTGTCCTAGAAGGAGAAGAGAAGGGAAAAGGAGAAGAAAGACTAATGGAGGAAATAATCACTGAAAAATTCCCATCTCTTATCTAAGACATAAAACTACAGGTACAAGAAATACTGCATACTCCAAACAGAACAGATCCAAATAGACCTACTCTAAGACACTTATTGATCAGACTGTTAGATGTCATATACAAAGAGAAAATTCTGAAAGCAGCAAGAGAAAAGCAATCCATCACATACAAAGGAAGCTTGATAAGACTATGTGTGGATTTGGAGGCAAAAACCATGGAGGCAAAAAGCCACTAATATGATATATTTAAGATTCTGAAAGAGAAAAACTGCCAACCAAGAATTCTATACCCAGCAAAACTGTCCTTCAAAAATGAGGGGATATTTAATATATTTTCAGACAGTCACTGAGAGGATTTGTGACTAAGAGACTGGCTCTACAAGAAATATTAGAGGGGACACTAAAGGCAGATAGGAAAACACAGGAGAAAGAAGTCTTGAGAAGAGTGTAAAAATGAAGACTATCAGTAAAGGTAAAAAGAGAAAAAAAATAAGATATGACATATAAAATCCAAAAGGCAAAATGGTAGAAGAAACCACTGCCTTTACTGTAATAACATTAAATGTGAATGGATTAAACTCCCCAATCAAAAGACACACACTGGCAGAATGGATGAAAAAGCAGAACCCATCTATATGCTGTCTGTAAAAGACTCACTTTAGATACAAGAACAAAACAGATTGAAAGTAAAAGATTGGAAAAAGACATATCATGGAAACAACAACTAGAAAAAAGCAGGGGTAGCTATACTAATATCTGACAAATTAGACTTCAAATGTAAAACAATTAAAAGAGATAAAGACTCTATGTATTAATAAAAGGAACAATTCATCAAGAAGACATAACAGTCATAAATATTTATGCACTGAGCCTAAGTGCCCCAAAATCATGAGGCAAACACTGACAACACTGAAGGGAAAAGTAGACACCTCTACCATAATAGTTGGAGACTTCAAAACACCACTGTCATCAATGGAGAGACTATCCAGACAGAGGATCAATAAGAAAACAGAGATGTTGAATAATATAACAAATGAACTAGTCTTAAAAGACATTTATAGAACATTAAACCCCACAACAGCAGGACATACTTTTTTCAAGTACTCACAGATCATTCTCAAGGATAGACCATATGCTGGATCACAAAGCAAGTCTCAATAAATTTGGAAAGGCTTAAATTATACAAAACCTCTCTCAGATCATAACAGAATGAAGTTGGAAATCAATACCAGGAAGACGGCTGGAAAATTCACAAATACATGGAGACTAAACAACACACTCTTAAACAACTAGTGGGTCAGGAAAAAAATTTAAGACAAATCAGTAAATACCTCAAGGCAAATGAAAATGAAAACATAACATATCAAAACTTACGGGATTCAGCAAAGGGGGTGCTGAGAGGGAAATTTATTGCCCTAAACATCTATTTTTAAAAAAGAAGAGCAAAAAATGAAGAATTAACTGTTCACTTGGAAGAACTAGAGAAAGAACAGCAGTTTATCCCCAAAACAAACAGAAGGAAAAAAAAAAAGATAAGAGCAGAAATAAATGAAATTGAGAATACTGAAACAATAGAGAAAATTAACAAAACCAGAAATTGGTTCTTTGAGAAAATCAATAAAATCAATGGACCCTTAGTTAGGCTGACCAAAAAAAAAAAAAAAAATGCAGAGAGACAGAGGAAGCAAATAAATAAAATCAGAAATGGGTGAGGGGACATAACCAATGACCCTACAGAAATAAAGAGGTAATGAGAGGATACCATGAGTAACCACATGCTAATAAACTAAACAACACAGATGAAAAGGACAACCTCATAGAAAAACATGAATGACCAACAATGATTCAAGAAGAAATAGATGACTTCAACAAACCAATCACAAGGGACTGAATCAGTCATCAAGAAGCTCCCCAAAAAGAAAAGTCCAGGACCAGATAGCTTCACATGTGAATTCTACCAAGCGTTCAAAAAATAATCAGTACCAATCCTGCTAAAACTGCTCAAAACAACTGAAGAGGAGGGAAAGCTACCCAACTCGATCTATGAAGCCAACATCACCCTAAAACCAAAGCCTGACAAAGATAATACAAGAAAAGAAAATTACAGAACAATCTCTTTAGCAAATATAGATGCAAAAATCCTAACAAAATACTTGCAAATTGAATCTAGCAGAACATTAAAAGAATTATACACTATGACCAAGTGGGATTTATTCCAGGTATGCAAGGCTGGTTCAACACAAGAAAATGAATTAATGTAATACATCACACCAATAAATTAAAGCAGAAAAACCACATGATCATTTCGATTGATGCAGAAAAGGCATTTGACAAAATTCAACCTATTTTCTTGATGAAAACACTTCAAAAGACAGGAATAGAACAGAACTTCTCCAACATTATACAGGGAATATATGAAAAACCTATAGCTAACATCATCCTCAATGCGAAAAGACTGAAAGCTTTCCCCCTAAGATTAGGAACAAGACAAGGATGTCCACTGTCACCACTGTTATTCACTATTGTGCTGGAAGCTCTAGCAAGAGCAATTACATAAGAAAAAGAAATGAAAGTCACCCAAATTGGAAAGGAAGAAGTAAAACTTGCATTGTTTGCAGATGACATGATTCTATATGTCAAAAATCCTGAAAAATATACAGCAAAGTGATTAGAGCTAATAAATGAGTATAGCAAAGTGACAAGGTACAAGATCAAATCCCAAAAATCAGTTGGGTTTATATATATATGCTAGTGATGAGCAATATGAGGAGGAAATTAAGAAAAAAAATTCCATTTACAATAGCAACCAAAAGAATCAAATATTTAAGGAATGAATTTAACTAAGGACACAGAAGACCTATACACAGAAAACTACAAGAAACTGCTGAAAGAAATCATGGAAGACTTAAATAAATGGAAGGGCATACTGTGTTCATGGATTGGAAGACTACATATAGTTAAAATGTCAATTCTACCCAAATCACTTTATAGATTCAGTGCAATACCAATTAAAATCCCAACAACTTACTTTGCAGAAATAGAAAAACCAATAACCAAATTTATTTGGAAGGGCAGGGTGACCCATATAATTAAAATATCTTGAGAAAGAAAAACAAAGTGAGAGGTCTCACACTACCTGACTTTAAAGCATATTACAAAGCTACAGTGATCAAAACAGCATGGTAATGACATAAAGTTAGATATACTGACCAATGGAATCTGAGTGTTCAGAAGTAGACTCTTTCATCTATAGACAATCAATCTTTGATAAGGTGGACAAGTCAATCCAACTAGGACAGAGAAGCCTCTTCACTAAATGGTATCTGGAGAACTGGATACACAAAAGACAGAAAGAGGACCCATACCTCACACCCTATATAAAAATTAATTCAAAATGTATCAAAGAACTTGGATCTTAGAGCTAAGACCATAAAACTTCTAGGAGAAAATGTAGGGAAGCATCTTATAAACTTGTGATAGGAGGTAGTTTCCTAGACCTTACACCCAAAGCACGAACAATGAAATAAGAAATAGATAGATGGGATCTCCTCAGAATTAAACCTTGTCAGGAAAGTAAAAAGAAAGCCACACAATGCAAGACAACATTTGGAAACCATATTATCAGATAAGGGTTTAATATACAGAATATATAAAGAGATTCTACAAATCAACAACAAAAATACAAACAACCCAATTTAAAAATGGGCAAAAGACATAAACAGACTCTTGTTAGAAGAAGAAATACAAATGGCTAAAAGGCATATGAAAAGATACTCAACGTCACTAGCTATCAGAGAAACGCAAATCAAACCACAATGAGATAGCAATTCACACCCACTAGAAGAGCATTATAGGAAAAAAAACAGAAAACAACAAGAGTTGGACAGGATGTGGAGAAAGAGGCACACTTATATTCATCATTTGTAGGGACGTAGAATGGTGAAACCTATCTGGAAAGCAATTTGGCAGTTCCTCAGGAAACTAAGTATAGAACTGCCATATGATCCAGAAATCTCATTAATACGTATACATTCAGAGGAACTGAAGGCAAGGACGTAAACAGACATTTGCACACTGATGTTTACAGTGGCATTGTTCCCAATTGCCCACAGACAGAAACAGCCCAAATGTCCAGCAATGGACAAGTGGCTAAACAAGCTGTGGTATATACATACAATGGAATATTATGCAGCTGTAAGCTAGAATAAAGTCACGAACCATGTAACATGGATGAACCTTGAGGACATTATACTGAGTGAAATTAGCCGGAAACAAAATACAAATACTATATGGTCTCGCAATATGAGCTAACATTAATGAGTGAACTTTGAGAGTTAAAGTTAAGAACACACAAAACAGAAGAGGACTTCCGGGTCAAGGTGGCGGCTTAACAATGAGCGTGTTTTAGTTCGTCCTCCAGAACAACTATTAAATAACCAGAAACAGTACAGAACAGCTCCTGGGGCCACATCAGTGACCAGACACACAGCGTACCCCAGTCTGGACCAGCTGGACCGGCTGCAAGCACCCCCCAGAATCGTGAGTTCCCAAAGTTGCGGTGGCCAGCACCCCTCCCCCACAGGCCGCTTCCCAGAGGGGAAAGGAAAGGACTTTACCAACAGCAGGGACTGGGCACAATCAAATGCCAAATGTGGAACTAATTAACAAATTCTGACTACTAAAAATAGGCCCCCAGCTTAGGTGAACCTGATCAAAGTGGAGGTTGCTCATTTTTGCCCCGGCGCCAAGGGGTAGGACTGACAGAAAAAAGGGGAAAAAAAAGAAGGAGACAAGAGGTTTTTGGCTGTGTATCTACAAAGGCTTGACTGCCTCGGGATACAGCGGCAGGACTTTT